>NC_079167.1:79044944-79374944 GCF_947568905.1 Ostrea edulis
AGGATAAGAACAATATTTTAGCTTTGATTCTGTGTTATGTAAACAAAGACTCGAGTCTTTTTATGTAAACAAACAAACAAGTGAAACGTTAATTTTGTAATTTAAAACATGTTCATTTTGTGCTTTCAGAAACTTTGACTTTTAAATGAGACATGTTACCTAAATTTATACATGATACACGATAGATATGAACAACTTGGATCAATATCCATTTATTTTGAAAACTTAGTAAACACCTCAATTTTTGTTTTCAAAACAATTAATAAAACCTCTATAATGAGCTTCTGTTTTGATGAATATGAGTGGCCAAAAGTATTGCAACAAACATGACTCACGTCATCACAATGTAAATAACAGCTGCATGAAAAAAACCAACTTTCAATGAAATAAACATTATTTATTTACCTTTTTTTCTAGTATTTTGTTGCAAAGTCTTTCTGAATAATAACTTGTCGTAGTCTTGAATATATTGAAGCATGGAAGCTACGGATATATGTTTGAGAGAGGTCATTCCAAATTGTTGTCACTGCAGCCATTAGGTCATCCCGGTTTTTAATATCATCAAACTCACGGGACAGTTTGATTTTGATACAACGCCAGAAATTTTCAATGACATTAAGGTCCGGGGACTGTGCAGACCAGTTGAATTTTGGAATACCGTTTTCTTATTTCCAAGTATTGGTCTGTCTAGAGGAGTGGGGGTGGAATTATCGTTTTGGAAAATAAATTGCTGATTTCAAAAAAAAAATTGCTAACAACGGGCCATAAGTGATTATCCAGCAATTCAATATACCTTGCTGAGTTTAGATTTATATCAACAGGTACACGAACACCAATACCATAATAGGTAATACACCCCTAAAACATACAACCTACTCTCACGGGCGTTTTGGGTTGGTTCAGACGGTAAGGTTTCCTCTTCTCGGACGATTTTCTCCACAAACTTACAGAGTTATTTTGTCCTATGACTACCTGTGTTTCGTCTGAGAAAATAACTTTCTACCACTGTTCAGGTTTCCAATGTCTTTTCCTCGGCACCACAAAATTCGGCGTTGTTTGTTGACTTTAGCGATTGTAAGCGTTTTCTTAATTTTGCCCCTCCTGTATCCTTCCTGTTGTAACTTACGACGAACATTTCTCATGGACACATTTGTACCTTCATTCCTATTAAAAGTTGATGTAATGTCTTGAAGAAATTGTCTTCTGTTAGTTTTCAGAAAGCGATAAAGTTTCCGATTACCCCTCTCATCTATCACTCGGGGCCTTCCTCTCCGGGGATCGTTTTTAACACTCTCTTTTTGACGAAATGTTTTCAAAACTCGTCCAACAGTGCTTCGATGGATTCCCAATGATTCACTAATTTTGTTGTCATTAAATCCCTTTCAATTTAGAATTACAACCCTTTCCTTTAGGTCCTTTGACAGTTCTCTCTCATTCTTCGACATTGTTTTCATTCGATACTTTAATGGAAATCGTCTGCTACTTTGAATTACAAACGGTTCCCCATATAACTCGTACCCTAGTTAATTCGCATACCTGACATCACGACCCAAGCTTACTTTGTTATGCGTCAGCAATAAAAATAAAATTTGAAGAGAGTAAAATTGTGATGACGTCAGCCATATTTGTTGCAATACTTTTGGCCACTCAGTGTAGTTACTCAAGAATACATAGATGGAGGTTTTAAAATGGTAGATATTGTAAACTTCGATGCAAGTATGAGGATTTCATGGGTCAAAAATGTTAAAAACTGAAAGTGCACCAAAGTGGCAATTTTTTTTTTAGAAACAAACATAGATATTTACACAATAATTGAATTCGGACCAAACTTTGCATTAAAAAAACATTAAAACCTACAACAATCATTTCTGGATGGATGTCGTTAAATCCTGGAAAAAAAAACTTTGGATATGTTTTGATAAAAACAATGCTACTGAAGAAATATGTAAAAGTGTAATGTGGTATAATGAGAATATACAAGTAGAAAATAAACCTTTTTTTTTTAAAAGCATGTTATGAAAATGACATTTTTTGGTAAACGCATTGATAAATGAGGATGGAACATTTTTATCAGATAACCAATTTACAAATATTTATGTTAGGTTGCATACAAAGTTTTTTAACGTGTTGCTCTGAATCATTTGAGCAAAGAGGATTAACCTATCATTGGGTCCGTTTTTGACCAACCATCTGTTTTTTATTGCTTATGGGAGTTATGAGATTGATTACTGTTTGTTATCTTCGCTTTTCATGCCATCACATATCTTACCACTTGCCTTTGCTACTAATGCTGAAAATAAGAAAAAAATTAGGATATTTTGAATCACATTGGTGAAACACCAACAGGTCAAAGGAAATGGAACGAATTTTTTTTTTCAATTGCAGACAAAGAATGGAAAATAATCAATTTAAATGGCTTTTTTACAAATGATAGAAAAATATATTGACTATAATATAGAATAAATTAAAAAATAATAACTACAAATACTTATTTGAAAAAAATTAAAATAATCAATCATGACATGTGCAGTTTCTGTGTTAGAGGAGAAAAAGAAGCACTAGAGCATACTTTATATGAGTGTGAAAATGTGCAGAACATTTTACGTATGATTTATCCATCGTTATTTAATCTTTTACATTTGAAATAGTCACATATACGAAAGCACTTTTACTTGGCTGTTCAGAGAATGAATTGATTAATATCATAGATTTTCATTTGAAACATTATATATGTTCTTCTCCATGTAAAGAAAATACACACTTTCTAGTAAAATTTAAGAATATCTTGATAAATGTATATTGAAAGACAAATATCTCTTAGAAAGAACTGCATAGAGCAATTTGAGGAAATTGTTTACAAAAACTGAATGAATGATTTTATATCACATTGCCTGCTGTCTGACGTGTTTCATACTGATTGTTAGACCGTCTTTGGCACACTGATTTTGACTATGGGTAACTCCGTTTACCTGATCATATGTATATGCTCACGGCGGGTGTGACCGGTCAACAGGGGATGCTAATTCCTCCTACTCACCTGCTCCCACCTCTGGTATATCCAGGGATTCGTGTTTGTCAAGCTTCTTTTTTGTATTGCTTATAGGAGTTATGAGATTGATCACTGTTTGTTATCTTCGCCTTTCATTGTGCATGTAAAATTTATACGGTACCAATTTTGATGTACCAGATGCGCATTTTGACAAATAATGTCTCTTCAGTGATGCTCAACCGAAATATTTTTGAAACCCGAAATAACAATGAAATTTTAGAGCTATTATAGCCAAAAACAGCGTGCCAAAAAAGTGGAGTCAAATTCGTCTAAGGATAAGAGCTATGCATGGGGGAGATAATCCTTAATTTTGAAATGAATTTCTACGTTTTATAACAGCAATTAAATATACATCCGTATTTTCAAGCTAGTAACAAAGTACTTAGCTACTGAGCTACCAGCAGAGGCCTCGATCCAGGGGTTATAATGCTCAGGTTGGAATGTAGGGGCACTTGTAGAAATCCCAACTAAAGGAATTGAATAAATGTGTTGAATAAAAAAAAAATTAAATATTCCTACTGGTAATACTAAATGAACGTGGTAATTCTTTCGAAAACTCTTTGCTCATTGACCCAATACCCAAACAACCAGGAAGGTAACAATCTATGTATCCCGAAGTATCTAAAATACAAAAAACAGTGGTAATGTCCAACGTGACATAAAAGGGGAAAGATAACGAACAGTAATGAATCGCATAACTCCTATAAGGAATAAAAGATAAAGAGTTGGGAAAACGCAGACCCTTGGATATACCAGAGGTGGGATCAACGATCTGGGAAGAGTAAGCACCCCCTATCGACCGGTCACGCCCATCCTGAGCCCTATATCTTGATCTGGTAAACACGGTAATCCGTAATCAAAATCAGAGTGCAAAACATGGCCTAACCATTGATATGAAACATGAAAGCTGAATATAACGAACAGTGATCAATCTCATAACTCCTGTAAGAAACACAAAATAGAGAGTTGGGCAAGAAATCAGACAGCATTTGACTCAATGAAAGGTTGTATTGCCAAACTAAATCGTTATAATGACCATAAAATTTGCGAAATGCTGAAATCTGACAATGAAGCATTGTTTGGGCCTGAAAAAGTTATATGAAACATATCGAGTAAAAATACAACAAAAAAACATCATCCTAACTGCTATCTAAAGCACAGTTTAAGGAATATGACTGATATAGAAAAATGTGGTTTAATAATAATTGGTTTTCGTTGATTACCACTGCAAAACAATTATGATGGGAATAATCATAATAGCCATTTCTAAAATCTATATCTTAGATTTTCAGTGTAAAATTGAGTTGTCCTGAATTAATCATATGTTTAACATAAGGTGAAGATGAACGTTACACGCCTGTGTAGGTTCACGCACAATCACAGTTTGTCAATCGCAAAAAAATCTTAAATAGATTATCAGTTACAATTAAGTGTTTACTTATAGCAACACAATTTGAGCTATTTATACAGCCATTGACTACAACTTGAATTGATCTGTTGAAAGAGAACAGTTTTGTTTTGAATGATCTAAACATCTAAAACTTAATGATATCTATGCATTGTTTCAGATTTCTGAAATACATATAGATGAATTTTAATTCATAAATGCTTTTTTAAAAACGTTTTTGTTAATGGTTTTCTTCCCTAGTAGGTTTTGAATTTTTGACCTGTTGCTAAACTAGAATTAATTTAATGGTAATTGAACAAAAAATTCAATAAACCAACTTAATCAGTCACTTGTAGGTCTTACTGGCGGATGGAATGTTTGAATTGACCTCAAAACACTAATAGGGAATTTATTTCTTAGGTGAAAAATTTAGAGTCCATATACAGTTATAAGTGCTGTTATTGAAAGTAAGGAGACACCATTTGTATCTTTATGAAGTGATGAATTAATACCATTGTAGTAATCTGGACACAAGTTGTGGGTATTCAGTAGAGTACAGAATTATCAACGGCTGTGCAACATGTGGTGGATTTTGAAAAATTCCTGTCTCAATGCCATGATAACACTTTGTAAAATTAATATCCAAGATTCCCCATGTAGTGCAGGTTCAGTTGTGTTCAAAGCATACCCCCCCCCCCCTCTATCCCTTTGGTCTGTAGTATTATTCATATTCAATCTATACCATCTTGGGCAGGATGTGTCATATCCTGGTTCAATATTTTAAGAATGGAACATGTAGTGATAACGCTTTCCATGAAAAATTATTTGCATGTTTTAAAAAATAATCTACAAGCATTACCATATGGTGTACATTCAATTTTTTTGTTTTGAAGTTAGAGCGTGGACCTTGGACAAAGCTTCACATCAAAATCCTTTAAGGCGGCATGATACACTGTTAACTGGAAATTCAGACGACTGTTTAGCATTTTGAGTGATCTCAGCCTGCTCCACCTTTATTTTCAAATGGGTTTACGTATTGGTAGTCAAAAAGTGTTACCAACCAGAATTTCATAACGACAGAGACTCTTGTTTGAGTGGGTTCGAAATCTACCGGAGACTTTTACATTTCTTTTATCTTCTACTCTGCAAATTCTAAATTTTACAGGTTTTGTGTCTCTCGAACACCAACATAGATATCCTTCCTTTAGTTTGGTGTTTCATTTCATTGTTATATATACTTGAACAACATTTGAATAATATCTATGTGATTTGTTTATGGGTTATGCAAATTATGTCTATAATGTTTGTGATCTCCGTCTCCCCTTTAACAAACCAAAGACATTTTTCTGCATCTTTTTTTTTTAAATATAGATACACTTTCAAGTTAGTAAAGTATAAATATTATTCACCTGTAAGTTAAGGATATGCGGGACGATGATCACGTGATGGTTTCGAATTTATTATAAATTTAGAACCGGACGCAGCATAGTTAAAGCTTCCCGAGAAAAATCATAATGCTGTACAGACACACTATATGACGTCATAATAAAACAAGTACGTCACGACGTTGTATCGCGGGGAAAATATCATCATATTTTGTCGTAATTTGCTACCGCTGTCAATTGTCATGTGTAAATCTGTTTGTTGAATTCCTGTCAAATGATAATTTTTATTTTATTTCATAGTGATTACAAGTCTCTTTTTCATGTACATTGCATATATTACATATATGTACAGTATGCGCCACAGTAATTTTGATAGTATAGCCTATAAGTCACCGAAATCGCTCTTACATGCACATGCAATTTGCATATCTAGGCATTTACAAAAAGAAAGTCAACCGTCTGTAAACAATGACTTGGTGCAAGTATAAGATGATCGTTTGTTGATATTTACTATAGTAGTGTGCAACTAGAACTGGACACACATTTCTCCGAATCTTGCTTGGGAAACGTATGAACTATTCTGGTGCTTTTATAATCGACCCTTGTTTGCGAAAAATACCCCTCCCCCTTATGACGACAATCGTTACTTTAGGTCAAATATTAACGTCCATACTAGGAATGTTTAATTTTTACAAGCATTTTCATGTAAATATAAGTACCTTTTATCTCTAAAACTATTTCATATTCCAAATTATTTTTACTAACTTTACGAAACACTGCTGCGGAAATGGTAACTAATGTAAACATTATGACTCACGTCGGAATATATGCGAGAAGCAGACGTGTGAAAAAGAAAAAAGGTGCAAAGTCACAACATGTGCGAAAATAAATACCTTGAAAAATAGCATGGAAACGATCGAATCAAGCGACATTAGCTATCATGGCCGCGGAAATAATGTTGATCTTGTAAAGGAAGTAGTAGCTCATATTGACGTTAACTAGACCTACATGTAACCCGGTTTGAAAGAAAACGTATTGTTTAGAGCTAGACTAGACGTTTTGTTCGAAGCAATGCTTAATATATACATGTATATTTTTAAAAAAAAATTCTAATTTGTTTTTTTCATTAACTCAAATTTTGTTCCATAATGATGAAAATTCTAAATATTTCAATAGCCCCCCCCCCCCGTCTTTGACAATGAGCTCTTTTTATTTTGTTGTGCAAATAAATTGAGACTGTCCCATCCCCCATTACTTTAAACAGTAGTTGTATATGAAAAGAATATAAGCTTGAAAGTTATTAATAACAAATATTTCGCCAAGCCTAACCCCTAGTGAACATATCAATGTATAACTTCAAGGACACCTACATCAAAATCAAGATTAGCTTCATCCCTTCATATTTCTATAGGAAGTTAGGTATATGAATAGCTTTAAATTGCAGTGTTTGCAAAAAAATCCATTGACAAGTTTTTGAGCAGTGCTTCATTTAGTATCTGGACTACCCTGTTTTTGAGTACCAATTTCCACCCCAAATCCTTAAATTTTCATAATTTCTTATTATATGGTTAGGTTTAAGCATGTTATTATTATATATTTTATATTTTGCATATATTCTAAAGATTATTGTAAAAGATATAGATAAAAATTCCATTAAATTATTTTTTTGAACTGAAAATTGGAATGATCTTGTAAAATTCACAATTTTCGAAAATGGGGGTAATTCAAAGCTTATTATCTGCCTTGTATACCTAGAAAGTGGCCATGAAATTTATACACATTGTACAGGACATCCCAATGGTGTTTCATGAAGAAAAAAATATTCATTGACGAGTTCTTTTTTGGCCACATCGTCCCGCATGTCCTTAAAAGCAACGGTTAAATCACCTGACTTTGACTTGTTTCCATATTTGGTAATGATATCCATATTCAAGCGATGGTAAATAAAAATAATCCATAACAAGAATGTTATCTATTTCTCTTTATTGATTTGCAAGTTGATTTACATATCAATGCACACCGCTTTACGACCTTGGTTTATTTTTCAGTAGTTGAAAACTTAGCTCGTTGAATGAATATACATGTATTCATACGCGGAAATACAACAATAAAAAGCTGGATCTAAGTGAATTGAAACAAACTGTCTCCATCTTTGTATATAAAACGCGATGGACATCAATAGAAATTAAGGAGAAGACACACAGTGAATGTACATTTACCAGACATTAGTTTATTGCCGAAAATTCGGTGATAGTATCGGGTTTCCTTAATTAAGGCATCTCAATACTCAAATACCATTGGTACGAAAGTCTTCATTAAACGTTTCATACTTCACCACATATCAATGTATATGTACGTTTCATCTCAACTCAGGGTGCATTGTACACGTTTTAACATCTATTTCTTTCACTCTATATTCATGTACAAACAAGCTATCCTCATTCGACTTCATATGGCGCAACATTACTGGTCTCGGTGATTATGGGAGTTAACGCCCACTTCTGTTTCATACTTAACCTTTCTTTTATTGAAAATAGAGAACACCAAAATAACAACTCAACTTTATGACAAATGGGATGATTTTAGCTTCTCCATCGTCAACTTCCCATATCTATGTAGCAATATTCCATTATCAACTGCATGCAAGGTGAAGATAACGAACAGCGATCAATCTCATAACTCGTATAAGCAATACAAAATAGATAGTTGGGCAAACACGGACCCCTGGACACACCAGAGGTGGGATCAGGTGCCTAGGAGGAGTAAGCATCCCCTGTTGACCGGTCACACCCGCCGTGAGCGCTATATCCTGATCAGGAAAACGGAGTTATCCACAGTCAAAATCAGTGTGCCAAGAACGGCTTAACAATCGGTATGAAACACGTCAGACAACATTTGACCTAATGCGAGGTTGTATTGACGAACTAGATCGTTATAACGACCATAGAATTTGCGAAATGCTGACTTCAATCGAGACAGTTGAAATCCCTGTACCATCAACTTGTTTGTCAGTAGCTTACCTCGATTTCAAAACTGACTATATCCAGAACAAGCTCTTGCATATCGAATCAGTTGAGATATATAAACACCATATGTAGGCGATAATGGAATATTGCTACACAAATATGGGAAGTTAACGATGGAGAAGCTGAAATCATCCCGTTTGTCATACAGTTGAGTTGTCAGTTTGCCGTTAATGTCTACTTTCAATAGAATATCTAAGTATGAAGCAGAAGTGGATGACTCTGCATATGGTGTGTACATATATCTCAAATGATCTGATACATAAGAGATTGTCCTCCGTGTGATCAGTTCTAAAATCGAGGCAGGAGACTGACAAACAAGTTGATGGTGTAGGGGTTTAAACAATAAGGTGAAGATAACGAACAGTGATCAATCTCATAACTCCTACAAGCAGTACAACATAGTATCATTTAAAGTCGGTATTTTGCAAATTCTATGGTCGTTATAACGATCCAATTTACCAATACAACATATCATTGAGTCAAATGTTGTATGACGTGTTTCATGAAAGGTGAAGATAACAGTGATCAATCTCATCAATTCGACAAGCAATACAAAATAGAGTTGGGCAAACACAGACCCCTGGAAACATCAGATATGGGATTAGGTGCCTAGGAGGAGTAAGCATTCCCTGCTGACCGGTCACAACCGCCGTGGGCCCTATATCTTGATCAGGTAAACGGAGGTATCCGTAGTAAAAATCAACGTGCCAAGAACGGACTAACAATCGATATGAAACACGGCAGACAGCATTTGATCCAACGATATGTTCTATTGGTAACGTAGATCGTTATAACGACCATATGATTAGCAAAACACTGACTTTAAACGAGACTGCTAAAACCCCTACACCATCAACTTATCGTCGGTAGCTTACCTCTATCTAAAAACTGACCATACGCAGAAGAAGCTTTTGCGTATCATACTGATTGTTAGGCCTATCTTGGCACACTAATTTTGTCTACGGATGACTCCGTATCCAAGGGACCAAGAGGTGTAACAAACAGCAGCATAGATTTCATTCATTACCCCGATAGATTGTTGCTCTCTTTCTCCTCTCTCTCGCACGCACGTGCACACTTGGAACTAAACAAAACCAATTCTAAACAGTACTAAAGGTTGCAACAATGTATTTCAAAATCAAGACATGACAAAATAGGTTTTTTATAACCTGCCGATTAAATATATCCCAAAGGAAGTATTGGCTGTTTAAAAGTGGGCTTTCTCCAAGTACTACTATTTTCCCCAAAAAAACTTGATTTTAAGAAATGAAACATATTTAGGAAATGAAACTTATACTTCTTTTCTTGATTCAGGTATCAAAGGACAAATTGGACGGACAACTTTTTCATCAATGCGCTATAAGTTTCAATTTCTTATCATTTAAATATGTGTTTTTATAAATAATAAAACAAAGAGTTTCTCTCGTCAAAAAGCTTTAATTAACTTTTACGAAATGGCGCGTAGAAATACATGAACGTAAGAAAGAAAACAGCAGCAAAAATGGCTGACGGAGTGCGTTCAGGTGAGGTAGAGTTACAGCGCGGAATTAATGGATTAGACGCCGAATTAAAGGTGCAATGGTTTTAAAAAGCGGAATTAGATATAATGGAAGAGAGCAAGCGGTGACTGCATGTATGTTACATCGTATTGGAGGAGACGTTGAATACTGGTTGTGTCGTGGGAACGGTATGATTCGACTCTGCTCCATTTCAGTATCAAATCTTTACGATTCCATGTCTCTGTTGGTCCCATCATGTAATGCGTTTTATGAACAAGGTGAAGGTCATAGGAGTAGTTTGACTTTGATGTTAGTTTGTTGTTAATTAGTCTTATCATATCTGAGAAAGTCCCATCTTTCTATCAATATCGGTTCCAAAGTTATACCAGGTTTGGTATTCATGGTCAGAGTTCAAGGTCACTGGGGTCTTTTGACCTTGATACTAGTTTGTATGCCTTGGCATCTTCTAATTTCCGAAGATCCCAGGACGCTATCATATTTTTCAAGTTATATATCTTCTTCTATTATCACCTGCATATGGTGTTTATATATCTCAACTGATTCGATATGCAAGAGCTTGTTCTGGGTATAGTCAGTTTTTAAATCGAGGTAAGCTACTGACAAACAAGTTAATGGTACAGGGATTTCAACAGTCTCGATTGAAGTCAGCATTTCGCAAATTCTATGGTCGTTATAACGATCTAGTTCGTCAATACAACCTCGCATTGGGTCAAATGCTGTCTGACGTGTTTCATACCGATTGTTAAGCCGTTCTTGGCACACTGATTTTGACTGCGGATAACTCCGTTTACCTGATGAGGATATGGGGCTCACGGCGGGTGTGACCGGTCAACAGAGGATGCTTACTCCTCCTAGGCACCTGATCCCACCTCTGGTGTGTCCAGGGGTCCGTGTTTGCCCAACTATCTATTTTGTATTACTTGTAGGAGTTATGAGATTGATCACTGTTCGTTATCTTCACCTTGCATTAAAACAATGGAAAAGAAGAAATCTGACTCCAATTGGCCAAATAAATGTTATAAAATTTCTAGCAATCTCAAAAGTTGTACATTTGTTTATTTCTTTACCGAATCCATCAAAAGATTCTAGGTAAACAAGTCTATAGTTACCCAGGAATATGAAAAGGGCCGTTTAAACCTGATAAATATAGAACATTTTATTTCAAGTAATAAAAAATATCTTGGGTTAAAAAATTGCTGGAGAGTTCAGCAAAATTGCAAATTTGTCATAGGCGAAGAGATCAATATTAGTCAGGTCATTAGATATGGCCTAACTTATGCATTAAAGAATATTGAAAAATCAAAAAACAAATTTTGACAAAATGTTTTTAATTCTTGGAAAAAACTGAAGAATTGTTTTGAAAATGAATTGACACCAGAAAAAATGAGTAAAACTAGTGTCTGGTACAATGAAAAACTTAAAGTAGATAACATATTTATGTCTCTGAAGAAATGAAGTAAAACCAATATTTACTTAATAAATTCGTTACTGGATGAGGAAGGAAATATAATAACTTATGCTCAATTCAAAACAATATTTGATTTTAAAACTAATTTTTTGAAATTTTTTGGAGTAACACAAGTAGTAAAGAAAATGATGAAAGATTTTGATATTGATCATCTGATTAAAGAACAAGAACCAATTATTCCCTTACACATTTTACCTTTACTAGATGATAAAACCAACAATAGACAAATTTACAATATATTGAATTGTAACAAAGAAAAACCAAATGGACAAAGAAAATGGGATAAACAATTTGAAATATGTAGTGAAGAATGGAGAGGAATTCATAAGGATGTTTTTATGAACACAAAATATAATAAATTACAATGGCTACAATATCGAGTAAATAATAGAATTTTCACTACAAACACCTTTTTGAAAATGATTGGGAAATCAGGCTCCAGGGCCATAAAACTTAGAAGAGCTAACTTTTGAGATTTAGAAAAAATCTCACTTTCTCATCTCAACTTAGACCGTCTCACTTTTAGTGTGCCATCAAGCTAGTTTTAGCTCATTTGGCATTTTCTAACTTGAGACAGAAACCGAGATCAAAACCATGGAAACTGAGCAGGAAATGAGATTAATTATGGGATGGGTTGTTTACATTTTATGTGTTGCAATGTCACGCCCACTAAACATTGTACAGTACATGGGAAATTAAAGAAATCCAGTACAAACCAAATTCTTTATTAATTGAACAGTCGCCAAGTCGACTCAGCAATTGATAACCTTCTTAGTATTTGAGTCGCCTGCTCCTCTGTGTAATCATACTACATTTTCTACAATTGAACATTCCAGTAGGCACCATCGATTTGCCTTTTCCCACTATTCCTTTTACTTAAGGAATGTAACAACAACACTCTGAATTCATTTTCACATTTATTTAACTCTATTACACCAAGTATTACAATCAACTTGCAAGCACTACAATCACTAAAGAGTTTTAGGACAATGGAGATAATTGGCCGCATTATCCACCAAATCTCGTCCAAGATCTGGGGTTACAACCGAAATACCAACACCCAAGGTGCATAACGGGCATGACAGAGGCCTTGTGTTGAACACAAATGCCAGGAAAGTCCCAATGCTTGACAAACCAACATGTGGACGGGAATGGCCCGGGACATATCTGTTTACCCTGTTTCCGAGAGATTGCTCCCTGGTTAAATAGTACTTACTGACACCGAGTGCTCCAGACTGTGAGCCTTCCCTCCTTTTAAAAGAGGTGAAGGGGGCACCAAGTATGGCTTAAACTTGTAGAACCCCAACCATACACTACATGAGGGGTGACACTTTCCCCACTAAACAACACATGCCCCCTGTCTTAGTTGACAGATGGGAGAAACACAGGCCAGATATGTCCCGAAACCCTCCTCTAAGTCCCCCCAGACCCGCCATAAACATTGATATGATGTTCCTCCATCTACCTAACAAGTAAATTTCCTACCCCAGAATGCAATCTTATCGTTAACAATTTTAACCTGCCCATTTTTTGGGTGGAAGTGACCCGGGAAGACCTCTATGGGAATTCTCTAGCCGTATTGGACAAAAATGATGATAGCCCCCCTTGGAGATTATGAAGGTATAACCGATTCCCCATCATTGATAGATGTGCCCCATCGTGTCTGAATAGTTCTGTAACCTTTGGGGATATGTTGTGATGAGAGATAACTGCTCCACCAAGATCCAAAACAAACGATCTAATTTTTCTGTTAATCTTTTTCCTTTTCTTGTCAATTTTGCCTCCGCAGTTAAGCGGGGCCCCATGCCAATAAAGGCGAGGTAGTATAGAGGACCATATTAATTTAGTATTTGGTAATACATTGTAACGCAGAAATGAGCACTGTATTTCTTGTACGAGTTTTTTGCTGGTCAATCCTGTTGTAGTTAAGTCATTGGAACCTAAGTGAATAACTAAAAAATTGGGGGGTGTAGCGGTTCTCAGCAACTTCAAGATGTGTGGGTCAAGTTGTTGCCACTGCAGTCCCCTTATCGCGTGCCAATTGATGCAGGCTGGTAAGTTAAGGTTCCTGCCGCCCGGCTGGGTGGCAGCCAGTTCTCCGGCCCAGAAAGGGATTGAGGATCCCACTATCCAAATGTTTTTCAAAATACCTGAAAAACTTTGTTTAGATTAGTAGAAGTTCAGTGATTTTTTATTTTTTTTTAATCAAACAACCTACGTTCTGACATAAGAAGAATAAACTTGTGACTTCCATCTGCCAGATGTTTTGATCACTTGATCGGACACCCCATGTAGGGCCATATCTGTTGCCCTCCCTATTCTGAAGCTATGGGTACCGAAGTGCCTCTGCTTCCCTAATAAATTCAGGGTTTTCTGGAGAACTGCACTGAATTGATATCTTGTTAATGGTCTGGAAATTATATGGATGAAAAATGGATTTTCTTGCGATGTAGAAGGACGAATGCTCAAATGATTGCTGATAGCCCGAACTGGGCACAATACCGTCTCCAACTCTTTAGGAATGATAAGTGTAGTTTTTTGAGCTGTTTGATCTGTCTTAGAATTCGGGATAGTTACTTTGATATGTGATTGTTTGTGTACCATAACGTTTTGAAATTGTATGCAATGAGAGTTCATGATTTTGTTTGTAATAGTGAATTTCCCTACCCTAAGTAAACCAAAATAAGCAAGTGAAAAGGCGGAAGTGAATAATTTGGCTTCATATGGTGAGGAGCATATTGAGGGGAGAGATTGGATTAACTCCCTCAGCAGAGGACGGGTAATTGGGCAGCGGGTATCCACTGCCTTGCCTCTACTGCGTTTAAGACCTTCAAGGGCTTTAGCTATCAGGAATGACTTTGTGGTATCTTTTAATCCTTTAAACTTGTGGTAAAAGGAAAGTGCCCGCACATAGAGTTCAACTGTGTTTGCAGACAGTTTTTGTATGGATAAGTAGGCAATGAAGTTGAGTATTACATCAGTTGGTATGGGCCAAATTTCTTTGAGGTTGTATGACTGCAGGAAGCCATGAAATTTTTTGAGAGCTGTGTAATAAGCCTGTTTAGAGTTATGTGACAAGGATGTTTGAATTAGGCGTTCTGATTCGGCAACCAAACATTCCATATCTGGGGTGGAAGTTGTGTGGGCCGCTGTTCTGCGTCTGGTACCAGTTGGTGAAATTTTGTCCACTGTGAACGAGAAATGCAGTCTGCTATAGAGTTTTATTTAGTTGGGATATGTTGTGCTTTTATTCTGATATTATACTGAAGCGTAATAAGGACCAACTCTCTAACGATTTTCATTACTCTTCTGGATTTGGATGTAGACTTGTTCATAACATGTACGACAGCCATGTTATCAATGTGGAATAGGATACGTTTGTTCGCTAAGGAGTCGTGCCAAATCAATATTGCAACATAGACGGGGAATAATTCCAGAAATGTCATATCTCTGATAATTTCAGATTGCACCCACTTTACTGGCCATTTGGAATAGGCCCAACTTCCAGAGAAAAATATCCCAAATCCCCCAATTTGGCCCCCTGCACTGTCAGTAAAGAGCTGTAAGTAAGTATCTGACATCCAAATATTATTTGAGATAACCGTCACCCCATTGTAATTTTGTAGGAATCTTAACCATACTTGCATGTCGGCTTTCATTTCTAAAGAAACTCTTATTTTATGATGCGACTTACGAATACCCATGGTAGCATCAATAAGTCTCCTACAAAATGCTCTTCCGGGTGCCACTACCCTGCAAGCAAAATTAAGCAGGCCAATCAGGGATTGTAGGGATTTGAGTGTGATTTTTTTGCTAGACAGGCAAGTTTGGATAGAGTATTTTAATTGAGTTATCTTGTCTTCCGGGAGTTTCATTATCATATTTATTGTATCTATTTCTATACCAAGGAATGTCAACGTTGTTGCTGGGGTTGTAGTTTTTTCTTCTGCTATTGGGACCCCTAAATCTACACAAATATCTTGGAAAGTGGATAGAGTGTTATTACACTGTTGAGAATGTGGTTTGCCTGCGAACAAGAAGTCATCAAGGTAGTGCAAAATATTTGGATTGCGTGATGTATTCTGAGTTATCCAATGTAATGCGGTAGCAAATTTTTCCCAAACTGCACAACTGATTGAGGCACCAAAGGGCATCATTTTGTCAAAGTAAACTTTTCCTTGAAATTCGAAACCTAATAAGTCGAAATCAGCGGGCGCAACTGGTATTAGTCTTAATGCTGACCTGATATCTGATTTAGCTAACAATGTGCCTTGACCAAGCAAAGCTATCATGGCCGCTGCATCGTCAATGCAGGCGTAATGGACTGAACAAGCTGAATGGTCTATGTAGTAATTAATGGAGTCGTTTTCTGGGTATGATAGGTGATGAATAAGTCTAAAATCCCCATCTTTTTGGGGTACTAGGTCTAGTGGTGAAATCTGGAGTGTTGGGAAAGGGGGGTGCTGAAAAGGCACACCTATTCTTTGAATGGCTAATTCTTTACCAATTTTTTGTAGAACAATTTCGGGATGCTGGTTTGCACTCTTTAGATTCTTGGCTTGTCTGGGTCTTCTAGGGCCATTGTAATGTAATTCGAAGCCATACTGAAAACCATTTATCAAACATTCTTTCCCTTTATATGTTTTTAAGAGTTCTTTTAGTCTTGTTACTTTGATTGGTGTATTGCCCAGTGTGTATAAAGAGGTGTTGGATAGGACTGCAAAGTTAGTAATTAGACTGTTGTTTTCTGCAGCTGACTGCTGGATGGTTCCCACTGCACAACTTGCAGGTGTGTCTGAACCTACAATTTGGGTAGAATTGACATTTTTTACCACTGTTGTAGTTATTGCAGTAACGAGTAGTCAATTGTACCTTTTGCTTGTTTGGATAATTGTTAGGCAAGTTGGGACTCTTAGACATTTGCTCAAAGTTATTGCTAGGGACACTTGCGTTAGTGATATGCAGTAACCATAACTCGCTATTGATTTGCCCCCATGATGAATGCGGATCGGAAGCCTTTCTGAGTCTATATTGCTCGTCATACCTAAACCAACCAGCAGATCTTGATGCGGCGAGACGAATGTCACGCATGTACTTTAAGAGCTCTTGTGCCCTAGTCCTATACCTTTCAAGCAAAATGCTAGAGAAAATAATAAAAGCGGATGTCCACTTTTCTATTGACAGATATGTGTTGGATTTTGTTTTAATTAGGCACAGTTTACCATCCCTAATTTGTAATTCACCCTTTCAGTCCATGCCATTAGCTAGATCACGAGCAGATTTGAGGAGTAATGCCAAATCAATGAATTTTCCCTCCCATATTTTCTGTTTTAGTTTGAGGGGAATGTGACCACTTAATGGGTCAAAGGTTGTAGGGGTTTGAATAGGCTGGTATTCATTTACATCAAAAGGGGCAAAATCAAATTGAGGCCTTGTTTCATCAATAATTGGCAAGTTTAAGACCAACTCACCCTCATTTTGACTTGTGGATTGCCTTTGATCCCGTTGTAAATCCATTGTACATTCTGGACTAGGCTGTGCAGCCACATTGATGATGGCTGAAGGCGTTGTTGTTTCAGCTGCAGATGTTGCATGTTTAACCGCACTGGTTCTGGCTCTACCCCTGCCACTGGCAGGTGAGGCTTGTTGTGACTCAATTTGCCTTCTAGTTAGTGTCCTTTTCGTTGTTCTAACAGGTGGCATTTTGCAGATGTTGGATTTTCAGATTCACTTTGGAAGACAATGTCTCTCTCTTGGCGGGAAAATTTTAAGAGGAAGTAGAGGAATTTGTCAATTTGTACCACTATCTACTTCCTGTGAAAGAGCTTAGACAAGTTGTACTTGTCATTCCCTAATTTTCTTAGGGGTCCTCCGTCAATTAAGTGTGACTATTTGTATATTTATAAAATAATCTATATTGTTTTTCTTTTATAACTGTTTTATTGTTACATCAGATTTTACTAAATTACGTGGTTTCATTTATAGTCTTTTATTTACGTTATGGGTGGAAACGATATCACCTACATGTATCGTCGTAAACTCAACAAAAGTTACACATTACCTTTTTTGTCATGAAATCGCGATGTAATTCTAATGACATAATATTGTTTATCTTCAAAGTTTTCTAAAAAAAAAAAAAAAAAAAAAAAAAAAAAAAAGGAAAACAATCAATTCATGAAACAAAAATGAAAGTAAATAAATATTAAAAAAAGAAATTATTTTGTAGAACAAGAAAAAAATGTCTCAAAACCAAAGTAAGATTGGGATTATTGATATTCATATACATGTGTTATCATACGCATATCTGCCCCCCCCCCCCCCCCCCCCAACATATACTCTGTTCTAGTTTGCACGAAAGAAAAAATCCAAAATGAAAATATGATAGCGATATTGAAGATAGGAATCCAAGAGTAAGTAAGATGTGTATGCATTTATTTCATAGAACACTTGTTCTCATCGACAAACACAAAGATCCGCCTAACATAAAACATCGGAATCAGTATCTACAGTAATACTGACGTCATACTAACCTAGTAGTGCGTCATGTTCATTGTGACGCACTTAAGCACCTCATTCTCACTGAAATTTATTTATAATGCACTCATATTTCGAAATAAGGTGCATTGTACTTACATGTGCTTTAGGATGTGTATTATTCTGACGGGAATAAAACAAGGGGGGGGGGTAAAGTTTTAATGTGCATTGTATATTTCGTTGGTAACAAAACTCTTCTTTTTTTTCCGTCGTGACAAGCCCTTGCATTCGATTATTTCAAGAATTCATACTTCTGGGGGGAGGGAACACAATTTTCTGCCCCCTTTGTCTCTGCCTCATTGGACACCAAGTCAACAATTCATAAAATAAAACCGTGTCCTCTTCCAAATCCTCTAGAGGATTGGACTTGTCCTGAACTTGAATATCCGGGGCCGAGGCGTTTTCCTTTTCCTACGGATGATGTTGAACGTCCAGTTCAATCGGGGAATTGCTGAAGCCATATTGGAAGTGAGAAAAAATTACGGACTAAGACACCTTTCTAGCGATCTAACTTTCTGAGCTCAAAAGTCAGATTAAACTAGAAATCAGAGACTGATAATGAGATGAAAATATTTTATGCCACACCAAATTTGAGACTGAGACCGAAATCTGAGACGGTCTCAGATTTTGGTCTCAAAAGTGAGCTAGCTAAGTTTTATGTTCCCTGAGCCAGACAACGATTTATGCACTTTTTGGTTAGAGGAGAGAAAATCATTGGAACACATTGTGTATGATTGTGAAAAAGTCAATATTTTTTTTAACAAAATGTGCAATGTTGGTTTACTGAAACCTTTTCATTCAATATTATAACTGATAAGAAAACTTTTATTCTTGGATGTTCGAAAATTAAAAGGTAAACTTTGAAAATAACCATTTGAAACATTATATATACTTAACCAAATGTACAGGTTATTGTTTGTCATTGAGTAAATTTAAAGCCACTTGGACTAATATATACAGAGTGGAAAAAACAAATTGCAAGTAAATATAATTGTATAGACCAGTTGAAAAGAAATGGAAATTATGTGAAACATTAGCTCAAGTATAACGTAAACTATGTTAAAACAAAAATATCCTAAAATGCTTCTTTTGTAGTATTATATACATTTGTTATATTGTTTTCTTTTTCTTCGTAAGAGATGAGGTGAATGTATATTCAAACAATAATGTGTTTAAAGTAGAATTTTTAAAATAATAACTTTGGTATTACATGATATATCTGATTGTTAATTATTATAGTATGATATTTATGAACTCAGCCAGAGTACATTGTCATTTTTTTCTACTTTCTTTACTTCTAGCCATCATATAGTATGCATGTCTGTCCGTGTGATGTGTGAGCGAAAGAGTTGGAATTCTTAAAACCCTGTACCCCCTGGTCAGGTTGAGTTGTAAGGTTTGTGTAAAAGCCTGACTATATAACTGAATAAATGTTGTTAAAACTGAAAAACAAGAAGTTATATCTCTTGAATTTTGGAACTAATTTTTCCACACATAGTTCTATTTAATCTGAAAACTAAAACATTTCTACACAACTAGATATATTGCATTATCACATCCTTGAGTTTCTAATACTTTCATCTACTGGTTACGGATAACGGCTGCGGACATATTAAGGCAGAACAAGAAGCGGAAGAATAGTTAATAAGAAACAAACACATACAATAAGTGAAGTGTGGGTGAGTCAATAACACCAGTACATATATAATACTGGTCTCCAGTGAATGAAACAATTCTTCAATGTGTTTCCATTGTTATTAGGAGGAAGGCTGGTTGGTGTCACAGTCTCTTTGACTGGTCCTCAGCGATTCGCGTACACTGGTTCTCAGCAATTCGCGTACACTGTGTCATTTTGGAGATGATCAGCAATGGCCTCGTAACAAAACTGATATTCTTCCTGAAATTAGAAAAACATGGAGTTCCCTGTACATTAGATGTGCAAAGGAAAAGAAATCGTATTTAAAACTTGAGTGTAAAATGAAAGTATTTCAATCATACCAAAGAAGATATGAACTCTGGCCGTCGGATTTGGAGTTGTCTTGTGATTGTAAATATGTCCACCTCTGTATCCACGATAAGTTGTTCCAGAGCATTGAATACAACCAAGAATTGTCCACATCGCTTGGCCCCATCACTAAGTGATATGTAATTTTATCTCATTACTCTGATGATAATAGAATGTATGAATTGAATTAATTTGCTATGCGACAAAATGACTATTTTCTGAAAGATTTGTTTTTTATTAGAAGCGATATATAATTTCCACAAGTGTTATACCGGGTATATTTCTGTTATTTCTAGATTAAGAGAGTAGTTGGCTTAACCCTTGATCAAATTAGCCTTTCTTTAATCCCCCAGGTCTGGATCTTCAAATAATTCTTAAGATATTACATATGTTTACAAAAAAAACAACAACTCAGAATCAAACCTCGACAGAACCAGAATCCTTCCCTCGGGGTGGGTCCTTTCCTCCACCCTCGCTTCATTGACGAGATCAAGTAAAACTCTCCGGTTTGAGGAGTCGCTTTCTCCTTTCCATCTTCTACATTCCAGTACGCAAACGTTCATACCACTAGCTCCCTGCAATCATGTGTTTGAGACGAAACGAATTATGGATTATAAATACCAAACAGTACTTCATGAAATGTAAAAACAAAATTCATCAGAAAACTTTGTAAATGGACACCTGTTGGTGCAGAGTAATGCTAGTCTTGGTGACTGTGGTTGTTTGTGTACAATCTGTCATTTTAGTCGTGAATGCTCCAACCGTTTTGCTTTCATTTTTAGCAGGAAGCCAAAGTGAAGACTGAAAAAGAAAAAAAAACTTTGGGCATGGCTACAATAACGAAAGGATTCTACTATACAAAATGTGAAGCTCATGTCAATCGTAAACCCTCTTGAAGCATGTAAGTAACTGTAATGACTGGTTGGTTTCTGAGGTTGCACAAGAAGTGTATGGTATTTTCGTCTAGACTGCTTGCATTTTGTAATTGAATGTGTTTATGTCGAGTTGAAAGATCGGGGATTTTAATCCAGAAATAGAGTACAATGAAATAGCATAAATTTATTACATGTACATTTACAAAGTTACACACAATACTTATGTTACCGAACGCAACTGTGAGTGTGATATTTAAACCGTTATTTATAAAACAATTACGCTAAAAGGACATTCGGGACAGTTTTGAAAGTTTACTGTGAGATTTACAACCGAAATCAATACAAATGTATAAAACACAAAGTACAATTTCAAAATTTTCTTTAAAAACCATGATGATTATCTCTGTTATAATTCTGAGAAACTCATCCAAACTATATAGAAAGGACATTTTGTAAACCTACAAATGTACTCGCTCAGTCACACTACATAGAAAGGATATTTTGTAGACCTAGAAAATGTATTCACTCATTCACACTACATATAAAGGATAGTTTGTAGACCTAGAAAATGTATTCACTCATTCAAACTACATAGACAGGATAGTTTGTAGACCTAGAAAATGTACTGACTCGATACTACGAACTCCATCAAGCCTTTTTATTTCATACATATCAGTAGACTGCTAAATGGGCATTATCATCATATCAATAAAAGTTTAATAAATCACATATCGTAGAAGTTCCAACAGTTCAAATATCGAGATTCGTTAAATTGGTATGCATACAATGAAACCACTTTCCTTTTTTTTACTCTAATTTAGCGATTGAGGTCACTCTACCCAAAATGCCCTCACCTACGACATCACTGTCCAACTTTGTGATAGACATTAATTTTTTCTACATAATTAATATTTATGTTCAATGAAGTTGCTATTGAAACATCTTTGGTACAATTTACAAGGCCAATTTCTTGTTTGAATTCAGTAAATAGACTAATGAAAAAGTGAAAATAACGAAGAGTGATCAATGTAATAAATCCTATAAAGAATAAGAATGCAAAATTTAAGAAGAGGACAAACACGTTCACCTGGACACACTGGTCAGAGGTGATATCGGATGCCAAGGAAGCATTTCCTTTTGACCGGTCACATCCGCCATTTTGAACAGGTAAACGGAGTAATCCGTAGTCAAAATCAGTATGTAAAGAACGACTCTAGACAACTTTCCACCAAATGACGGGTTGTACAATATTTGCAAATTAGATCATTATAATGACCATAGAATTTACAAAATGTTGACTTTAAACGAGACTGTTAAAATTCCCGTAACAGCAACATATTTGTCAGTAGATTATCTCGATTTAAAAATTGTTCAAAGGCATAATACGTTCTCGTATCTTGAATCAGTTGCGAGACAAACATCATATGCAGGTGATAAAGGAATATTGATACATCAATATGGGAAGTTCACGATGAAGAAGCTGAAGTCATCCCATTTGTCATGAAGATTAAAATCAAATAATTATATAAATGTTCCATGATTTAAAAGTGCACATTAATTTTAATCTCTCAATATTAAATTTTGATGCTTATGTCCAACATCGTATAACTACAAATATTACACATGACGTCATTGTGACATCAGAATCATGCGCAGTAACCTGACAAATGATTGGTAAATGAAAGGATACAAGGCTGCTCATTATACAAACTGCAGTAGTTTTTCTTGATCATACCGATTCGATTTCCACCAACGGGCTCAGGGATACAATTGTAGGTGCATAATAAGCCTTCACAAGTCTCAGGAAGTCCTCTGTGTAATCTGGGAAAGGATATTGAGCACTGATGAAATGGTCATTTCTTGTGAAAGACTGAAAATGAAAAGCAAAATGAAAGACAGCATGCAGAACGTATCCATCACGTACACTGTACGTATTACTGTATCTAATAGTTGCATTCAATGTAAATGATTTATACGTTTGTAGTAGTAAATTATGATTAAGAATAAAAGTAATTAATCATGCATAAAAATCATAAACTGTTCCCGTAAGGAGATCCATAAAAAATCTAAGCATATGGACGTTATCAATTGATAAGGTCTGAAAAATAAAGAAAAACAATGACAGAATTGTTTTGATCTATACAGAAATTAACATTTATCATGGAATCTTTGAAAAAGTTGAGCTCCTTGGAGTACATTTTGTACTTTTGATTGTTCTTAGGTTTGAATATTTTCACCAGCGAAAGGGTTTCCTCTACTCTGTGAGGACAGATGTATATCAGAAAACCCTTGCTAGAAAAAATGGCGGTCTGATAAACATATCGCTCTCATGTTCTATTCACAAATGTATATATTACACAGCAGACAAACCTGTAAACAAACTGCGTTGTAGTAGGTGTTCTTCCCTTTAGTGTTTGACAATGGACACATGTAACTTTCAACTGAAATGGTTTCAAGAAAAAATATATACAATTCATCAGTCAGAAGGGTTTTATGTCTCAGGGTACCCTATATATATAATGGCAGTTGATTGAGTCAAACTTAAAGGGCGTAGAGCTAATGTGCAATTATATCAAAATGGAATGCAGGAGGCCTAAGATCGAGCCACCTGGAGATCTCTTGTCGGCAGACATCAGTAAGAATGTATCTACATGTATATGTTACTATGTTAAAGTGAAAGCGCATTGTAAACTCTCTTTATTAAAAGTGTGCAACCAATAGTGAAATGTAAATATTCAACTGTGATAGGGATTAATCATTAATCGGTAATATTCTATCACTATTGCAAGATGACTGAACTGCGTTTGGTAGCACCAACGTATTCATGTATTATACAAACTGGTTTACCAGGCAGAATACTGGGTGTGTAATTGGCTGATACGTTTTGCCACCCTGTTTTGTAGTCTTCTTGTGTATATTCTCGTCTTCCAGATAACAGGTCCTAGAAACAAGAACTGAAGATCATTCTCATGTCACATGTTACTGCACAAAATCACAAATATCGTTCTAGAATATCCAACAAACTGTTCAAATAATTCAGGCTAAGATATGCCGATACTTTATTAGAGATTCATAGATAGAATCACCTGAAATTCAGCAGAAAGTGGTGATTTATTGGCTACTTCTCCGAGATTGATATAACAGGAATGATCCTGGAATTCTCGTAGAAATGTCCCGGTTGATACAGACCTTCCTTTTCCTCGGAATGATTCAAGTAACGCCAAGTAGACAACTCTGTATTGATCCTTAAATATGAATTGTATTATAAACAGGTATTAAAAAAGCTGATTTTCTCTCTTTATATTATTTGTAATGATCTAACATTCTAAACTAACCCAATACATATATTTATATGAAAGGTGAAGACAACGAACAGCGATCAATCTCATAACTCCTACAAGCAATACCAAATAGATAGGTGAGCAAACACGGACCCCGCGACACACCAGAAGTGGGACCAGGCGCCCAGGAGGAGCAAGCATCCCCTGTTGAACGATCACACCCGCCGTGAGCCCCATATCCCGGTCAGGCAAACGGAGACATCCGTAGTTAAAATCAGTGTGTCAACAACGATCTAACTATCTGTATGAAACGCGTCAGAAAGCACCTGACGCAATGACAGGTTCCATTGATGAACTAGATCGTTATAACGACCATAGAATTTGCGAAATGCTTACTTCAATCGAGACTGTTGAAACCCCTCACAGCGGGGTTAAGGTGTCCCGAGTAAAATAACAAGCAATAACAGCATATTCATATAAAAGTAAAATTCTTTCAAGCGTCGCATATTTTTAGTAAAAATCGTTTGTCAAGACATTAACAAACATCGTATCACGTAGGGAAATCCTTTGCTTACCTATTACGTCGTCATACAAGTGACGTAGATATCTGCTATACTTTTAGTTGTTTATCACCTCGTTCCAGGTGAAAGATGCACTCAAATCATTTGCAGCTTGGGCTTGATATGTCGACATTAATATGGTAAATTTAAAGAGTGATACGGATCGGTACAATATCCTCTCAAATATAGCAATTTCCATAATCTCAACTCAAATGTTGGGCATTTTCCACATTCACATCCAAATCGTATCTAAACGAGGCAAAATATTGTACCTTCCGTATCAAAATCCTAAATCTGCAACTAGTTACCTTTCTGAATATGCCTATGTCGAAATAAAATATCGTCATCTTTCACCTGTAACGAGTCGATATGTACATGCGTTGGTTTTCTTTATTCTAAATGACTATACACATCGGGGGCGATATCAAGGTCACAAAGTGATGTAAAGATTACTTTACAGTCTTTCGTTCACATATTATATATAAATATATGAGACTTATATATTATTGAAGAAATTTAGGGGGGGGGGGGGTCATCTGACAAACTTATTAAAACACATACAGCTTGAACACTAGATAACGGCAATAAATAGCGAGAAAATATTATGACATTTTCCCAGCGATACAACTATAGACCTGTACGTCGTGACGTACTTTTATATTGTGACGTCATATAATATGAAGTGCACCGAGGTACATTTTATGATTATTTTAACTTTACTCGGGACACCTTAACCCTGCTGCGCTGTGCCATCAACTTGTTTGTCAGTAGCTTGCCTCGATTTAAAAACTGACTATACGCAGAACAAGCTCTTGCACATCGAATCAATTGAGAGATATAAACACCATATGCTGATGATAATGAAATATTGCTACATAGATTTGGGAAGTTGACGATGAAGAAGCTGAAATCATCCCGTTTGTCACACAGTTGAGTTGTCAGTTTGCCGTTAATGTCTACTTTCAATAAAATATATAAGTATGAGGCAGAAGTGGACGACTCTGTGGTGTTTTTCATTTCGAACTCACAGGAATATATCGAATCGACATATGAATGAAAGTTATTATTATTAATAGACAAAACGTCGTCGATATATCTAAATGTCGAATTGAAGGCCACAGCAAGATATTTTTTCTTCTCGCGTAGAAGTTTTTGAATAAATTCTGCTTCATATGAATATAGAAACATGTCACCCAACAAAGGAGCACAATTCGTGCCAATGGGAATATGATATGTAACATATTAAGGAATACATGATATAGCACATCTAACAACAATTCTTTACAGAGAATTGAATGCTACTAACCAGATCTAGGACTTTGCTTTCGAAGTTCTGTCTGAATGAGATTTGTTTGAAAACACCTGAACACCGATAAACGAGAACACATATGTAACAATTAACATTTCAATTGAAATTTATTATCTCTAACCTATCATTGGGCCAAATGCTGTCTGACGTGTTTCATATCAAATGTTAGACCGCTCTTAGCACACTGATTTTGACTACGGATAACTCCGTTTTCCTGATCAAGATATCCCGTAAAACTATCCACTAGGAATCAAAGAGAGTAAAACACAAACTTACGTCGCCCTGGATCATGTTAGCACGGCTGTTTCTCATGGTTTCTACATACTGCCGGATATTAACTTTCCCAGTTATCTCCCCTCCCTTATTAAGCGCGTCCAATGCTATGTACGTCCCTGTCCTACCAATCCCAGCGCTGTATTGTTAAATAGAAGTCATTAGAAGTCTTCAATATAATCAACGGTTAAAATAGAAGTCATCAATATAATCAACGGTTAAAATGAAATTCATTGATATAATCAACGGTTAAAATAGAAGTAGTTGATATTATCAATGGTTAACATTCTAGTATATTAGACATGGATCTCAATTAGTCATGTATAGTAAAATTATTTGATAAATAGGATTATTTTTGGGGAAAACCCTTCAACAACAGTGACATCATCAGCATGGTAAATTATATTAAAGGTAATCAAAGTTCACTAAATCCTGTCTGGTGCGCGAAATGTTTAAAATCCAATTTCAGAATTTTGAATATATTTTGTGTCTTAGCTTGTACATTCCCAACAGTTTCTCATTGTTGTCATGAAGTAATGTTATTTTCACACTGAAAATATAACTGTTATGACTTCGACAGGGTGAAAATATTCAGTTGATGAATTATACTACGTTGCTATTGAAAAATATAAAAGAATAAATAGTAATACGCGCCTGCAGTGGACAAGAGTGTACTTCCCTGGATGTTCGACAGAAATTTTCAGAACGTGTCGATGGAATACCACAAGAGCAAGCGGTTCTGGGACACCATGGTCCGGCCACTGCGTATAGTGGAACATACACACGTCACGCTCAGCTTTATCCTAAAATTAAACAATTAATGATCACCTATATGGAAAGTTGGAAATATTGGATATATCTGTTGCAGAAAAAGGTGAGGAAAAGATATGTGACAAAATATTATAATTCATATAAATTGAATAAATTATATTCTGACGTTTCATAATCAGAATACGACATTTAAAATTCTGGATTCTGGCACCTGCTTCATCTTCTATAAATCTTATTTCTTCACAAAATGGTTTTGCATATTTTATCATGAATTAATATCGTTATATTGCACTACAATTATGACGGATAGGCATACTGTTAAAGTATTTTTAAGGATTTGTCTTTAGCCATTACGTAAAATGAAAGTTATATTCCATGCGTCTTAAAAATAAGTGTAGCCATGCAAGTTAAGAAACTTTTGAGGATACATTTCCGTCTTAGTTGTGATAATCTACATGAGTGTTAAGAGACCTTCTATAGAATTGCTGCATGTAATGACTTTATAGTTTAACCCTGTGATCCTAGAGCAATAACCACCATTGTGCAGGTCTTTTATTTGTTATTCTTATGTTAACAATGATATCGCTATATGCTAGTAAATATAACTATCGCAAATATCGTGCACTATAACTTTGAGCTTGGCAGGTTTTTTAAGGAAGATATGCAAGATTTAAGCTCTTCAATCCTCAGTAGCTACATGGCTCGTGTGAGAGGGTAACCTTCCAATTTCTGAGATTTTGGTATACTCGATTGAATCTTGCTAAACAATTTTCTAAAGAATGATGAAAATGAAAACCGAATGTTTTTACAAGTAAAATGAATACATTTACCATATGGAACGCAATCTATTTCCATGATTTCTCAATTAAATATAGGAAAGGGTAATATAATTCAACATTTGAGCATGATAGAAAATTTAAAAGTCCCTTATGTGTTTGTATTTATCAAACTTACATCATATAATGCTAATTCCGGTAAAACGTGCATACATCTTTCCTGATCAATGCTGCCAGTGCAAAACAATTTCCAGTAAGCAGTTAAAGTATTAAATATACCTATTGGAATTCAACTACATATGTATACGAAACTCACTACTAAATGTACTTCCTAGAATTGAACTACATATGTACATGTGTACCAAACTAACTACTAAATAAACTTCTTAGAATTCAACTACATATGTATACCAAACTCACTACTAAATATACCTCTTAGAATTCAACTACATTTGTATACCAAACTCACTACTAAATATACCTCTTAGAATTCAACTACATGTGTATGCTAATTTCACTATACTAATAAAATGACGATTATTTGTAATGTTGTCAAACATTTATGGCAGCAGTCATGCAGAGTAATGATATTATGGTCTTGCTGTAAAGCTTTAATTATTCTAAAATTCCAACATTGAACCTGAGGCATGTAAAAACGAAACGTACCACTTAAAATATTTTTGTTTGAAAGTTAGTAATGTGTTTATATATGCATTTGCGTTCCAGGTGGAAAATGTTAATTGCTACTTTTTAATGTTACAATTAGAGTGGGAAAGGTGGAATTTGAAAAAATCTAATCTTTACTAAATTAGCTTTAGTAATGTAGTGTAATTTATCTTCGTCGTATATTGTACAATCCTAAATCTTGAACTATCCAGACAAAAAATTAAGAAGCAATATATATATGTGCCCGTGTACGTGTACATAAGCAGCACATCAGTACACCTGAATACAGACAAATCCAGTTAAGTGCACACCTGGAAACGTGTGGTAAAAAACGATTTAACATTTTCCCATTTTATAAACTCAGATGTGCCAGTGCTATTCAGAGACGGGAAAAAGAAAAACATTTCATTGGTATTCTAAAGCCAAAACTTAATAGTCTTTTATAATTGCCTATGATTTTCCCGTACTTTTTCCAGATCATTGTTGTACATTATCCATGACGTCATAATATAGACATTTAACGTTCCGCTTACTTTGACGTCATAATCACTGTTACTATGATACTGCTATGTATACATTTTTGTAAAGCTTCTGAAGATGTAATGAAAGCGCTAAAGCTTTACGGAGGATTTCTGTGTTTTCTTTTCATATTTTTTACCTATATATATATATATATATATATATATATATAGATAGATAGATAGATAGATAGATAGATAGATAGATAATAGTTACTTTTCGCAATGATCGGTAAAAGTATAGGTAAAAAATAAAAATGAAACACGAAGACGTCTTCGTGTTACATTTTTATTTTTTACCTATGCAAGGTGAAGATAACGAACAGTGATCAATCTCATAACTCCTACAAGCAATGCAAATTAGATAGTTGGGCAAACACGGACCCCTGGACACACCAGAGGTGGGATCAGGTGCCTAGGAGGAGTAACCATCCCCTGTTGACCGGTCACACCCGCCGTGAGCCCCATATCCTGATCAGGTATATGTATATATATATATATATATATATATATATATATATATATATATATATAACCAATAGTGTAAATCAAAGTATGGTTTTATCATTTTTATTAAGTTAGCAGTATCCTTAACAGAGCATTCAAATATAAGTACAGAACTTTGGCGCTCTATATCTAATTGTCTTCATAATCCTTTGTTTGTCAGTGATGTAGGTGTACATTTTCTGCATAATAATTTTAATCTTATATTACAGATAATTTTACTTCAAATACTTTTACATAATCATGGCCATATCATAACCCATTTTATCAGCTGACGTAGAGTATTAAATGACGTAAATTTGCAATACTCACGGCGCTGTTTTGCAAGCGGAAGTATCTGATGACGTAGTCCGCGTATACGTTTTCTTTCTGGTTTCGTATGCTGATGTTGCCTTTCTTTATCTTGTCACTGGAATTTGGCCAGTATTGGGCACATTTGTTCTGATAAAGATAGGGTCCAAGTAAGGTTGTTATCATAATGCAACTTTACTGCGAGTAAGATCACGTTACGTACATGTAGAGCCATGTGATCAGTTTAATATTATCTTATTGCATATATACAAAATGTATCCCTTGTATGCATGCTATTAATCATTGATTTTGAATATATAATGCAGTGTGATATCAAGTGTCTCTTTCTAACCTTATTTCCCTCTTTGAGATTGGTCAGACAAACAATTACACTAATGTCTTCTTGCCACACCATTTTCCAGAAATCAACAATTGTCTTTGATTTTGGTCCTGATAAATATAAACAGGCATATTGTAACACACCCAGGATTCAGAGTAAACAAACCATCAAAAGAAAATGGCATGTCCAGTCTTCTTCTTCAATTTTACAAATTCACAAAATATGTTGGAATAATAACGCACACTTGAAAATCAATATATGAAGATATACATTGTATATTTACCTTGCGCTGCAATATACGATTTCTTTCCTTGCACATCCTGTGACCATGACGAAATTGAAGATTAACATCAGGAATAACTTTACTCATTAATTTTTCAACAATTTCAAGCTGTGTGTACTTGTGGACAGGGGCGGATCCAGGAATTGCGGTTACGGGGGCGCCACTTTATGAGGCAGAGGGTCCAGGACGAAACCCTGGTGGGGGTCCAGAGGGCGAAGCCCCCGGAAGCTCCTGGATTTTACAGATTTTATGGGGCTTGAAATATTTCTCCTATTTAGTCATTTGTACTATTTTCTATCATTTTAATAAGGTGAAATTAATAAAATGACCCATATTTTAAGGGGTTTTTTTTTGGAAAAAATTAAGTTCTACCCATAAAGTAATTCAGGAAATCAAAAGATTTTGTCATTTATTTTTCCGGGAGTGGAAGAAATTATTACTTTTTTATCGTTTAGTACATTTTCCGAAACAAGATACCGCGATTTACATTAAATTTGAAAATTTTATGGGGGGGGGGGGGCTCCGGCTGCGCCCCCTCTAAATCCGCCACTGGTGGAGAATACGCATGTCATTTCATTAACACTAACCGCTATAAGAATGGATTCAAATCACTGACCTCAATATAATTCGCGTTAATGTAGTCCGACTCTTTTGGTGATGATGTCAGAACAACACGTGAATGGTCATCTACTCAAAACAAAGTATACAGTATTTATTTATCACAGCACTTATTACTATTTGAAAGAACGTCAAATTGAAACACTTACACGGGAATATCGTGGTGTATCGATTTTTGGCAACATTTTCCTGTTTCTTTCCTTCATTACATGGGTGTAGTTCTCCTCTAGGAATTGTCTACACACACATCAGTGGATGAAACGACAAAATTGTATTCGTAGAGAAATAATGTTAATGCAATAAAAGTACGTATGCAACATTAACAGAATACATTTAATATCTTATTTCTGTACAGAATTGTGAAAACTGATTCTTAATTTTGAAAGACTCGATTCCACACTTATAAACCCAAGACAGGAGTTATATTTTCAGAACAAACAAATTCACCACCAATCTAAAGTCTCAAAATAAATAACTCTAAAATGTTTACTACACCACATTCAGATATCAAATAATTATAGACAACCAAGCGCAATATTCACTTAATTTCAATTGAACCATTCATATACACGGTTTACCCGTTACATAATTTTATCAATTAACAGACACTTACCATGTATTCTTCTTTAAACTTCGCATTCTGATTTTCAGACAAAACAACTATTGCTTTATCAAAATCCGCGACGGATATGTCTATTTTAGTATTCGTCGTTAGCACTCCCCCCTCAGTTTCTAATTCTAAGCCTGGGTTTCCGATTTCACTCATTTCCATCTCTTCATGTCTTTTATCACCTGTAAAATATCATAACAATTGAATTACGACACGTGATGGTGATATAAGTCAACAGAAAAATTATTCAACAAGATTTAATTTTGCCTGTACTCAAAGTTTCTTCTCAAAATCATGGATTTACAAAACACAAAGATTTACAACATAATTACGTTAATATTGATTATTTGTCTCTGATTGATTGATCGATGTTTTCCGCCACACTCAACAATTTTTTCAGTTATCTGGTGGCGCCCAGTTCTAACTTGATATCATTAACATGTAGGTATCTTTTACAGCAGCAGAATTACCTATTGGTAACGTTTCTGGGACAGAAGAAAATGTTACCGTCTCCGTATCTTCATGCTTTCTCGCCTTCTTTCTTCTCCATCTACATAAATACAAGATACAGTTTTGAATGTACGTTTTGTTTATATCTAAGTCTTGGTGTCTTAACAAATTCATTTTAACCTATCCATTAAGATGGAGTCATTCGACTACATGCTTAATGTTTACAAAGGAAAATAGTTAAAACGAACATTATGTGATTTGTTAACATCTGTCAATAGATGAAGTACTAATACCGTGTAAACAGTATGCCTGTGATGAGTACAGCAATAAGACCCACTGCACCCACAGCCCCTCCCACGGCTCCTGTTACTGCGCCAGAGTCTGTCGTATCGGACTGTGCTACAGAACCCCCTGACTGCGAAGATTCTGATAATGAAAATATTCTCTCAAACATATGATAACGGGAAAACAAATACAGTAGAGCACTTTGGTTGCATCACCTATCTGTAGTTCATGAGAAAACTTGGGAAAATGTATATATCTCAAAATAGTATTTACATTAAGAACAATATATGCCATAGTTTTTTTTTAAGTTATCGTATGATTAAAAACATGTGTTTTATGTTATAAATTATGCAAATCATACAATTTGACTCAATTCGATTAAAAAGTAATCAAGGTAATTTCCTATTGAATCATGTATTCTTTGAGTTGGATGGTGAACGCCCCATTTTGAAATATTTATAATCATGTGCCGTTGCACGCGGAATTTCTAAAGTCAACAAATACATGGCGTCATGAAAGCTTGAACGGTCTGCATGCTGTTGGCGGGACACATTCAGCGATAAAAGACAGTAAGACGGAAACAGGATAAAAAGAACCGCTTTGAGCAATGAAGAGGAGTTAAATTACATGTTTTGACATGCCATCACCATTCAGTAAGACTACATACTGGAAATCGACATCTCCCATGGCATGCATGGTGTTTTTAATTATTTTTTTTCGCTCGCTTGCGCACAACCACCATAAACGTCATTCTTTCATAAATATGCATTAGACAACCATCTCCTTAGATTGAGTAGACTAGCATTCCACTAATACATGTATATAACTTATCGAAAATGTCAAATCGTTTTATTTTTTTTTTTATAGTTTATCATACTGACAAAATTTTGTACTGTTTTTTAACATCGAACAAAATAAGGTTTAATACGGCACATGTACATTTAAAAAGTGAAAATAAAGTACAGTGATCTTATAAATTCAATAAATAATATAACATCGAGAACAGGGGGAACACGGACGCTGAGAATTTTTTAAGGCAAAAACCTTATTTTTATATCTTTTTTTTTATTTTGGGAATCTAGGGGGGGGGTTCTTCTTACATGTACATGTACGAAACCTACAGCTAAAGTTATGGAAATATTTCACATTCAAAGGTATCGATTCTTACGTTTGTTCTTTAAAGTTTGAGATAATGTCCATAATTCGATTAAGAGACTTTGTAATCACCTCTTCGATATCAAACTGGCAAAAAAATCTATAATGACATGTTTTACTGGGTTGAATTCAAAGTTTTTAACATACGCAAATCTTGATAATTTGGGAAAACTGAGTGTAGGAAGTAATTGAGCACAATATGTTACTTCTAGGATTTCAAGAGGTAACTAGACGAAGTTATTGTAAATGTATACATGTAACCTACATTCATATATAGAAAGATTCTAATTCGATGGATACAAACGGTCGCAGTAGCTTAGTGATTGACTGTTCGCTTCGTAACCGGAAGGTCATGAGCGTCGATTGTGTCATGGCCGCTTCAAACTTAATATAAACAGTGATTGCTCCTTTGCCAAACATTTAGTATCTAGACGTGAGAATCACGTTTTTTTGGGGGGTATGACCTTAAAACGGAGGTCCTATGTCTCGACAGGCTTTGACACGTTAATGAACAGTGACAGCTACGACCCTGAGGGCTAAGCATAGGTCTAAATTCGTGGTACACCTACAGCTGGTGACGTCTTAATATGTGAAAACTTTTCGACGAAACGTAAAACAAACAATCAATCAATGAACCATTCAATCGATCGATCGCTGCACAACTGAAGGAGAACAATGCCTCAAGTTTGAATTGAAGAACGTGTGACGAGGACCTCTACAATTCGTAAGGCTTGACCCAAGCAGTAGATTCTCTTATGACTTACATCTCACGAAGCTAAAGAATGACGGATTTTGCAACCATAACGTACAAACATAATATTTGGTTTATTTGATTTTTGTGATAAAAAATTCGTTTAAATATTTACAATTTAGGCACTTACTTTCACTACAGTCAAGGAAACCTCTCAGTCTTGAGGAACACGTGCAGGATCCATCAACATTATCACATTTCCCAAGGCATTTCTGAGAACAATTCTGGGAGCAGTTGAGTCCATATTTTCCTTCGTCACATGCTTAAATACATACACAATGCACATATTATTCGCAATTAAAAAGGGAAATGAACAATTAGATTAGTGTTACTATTCTTAAAAAGGTACATACATTTGTTGCATAAACTTCCCAAGTACCCTGATGTACAGCCCCCCAGACACGATCCATTGATTGGATTACATGTTATATTGCTGCAATGAATGCTGCAGGGATTTCCACAATCTTTGCCGTAGGTTCCTGCTGAGCATTCTAAAAGAGGATTAGAGAGTAACAATATCAAATGATTTATCTACAGCTCAAGATAGTCATGCAAAATAATGTATTTGTGTTCTACAACTTGACAATTTTTATGGAAAAGAATTTCTGCTCTATCTTGTTCTTTCTGTACTATGTAATTACTTTTTGATATACATGTAATGTATGAATGAAAGATGTTAAAGATACCAATTGCTGCACGAAAATCATATGCATACTCGCATGTCTGTTTTTCTCTGTTAATCTGTATTGTAATAATCCAAATTGCATATATTGCTTTCCATTTTGTAAATTGAGATCAATAGGAATTATACTGATAAGCCTAAAAGTAACTTGTTATGCATTTATTACATGTATTATTATTTGATATTTCAAAGCTATGAAATACAAACAACATTAAGAATATTAAAACTAATATTCAATTATACAACGCAATAATAAGAAAGCCGCATTTAAAATTACTCTGTTTGCAGTTGGGAGTCCTCCATCCCGGTATACATCCGTATGTACAGCTGCCTGTGATATGGTCACATGACTGATTGACACAGTTCTCGTTACATCGTGCAGAACAGTTTTCTCCATACCAGCCATCATCACAAACTATAGAAATGGACTAAAATTGACTAAATGATAATTTTTTCAAAACGTCGAAACTCTTACTATATTTATTTAGCTCTAAAACTTAATAGTTATTTCGGATTTCAAACATTTCGGTTGAGCATCACTGAAGAGACATTATTTGTCGAAATACGCATCTGGTGCATCAAAATTGATACCGTATACATTTTACATTACTACAATATTTCACCACTGACTCATTTTCGTCAATCTCCTAAAAGGGTGATCAAAAGTTGACTATATTTACACATAATTCTAAAGTAACAATAAAAGGTTTTGCACGAATTTAAAACGGTGCAAAATGATTTTTATAAAATAGCACGAGGCAAAATTTCCTCTTTACCCATCATTTTTCTTTAATAATAAATGAGGAATATCGTACTAGTATTCTCTATCTGTAAAATCAAAACAAATTTTCGTCATACATGTTTAAAAATGTTGCATTGTCATGTTTTATATTTTCCTTAAGCTACTACAATTTGTACTTCTCCTAAAAGGTTCAATATTTTTAAATCTGCATGACCAGACTCCCTTCGTTCAAGGATACCCTTACCAGGTAATCCTATAAAAGGACGATTTCATTGTCTCATTTGGTCTTGGTCGTGACAAAACACAATTAGAACCAAATATTTAACTTACAATCTTAAATAGATTAACGTAAACACCTGACACAGCATTAATATGCTAGTAATTACGATGGTTACTCACTAACTTTCTTATCCGAGAGTGTTTGTAAATTGATTTATCAGCATTCCTCTATATGTCAAGCTGTACGTGAGGGATATCACAATTTTCAGCATTCCCTCACAGACCTTTAGCAGTGAACGCGCAAACAACAAGAGACTCACAGACCTTATCGATCCCCTAAGTGTTAGTTAAAAGTATCGCTAGTCTCGAGTGCTATGAACTGTAGGAAAAATTATGTTCTTTATATCTAAGCTAAATTCTAATATTCAGCAACATTATAAGACAAGATATGTTCTCAAAACTTAACCCCCTCATAGTGCCTATAATGATGAAACCCTGGGGTTGTAAAATTCACAATTTCGGTACATCCTTTTCTGCTTTTCCAAAATATGCGTTTAATTTTTATACCGTATAAACAATCCTAAAGAACTCTTTCAAATGATAAAGACAATAATCACTATAATAATTTTTGCTCCACCCCAGAGCCAAAGCCAAAGTCGTTACTCCTTAGGATCAAGGAATTTACAATTTTGGTAAAGGACTACCCACTCTTTCAAAAATATGTATTTAGTTTCAATTTAGTATCAATAACATTAAATAAGATATTGGGTCAATGTTTTAGACATATACATTATAGATACGAAATTTGTCTCCGCCCTGGGGGCAGAACCTCTACCCTAGGGATCACGAAATTTACAATTTGTTGAAGGCCCTTCTGCTCTACTATTCATTTAGTGAAGGCCCTTCTGCTCTACTATTCATTTAGTTTCAATTTAGAATCAATAACACTAAAGAAGATGTTTAACATATAAACATTATATACCAAATTTGACCCCGCCCTGTAGTCAGAACTTCTACCCAAGGGATCATGAAATTTACAATTTTGGTCGATACCTTCCTGCTTTACATTATAATGCTATGTTATTAGTTTTTTCTTACAGATTTGTGGTTATAAAGAGTTTTAAAACTTGGTTAATATATTACCCTGCTTCGAAGCCCAGGGAGTGTAGGGGTCCTGAAATTTACAATTTATGTCCCTTGTCCCAAAGCTACTTTATACAAAATTTGAAAAGAATTGGAGTGGTAGTTATCAAGAAGTTAAAAATGCTTAATTATTAGCAAATTAACCAATGAACATTTTGGCCCCAACCCGATACCTCATGATCAAAACAGGAAAGAAACTCAAGATATAGACCTACAAAACATGACTACTGGCGGGAAAGTAGATGTAATTGACGCCACACAGAGAGATCAAACAAAGGAAAACATAACCGTTCTGTACTATTTATGATGTATTGTGTTTCATCCGAAATGTAACAATTATAACCAACAGATAAATCACAGATCAAATAGGCATATGTCAATTACACGTTTAGAAAGCGATATGTACATGTACATATCACCTGTAACACCACGAAATACAAGATACGGGCACCAAAACAGGCATATATATTTTCAACTGATGATGGAATACTGACTAGCGTCATTATGCTTGCAAAATGAAACAACCCTTTGAAGATAGAAAATGGATACATGTATATGAATGCTGTTTTGGGGGTAAAACACACTATGTGAAGTTTATTAAATTACTTTGTTAAAAAAGAACTGAATACACTGTACCTACTTTCTTCGCATGTACTTCCTTGGAATCCATCGTCACATCCATGTTCACAATGTCCGTCTATGTGGTTACAATGATTACTTTCAGATCGACAACGGGAACTGCACTTCTCTGAACAATTCAAACCGTAACGGCCAACTGAACATACTATCAATGTGAATGAAAATTATTTATAATTTCTTAATATCAAAAATATTCTTAACAGATAGCAAAGTATAGCCATATGTAAATACAATTTCATTTAATGATAACATTTTCAAATCATTACCTTGTCTATCCAATAATTGTATTAAAAGTGATAAATTGCAATCGGATCTAAATATATAATTGAGAAGTTATTAATGTTATAATTCAAAAGAACCCAGTAGAGAAACAAAACATTTACATGAATGATCAGAATGTACAAGAATGCTTCTAAACCACAATTCAAACATCTCACCTTTCTCGCAGAGTTCCCCGGTATATCCTGGATTACAGCCTCCATCACATCTTCCTGTTGTCCTGTTACAGGGGAGGTAACTCAGACACTGTCCACTACAGTTATACACACAATCAGGACCGTATGATTCTGCTGGACACTCTGGCAAAATATGATTCCATTGAAAAATTTATTACTTTTAACAAAGATTCACATTTCCGTTTCATATCCATTGCTACTTTCTTATCATATTCATCAAATTTAAAATGTATTGATATTTAACCACCAAATATTTCACAACGGTTAGTAAACGTGGATACTTTACACTTTAAGATAATGATAAATGACTTACCTGTGTTGCAATGTATTCCTGTCCATCCATTGCCACATCCATAGTCACATTGTCCAGTGGTGTGATTACAGGACAGGTTGTCTCTGCAGTGTCCAGTACACATAGATCCACACTGTAAACCGTAATATCCAGCTGGACATGCTACAAAAAAAAATCATTCTGTTCATAAGTTTTTCTGTTTTATGTCCGATTTTCAATTAAACTCTTTTGCATTAGAGTGTCAGTCATATAGGAATAAGGGTTTCACCGTACTCTTACATTTGTCACATCTTACACTTGTCATATCTCATTTTATATTAAATGTATATACATTAAAGTATCAATGATATTTGAATGGTATAACAAACGTAATCTTACATTTGTTACAAAACTCTCCCACCCATCCTGCAGTACAACCCAAACACGTTCCGTTGACAATGTCACATCTCGATTCCTGACAGTTGTTTGTGCAGCGTACATCACAGTTATATCCATACACACCAGATTCCTTACAACCTATAAATATAATATCGAGAAAATTATAGCACCTTATTTATCATACTGCATCGAACGTATTTTAATTGTATGATAGCACAATGTTACATTTACCTGTTACAGTTATTTCACACAATTCAGTGTGAGCTACTTCTGTTTGATATCCGGTAGGATAAGTTTTTCCGTCAAGTCTTTCATTGTAAAATATAACGTAACGTCCATGTTTGACACAAGCTGTATTGAAATCCAAGGTAGGTAGTTCCTGTCCGTTCTTATAACATAAATATCCATCCTCCTTTGTAGTTGTATTTGACACATAGAGCGAAAAACCAGCAAAACGCCCTCTTTGTCTCATGGCTGCAATTATCAGTTAAAGATATCAAAGTTATGTAAGTTGAAGAGAAGTTTGTTCTCTTCGAGATATATCTATATATATATATATATATATATATATATATATATATATATACTCAATCAAAATTTGATAAGGATCACTAGGTTATACATGTGTAATTTACCACTAACATAACAAAAGACATAAATTTGATTCAGAAACGTGTTTACTCGGTTATGAATGAAAATTCATGAACGGCATGAATTTTTATCAATACGAAATGCTTGAAATCTGATAACAACACCAAAAGGCATTTCATTACAAAAAGATAACAGCAAACCAGAGAAAGAATTACACAGTTTTTAGAGATAGTCCATCATTACACTTAGTCGATGAAGTGTCAATACCGGGTATGGCCTCCCCTTGCATCAATTACGGCTTGACAACGTCGAGCCATGCTGTCAATAAGCACCCGGATTTTTCCAATGGGAAGGTTGTTCTACTCTTCCACGAGGGCGTTTCCGAGCTCTGCCAAAGTCGTGGGTTGTGCTCTACGGCGTGAAAGGGCTACCTGCAGCATGTTCCATACATGCTCAATCGGGTTCAAGTCCAGCGAGCGCGCTGGCCAGTCCATACGGACAATTGTCTCCTGCTGAAGGTACTGCTCCACCACCCTGGCGCGATGAGGACGGGCGTTATCATCCATCAGGATGAACTCAGGGCCAACAGCACCAGCGTAGGGTCTGACGTAAACATCGAGGATCTCATCCCGGTACCACACCCCCGTCATTGTTCCTCTCTCCAGAACATGAAGATCTGTTCTTCCATCCCTGCTGATTCCACCCCAGACCATGAGGGAACCATCACCATAACGGTCATGTTCACTGATGTTGGCATCATGGAAACGTTCACGTTGTCGTCGCAACACTCGGTGCCTCCTGTCTGTAAAGTCCAAACAATACCTGGACTCATCGGTGAACAGAACTTGAACCCAATCGTTCTGTGTCCAAGTGACATGATCTTCAGCCCAATTCGATCGCTCCCGCCGGTATCGAACAGTCAGAGAGACTCAAACACATGCCCTTCTCGAGTTGAGACCTGCATTCTGAAGCCGGTTCCGTATCGTCTGAGTGGACACATTCACACCCGAGGCGTTCAGGAGGTCGTTACGTAGGCTGGTGGCTGTCCAGAAGGGATGGAGTCGTGCCTGAAGAGCCACAAAATGGTCTTGGCGTTGGGTTGTCGATCTCTGACGACCACCCCCATGTCGGGGTGTTGCTGTACCAAGAGTTTGCTGTCGGTTCCAGGCCCTGTTTACAACGCTCTGGCTGACGTTTAGTACATTTGCAACGTCACGTTGTGAATCACCAGCGTCAAACATTCCAATACATCTGCCCAGTTGTTCTATCGCCAGGCGACGCCTTACACGTTGAGGGGGCATTGTGTTGATAAACGTAGTGTAAACACTCAAGTGAGTTTGAAATTTTAGAAAGAATCAGACGCCGATGCTTGAGTGAAAATCGTGCAATGGTAGCAAAAGCATAAACTGTGATGGGAAACGCGTTTCCCATGACATGAAATGCACGTGCAAGTTTGTTTAAAACGTTTTTGATTTCACTTGGACACAATATTGCCAGTTATGCAATTATTAATTTTTAAACAGAAAAATATTTATGATCCTTATCAAATTTTGAGTACGATATATATATTATGATTAATAAATATCGTAAGATTAAATACAATCTGACTTTCATTTCCCACAAACTTTAAAATGACAACTTTTAAAGGTAATACGATATGGAGTAAATCCGTTGTTTATCGATGCTTAGTTTAGATCTTAGAGATAATATTTGGTTTGATAATTGTTTAATAGATAAAAATGCGTGTTCGTTTCTTCAATCCATGATTTTAGTCTTGAATCAGCCTTATGAAAGTTTCCAGAACGAAGCGCCCAGAACGAGGCAACATTATAGACCCTTAGGTATACAACCAATCGCACATTCTCGGGTCTTTCCGGCAAGACGAAAAGTTGCAATTGGTTTACAACATGATCAGCATATAATTTTGTAGACCTGTGTTCAGTGTTAGTTACACTTATAATAGATTTGCCTAGACCCATAGTTATCATATTTATCATTTTATGAAGATTGATAATTATTACTTATATACATCTCATTCAACGAAGAACATCCCCCTCAATCGAAACTCCTCGAATGTCTCGCGCACTCAACATAAATCTCGGATGTAATACGATGGCATCCATGAATGAATTTAATGCATTGTCAATTATGACGTCACAGCAATGCATCAAATTCGCTCATAGATGCCATCGTATTACATCCGAGATCTATGGCGAGTGCGCGAGACATTCGAGGAGTTTCGATTGACATCCCCCTCTTGAGACCAACGATCTGACACGTCAATATATTCTTAAATACAGTGACCGATACAGAGGGGGTCCCACCCCCCTGAAGCCCCCTTGTTAGAAAATTGTGTTTAAAAATGGTAAAAATAGCGTTTTTTAGGGTGGAACTCCCCCTTTGAATGGTCTGGGACAGTTGAACTTTGAAGTTAGAACATTTTACCGAAATTAAGTCGTACACTACCTGACAATGTCTAAGAAATCAGGCCACTGTTTATAATAGACCACTTTTTTCTCTTTGTCATTCATATAGTGAATTATGCTTTCAATTATTGAGTTTGATAAGAAGAAACAACATGCATTCATAATTTGATTGCCCTTAAATTGTTGTACTGGACAAAAACTACCATTAGAAATACATTTGCAATACTGAGTTTCAAATATTGAAATTATGACCGATCGTTCATTTTCTCTTTGATCAACTATTTGGCATGACGGATTACAAATGCATTCGTATAATCATTCTCTAATTCTTGATACGGAGAGATAATTTATGTGACATAAAGGACATTTAATCTGGAGCTTCAAATGTCTTCCTAGCGGACTTTTGCGAGATGGGCTGACTTATAGTCAACGGCTGACTTTGACACGAGCATATAATACGGAAACCTTTTCGTGACATATCCGTATACATGTGATGAACCGATGCAATGTACATAAATGGCCAAGTTGTCCAAACATTAGAGAGTTGTTTCGGTTCATTTTCATACTCGTACACTTTCTAAAACAGTAAAGTCCATGTGACCTAATATCCCTAAATATTTTAGGTCACCTGACCTAATGTATTTGGTCAGCATCAGTCGTCATGCCCGAACACTTGACCATTCTTAACTTCTTCCTGATAAATGCCTTTTTTCAAATTTGGTATGAAGCATCTTTGGGACAAGGGAGTATAAAGTATAAATTACAGGACTTCTGCACCCCCTTAAGGATGGAGCAAAAATTTACTAATGGTAAAAGAAAATCTTCCTTACATCTGTAAGAAAAGCTGAATACATAGATCTGTTCATGTAAAGCTGGAAAGCCTCTACCGAAATTGTAAATGTCATGATATCCGGGGTAGACATTCTGACGCCAGGATGGGGCCAAACTAGGAATTAATATTTATGTGTAAACCATATATCTTAGATGAAACAATTCCAGCTCCATCCCCGCCAAGCTCTGTTTTTATAAGTCAGTATTGAAAATATTAATCGGAGATGGGGACCATACTCATGACTTTCATAACGTACTAGGGTTACTTTTCAATATTTACGTACTTCATATTGGATAGAATGATTAAATGCAAGGTGAAGATAACGAACAGTGATCAATCTCATAACTCCTACAAGCAATACAAAATAGATAGTTGGGCAAACACGGACCCCTGGACACACTAGAGGTGGGATCATGTGCCTAGGAGGAGTAAGCATCCCCTGTTGACCGGTCACACCCGCCGTGAGCCCCATATCCTGATAGGTAAACGGAGTTATCCGCAGTCAAAATCAGTGTGCCAAGAACGGCTTAACAATCGGTATGAAACACGTCAGACAGCATTTGACCCAATGCGAGGTTGTATTGACGAACTAGATCGTTATAACGACCATAGAATTTGCGAAATGCTGACTTCAATCGAGACTGTTGAAATCCCTGTACCATCAACTTGTTTGTCAGTAGCTTACCTCGATTTAAAAACTGACTATACCAAGAACAAACTCTTGCATATCGAATCAGTTGAGATATATAAACACCATATGCAGGTGATAATGGAATATTGCTACATAAATGTGGGAAGTTGACGATGGAGAAGCTGAAATCATCCCGTTTCTCATACAGTTGAGTTGTTAGTTTGCCGTTAATGTCTACTTTCAATAAAATATCTAAGTATAAAGCAGAAGTGGACGACTCTGTGGTGTCCTTTATTTCGAGCTCACGGGGATACATGTATATCAAGTCGACATATGAATGAAAGCTATCATTGTTAATCGACAAAACGTCATCGATATATCTAAAAGTCGAATTGAAGGTCACAGCGAGAGATTTTTCTTCTCATGTAGAAGTTTTTGAATAAATTCTGCTTCATATGAATATAAAAACAGGTCAGCTAACAAAGGAGCACAATTCGTGCCCATGGGAATTCCAACAGACTGTTGGAAGACCTGATCACCAAAGACCACGAAGATATTGTCAATGAGGAACTCTAGCATATTTTTTTTATTTCAACTTCAGAGTACTTGTGCGTGGAATCAGAGTGGTGTTTAACAAAGTAAGTTTTTGAATGACTGATCACTAGATATGAATATTTCCGTTTTCCGTTTTTGTTGAAGAAGCAACTGTCTATGATGTCAAAAAGTCTAGTCTTTAATTTATCGTGAGGAATGGTCGTGTATAGTGTTGATAAGTCATAGGTTTTAATGCTATTGATTAGGGAAAAATTCTGTGATTTCAAGTTTACTAAAAGTTCTTTAGAATTTTTTAGAATCCACATTTGATTAACACCACTTCTGGCATATGTAGTCGCACAGTAAGTTTGAAGTTTCTCCTTCACAGCTGTTAACATTTTCGTGAGGAGCAAAGATAGGGGCTTGGTAGAGCACTTACTGGATCCAGCAATGTATCTTTGTTTGTAAGGGTTTTTATGTAGCTTAGGAATCCAGTATAGGTACGGTAACTCATATTCATTCGACCCATTGACTGGAATATTAAATGTGTCTAAAACTGAAGCATGGTTTTGAAGAATTTCGTCTTTTGAAAGGGCAGTTGGAGTATAAGTATGATTACCAAAAGTGGAATTAATGCCAAGTTCGTTTAAAATATAGTTGTAATAATGAGCCTTACAAACAAAGACAATGTTGTTACTAGCTTTGTCAGCTGGAACCAAAACATATTCCTCATGTAACCTATCTAATTCTTTTATCACTTCTGGTTTACTAAATATAGAAGGATAGATGGTACGTACTTTTGTTTTCATATGTCTAATGCGGGATTTTAATATCCCTCTTATGCTTTTAACCCATTCTGACAATGTATCAAGTTCTTTTTCATATTTAGCCCATCGTCTTGCATAATCTTCGACAGAACTCATAATAGATATGAAGTTCTGTCGCCAATCAAAAGACCGAGGTTCTCTGTATTTAGGACCTTTAAGAATAAGTGATTTGAGGTCCTCATTTTCAACTATATCAACATCACCAGTAATGACATGTCCAGCTGGACTGTAAATATAAAAAATTAACGGGGTTCGAATTGACTGCTACCTACATGTAACATGGCCATCTCTACAAACGGAATCAATATTGAATATATGATTTTGCGGTTTACATGCCGCTTTAAGAAATATACTGGGAAAATATGTTAGGAAGTTTTTGATATTTTGATCCAAGAATACATCGACCTGCGCCGTAAATCGAAGGTTTTTATAATGTGTGGATCTGTACCACTCTGGTATGTCCAACTATTTTCCCAGGGAGCTGGAGATGTGCATTAGTGCAGATGCACATGTAATCCCGAATGGTAGGTACGTTTATCATGTTCTGTGTTGTACCTGTGTGTTTGATTGAATAAATCTGTATAAGACCTTCGTACATTTTTATAAAATAAAACACAAAACTCCTGCATAATAAATTTACATTCGATTTATCATGATGCAATGACTTTTTGTAAAGTTTAAACAATGAATCAAGGTATCTGTGCGAGTTAAGATTTTACATCCAGGTATGCATGCATAAATCAATAGCCTTGTGGTTTTATGTTTTGATAATTGCGAATATTTGTCAGTTGTTTCCCCTATTTCAAACATAGGTGGCGCAAGACTCGTTTACGTCCTTATTGACTTCCGGTGTACATAAGATTTATAAGAGAGTGTAAGGTTTTTGTTGTCCAAATAGGGAGCGGGGGTAGAATTTCCGAGATATGAAGCTTTTAAAAAATTCAATTGGTTCATTGTCATCAAATGTGACAGCGACAACGATCGTTTTAAGTTCCACTCAGCGTCGTGCGCTATCAACTTCAGTCTTCAGTTCAATCCGACTGCACAGATATCAGATGACGACTTTGTTGCAGAAAGTATTTACGGGGCATTAAACATTTGCTCTGAAGATCGTAATATTCTGCATGAATGTTTTATGCTGAAATTTTATCTATCCTTATAGTGATACAGTCATCAATGATCTTATAATTATATGACCCCCCCCCCCCCCCACTCTTTCTAGACTAGATCTATAATCGAACAGGGGAAATTTGAGTCCTCAATATATAAACCAAGTATGGTACAAAAATACATTTCAGATGTCATTTAAAAATTAATTTTAGAGTTAACCAAGGTCGTCAAAATATGAATGAACGCGATTGCTAACAGCCCCCCCCCCTCCCTCCGCCGTCACTCGGCACGACGACACGACTGTAATGGAGGGGTGGCTATAATCAGACTGTAACTGTAAGGCAGTGAATATTGTTAGGTCTTGTTTTCGTTTTTGATGACTGGATTGTAAATTAATTTCAACACTTTACTTTCATTGTTAATTTTGTTATAATTCAAAAAGTGTTGTAAAATATTGTTTGAATTTCAGGGAAAACGAGTCTGGATTCTTCAATAGTCAATACGTATGAAATTAATCAAAATATGAGATGAAATTGTCAAACTTTCATAACTTATCAAAGTTTGCATTATCATAGTTATGTTGTTATGTCATGTTTATCAACTGACCCACGGAAGTACAGTCCAATACGTCAAAGAAACGAATACCAGTCCTAGCCTATTTTAACTGTTGATGCAAACCAGAAGAAAAATGCATCTCAAGAGATTAAGATATTTCTGAATTTTTTAGAAATAAAAATTGAATCATATGTACTTTTATCAAAATTAAATGCATGTTCATAAAGCTATAAATTTATCCAAGTGAAGTAAATTAAAAATTTCACTATCATATATACAATGTTGTGTTTATAATAAAAGCCACACATAGGCCTATTATTCATTGTGATTTTTATTTTAAAAAATCTTTGCATTACGTTTTTCAATATTCACTTGTAACTTCGATTTCAATCTGAAGTATGAACATTTAAACTGACCTTCAAATTGAAAAAGTACTACATTTGTTAAGTGATGTATTTTAGTATTAAATCATTCATATCATGAACTGTCATGGTACATATAAACATGATAAATCCTTATACATGAAACTAAACACGGGTCAAATTATGTAGGCCTACACCAGTTTCCTGCAACACCACGGACAAACGTCATTTGGAGGATACAGTCGTGCTTTTCACGCAGAGTACAACCAACTCATAGTATATCAATCATAGTATATGGACGGAGACGTGAATTTAGAAGTTGAAAGAAAGCTTGAACTTCCGTCTTAAACTTGCAATCCAAATTGTATTATTCAATTAAAATGTAGAAACTCGAAATTTTGAATCATTATTGTACAGCTAGCATATGGGGTAGTAAAATTTATTTGACCTGCCAATTTTTATGCTCTCGCTTGCCCTATGGACTAATAAAAAAAGTTAATCGCAAACTGTTTACCTATCGTGACGTCATCACGTAAGTGATATAAGTTAAAACACGCAAATAAACTGTTTAATGTGGTATGATATAATATCATGTACTCTGTATACATGTGCCTTCTCTTTTGTGAATGTTATTTCATAAAGAGAAGTTATACATATACATTCACTATTACTACACATTTTAACAGCTTAATAATAGAATTTCAGATATATATGGATATATTTAATAATTGATATTCTTAATCCTCGATCGAGAGAGAGAGAGAGAGAGAGAGAAGGGGGGTCCGCATCTTATATATTGTTTTAAACATATGCAATTCAACAACTTATAAAGAATTATGATGTATTGTATATTATATATTCAACCTAAACTACTGTTTAAGCATGTAAACTTCACCACGAAGTAGTTTATAATGAAAAACGTTCAATGTGTATTGAATGTCTTTATTTAATCGATGTGACAGAGAAAATTCGGTTACAGTCGAAACTCTCAACGTGCTTTCCTTTCCGCCCAGAGAGTCTTGTAATGCGTTTTCTAAATTCGTCTGTAAGCGCAGTGAGGTCCTACTAACCGTAATCCGCCATCGTTACTAAATATTCAACAACTTTCTAATCTAAACATGTCTTTCCGACGCTCTCTTAAACTTGAGGTTAGAAACGCCTTGGACGTTAACGGATCGTGCGCCACCTGTAATCAAGGGCGTGTAATTTGAAGTTTTATTTGCAATTGTCAGATAAATGTTCTTTGGTTTGGTTTGAAACGTAACAGGCCTACCGTAATAATATTGTAACATGCAGCGATCTGAACATGCTCGCCGTTGCTTAGAGAGAGACTCTACCATATCACTAGAAAAGCTAGCTCACTAGCGAAGCCGTAGAAAATCCCTACATACTGTTTGCTACACATTCCCCGCTCAGGGAAGCTTAGTCCCGAAGCTTAGCATGGGTCTTCTCTGATTTTTGGCACCTCTTCAGTAAAAGCATCTGCCGTTCACGACGACAACCGTCGTCGTCCCAGGACGAAACAACGTGCATATAAGGACACACAGTCCCTGAGTTCCAAACGTACTCTACCTGAAGCAAGCCTCTGGACAGCCAAACACCAAAGTCACTAGAATGTCACCATTTTGTAACGTGCAGCGTTTGAACACGTTCGCCTTTGCTTAACTTGCGTGATCAAGAGAAATCACTAAACAAGCTAGCTCAAGAGCGAGGCAGAAGTTCCCTATATACTTTCCAACAATTCGACTTTACATATATTTAACGATATCGTGCTTCCATACAATACTCAGGTTTAAATATCCAAGTCAGCCGTTGACCGTGAAAGTCAGTCGTTCTCACAAAAGCCCATTAATCAAGTTTTATTCACTGTATATGATATCAGTAGATATATCATAACTAATTATTCAAAAAGAGAGAGAAGGGATGAGACTCTTTGTATAAAAATTTTACTTCTATCTATATGCTATGGATTTTTCGAAACAACATTAATGAAATCAATAAGCACAGCTGGAATATTTGAAGAGAAATGTACAGGTACATGTACGATTGCACTTGGAATAGGTGAAAAGTCAAAGTGGCTAAACAAGAATATACCAGTGTTGTATAGGAGCCTTTCCCCAGTGGACTTTTGCGAGAAGGGCTGACTTTCGCAGTCAACGGCTGACTTAGACATTTAAACCTGCTTATGATATGGAAGCACGGTATCGTTAAATATATGTACATGTAATATCGAATTGTTGGCATATATAGCGGACAGTATACAGGGAACTTCTACTGCCTCGCTCTTAAGCTACATGTAGCTTTTTGGTGATTTCTCTTGATCACACAAGTTAAGCAAAGGCGAGCGTGTTCAAACCACTGCACGTTACAAAATCATGACAACGTAGTGACTGATGTTTGGTGGGAGGCCTGCTTCAGGTCAATCTGATTAAAACCAGATCCTGAGATCCGCTCACTTAGATCGCTACACTAGGATCTGACGTAACCCCATATAGGGTCACGTCTCCATGACCTTTTGTTAAGCCAATCAAATTGACCCTGTCGATTTATACCAACGATATTTTTTCTCCCATGAACCTTTGCGCCATTATTTACGTTAGAGATGCAATAAAATGGCTGCGCGTTTGACAGACGACTGCACACCTGTCAAAACATGCGATTTAAACAACGTATGTTATTCTTTGTGGGTTTTCTTTCATTCAAACGCTAAAAAATCCCGATGGAGTTCACAATTCAAGGAAAATGGCTGCGATTGTTTGGTTTCAAAGAAAACATATCGCAGCTAGATGCGACGTCACAATGCACTGTTTACGTCGACGTAAACCATCTTGAAAACTATTCAGATCGTACCCATCCCTATTCACACATAAATCGAAATTCACAATTAATTTAATTTGGGTATATTTCATATCGTACGTTTTGTTGTTTGTATGAACGGAATAGATTAGGCATTATTGCGAAAGTTTAAAATTCGCTATGCGAGAATATACAATTTTACAGAGTGGAATAAACTTCGTGGGAGAGAGATTACAGCAATTTGTTTACGAATTACCAGGAACTGCCTAAATAGCCATCGTTGTCTGTATGGCGCAATCTGACTGGCTGATAGCTCTCATGAATACTCCAAGCGAAAGGTCATGCGAACGTGACCCTATATGGGGTTATGTCAGATCCTAGTGTAGTGATCTAAGTGAGCGGATCTCAGGATCTGGTTTTAATCAGATTGGCTTCAGGTAGAGTATATCTAAAACTCTGGGACTTTAAGTTCATGTACGGATGTGGTGTCGTCCGGGGACGACGGTGGTTGTCGTCGGTAATGGCATATGCCTTTGCTGAAGAGGTGTCAAAAAATCAGAAAATTTCGGGACAAAGCAACCCTGAGCGGGGAAGTGTAGCAGACAGTATGTAAGGAATTTCTACTGCTTCGCTAGCGTTTCTAGTGATAAGGTACATGTGGTATTTCTCTAAGCAACGGTGAGCGTGTTCAGATCATTGTACATTACAATATTATCATAGTACGAATGTTATGTTTCAGATCGCCTTAAATTCGTTCATTTATCTGACAATTATCAAAAAATAAAAACTCAATGCTATTAATTCATTTCATTTTTGCATGCATACCTAGGTGTAAAATCTTAACTGGCACAGATACCTTAATTCATGTTCAAACTTTACAAAGGTTATCGCAACATGATACATCGAATTTACATTTAAGTTTATTTTGCAGGAATTTTACGTTTTCTTTTAATAAAATGTGTTAAGTTGTTATACAGCTTCATTCAATCAAACACACACCGGTACAACACAGAGCATGATTAGCGTACCTACAATTCGGAATTACATGTGCATCTGCACTAATGCAGATCTGTAGCTCTCTGGGAAAATATGTTGGCATACTAGAGAGCTACAGATCCACCCCTTATAAGAACGTTCGATTTACGGAGCAGGTCGCTATATTCTGGCATTATAATATTAAAACATTCCTAACATATTTTCCCAGTATATTTTTGTGCAAACATTTATTAAAGCCCCATGCGAACCGAAAACTCGACAACTTCAAATGATTTCGTTCGTAGAGCTGTCCATGTTAGGTAGCAGTGAATTCGAACCCCGTTAATTTTTGTATCTATTCATTCTATCCGATATGAGGTACGTATTCGGTCTTCATTTATAATAATATAGGGTTATTGAACTTATATTGGTAAATATTGGAACTCGTTGGCTGTGAAAATGCACGAGTTTGCGAGTGCATTTTGACAGCCAACGAGTGCCAATATTCACCAATATAAGTTCAATAACCCTTGTATTATATAGCTAAAGTATTTAGCTATTAACGTATATCCCCTTTCACTCAAAATACTCCAAAAGAGACGAGAATTCGTCAACATTGGCATCTAAGGTGAAAGTGTGTAATTTCAGCATGCATTTCTTAACTGTTCAATATTAAACCCGTCATTGATGCATGAAGCAAACTGATTTTGTGAATGGAGACATCATAATATATGCACAGTAAAACATTTTGTTTTTTTAAGTAAATAAATATGATATAAAATACCGGCTCTGTCAGATTCAGAGGACCGTCGTCTGCCATTTTGGCTTGTTTACGTTGTTACGGTAAGGTCAATAATCTAGCGAATATTGGACGTAAATATTGAAAAGTAATCATAGTACGTTATGAAAGTCATCAGTCTGGTCCTTGTTCCTGATTAATCTTTTCAATACTGACATATAAAAACAGAACTTAGCGGGGATGGAACTGGAATTATTTCATCTAAAATATTTAACTAACAAGAGGCCAACGGCATAGCATTAAAGAAGATATTTGTTATCAATAACACCTTTCGTTCGTTACCTTTACCTTACATGAAGACATTATTAAAAAATGCTTTCCACATCAACATTATATAGGTTTGGCCCCGCCCTGGGGTCAGTACGTCTAACCCGGAAATCATGAAATTTACAATTTCGGTTGAGTCATGCTCTACATGATTAGATCAATGCGTTTAGTTTTTCTTACAGCTGTGAGGTTGTAGTGAAGATGTTTTAACATTGGTAAATTTTTGCTCCATCTTTAATGCCCCGGGGGTGTTAGAGTAAATTTATACTTTAAGCCCCCTTGTTTCAAAGATGCTTTATACCAAATCGTAAAACAAAATTAAATGGTAGTTATCAAGAAGAAGTTAAGAATGATCAACTGTTAACGTACGGCACACAACAATGAATTCTAACCATTTGTATGACGTAAAATATTTATAGGGATATTAGGTCACATATACTTTACTGCTCCAGAAACCACACAGGTATGGAAATGAACCGGAACAATTCGATACTGTCTGGACAACTAACATATCTGTACATTGCATCGGTTCATCACTTATTCATATGAGATTGATCACTGTTCGTTATCTTCACCTTTCATGTATACAGATATGTCACGAAATGGTTTCCGTATAGTATGCTCGTGTCAAAGTCAGCCTTTGACTGTAAAAGTCAGCCTTTCTCGCAAAAGTCCAATAGTAGCTCCCCCGGAAAAAAAATGGCTAAATAGTAGCCTTTACTCCTAGGTGGAAAATACTATATAGTAGATCTTCCCCCATAGTAAGGTTACCCCACCCCCCCTCTTCACGCGTTTGGTTTTGATTATAGAACACATATTATGGAAAGATAGTCGGGATTTGTACAATAAATAGTGATACCTGAGTATCAAGAAGTATATGAATGTAGACACATTATTTTCAGAGAGACAAAGGAATAGGACCAGAAATCATGAAAAATGGCCCTGTTTCCAAATTTTATAATCTTTTGGGGGGTGAAAAGGCTACAACATCTTCTTTCTAAAACAATTAATTTTATCCAATTTCCTCTACATGCTTTCTTTCAACGGGCTTCTGAATATAGCAATGAAATAAATGTATTCACGTTGTGACGTCATTTTGACGTCGTTGTATTGCTTAGGTAGTTTTAAAGTTAATTAAATCAATATTTACTCGAATGGCGTAACAGAGAGAAAAAAATGTATCACTTGATATTATCAAGTTCTTCATTAAATTCCCTCGTGTATTTGCAGATACAATGGATATTCAATTCAATAATACATGTAAATACGACATCGTATGAAAAAAGCGTTTTGTTCTGCATGCAAACTTGTTAAATTCAATGAGGATGACCGTGTTGTATCGTTCATTTATTCAGTTCATTTGTTGTCGTTCTCACAAAGATTCCACACGTGTGTTGTAATCATTAGCGGATTTACGGCGGAGTGGGCTATTCTTTTCTAAAATTGAAAAGAATTAATGCAATTCAGTTCATATTTTTTTTATGGAGAACATGTATACAAATACCATGAAATTAGATAATTAGAATATTGTGGGTTTTTAAAAAAAAAAGAATATTATCGCAAACCTGTTATTTTATCGAATTTTAATTTTTAATCACACTGTTTATATGCATGCCGGTTTAGGCTTCAATTGGACAAGTCTAGTTGAAAGTTCATCAGAACATAAACATTAGGGATGTCAATTTTACTCGAATACTCGGACGCTTTAGTCGAGCAATAGTTGAGTACTCCGTTAAAAAAACAACCCGGAACATGGTATAAGTGTACTTAAGTCATGAGTCACACCTCGGCGCACCTGGGTAGACATATTAATTATCTTTTTATGCGAAATAAACACACTAGGGTATGCTTTTTTATGAGAAACTCTTAGGGGTGCACCGTGCATTTTTTCCAGGGAAATTAACTAAACTTTGAGGATGTGCGTTATACACTTACACTAGACCCGTACTTAATCCATCACAGTAATCAATATTTTTATTTCGATAATGAAATACTGTACAAGCAACAATCAAAATGTATGTGTACTTAGGCATAAAAAGAACCACGTAAATTATGTAAACGTATGCACAATTGGACGAAGGGCTATTTCTAAGTTTTGTCTCCAATTGTCTAGTCAATGAAAAAGGTACCTTCACATTCACGGATTTTTCTTACGGATCCTTGCGTATTCCACAAATCCGTAAAGGTACGCGGATTGCTACGATTTCGACACGGATACTGACGAGTGATTTACGAATGCTTGTGATTGACTACGAGTCGGAGATCCGTAGGGACTCGTAAGAAAAATCCATGAGTGTGAAGGTGTTTTTATTAATCGTAAAGTTTAAGTATGTACTCGTAAAGTAATCGTGTCTATACGTAAAACGCTCGTAATGACTCTGAACAATCCGTAAAACGATTGTAACCCGAAGTGAATGAAATCGTAAATATCACTTAGGCATTCGCAATAATCTGTAAACAACTCGTAAACTATCCTACCATATCGTAAACTAACCGCAAAGATTCGTAAAAAAAAAACCTTTTTACGAGTGTTTTACGGATTCTTACGAGCTGTTTACGTGTTCTTGCGACCAGTTTACGATACTTACGGATTGTTACAAGTTATTTACGGATTATTTACGGAAAATGAAATCCGTGGACAATCGTGAATTTTTTTTGACATGTCAAAAAATTCGCCCCTACTTTCACGGATCCTTACGAGTGTGTGCGAGTTGTGACGAGTTATTAACGGATACCGACGAGTAATTTACGAATGCTTGCGATTGACTACGAGTCGGAGATCCGTAAGGACTCGTAAGAAGAATCCGTGAGTGTGAAGGTGGTATTAGGCACGGGCAAAAACTCATGGGCTAAGAATGCCAGGAGAGGAAAACGGTTTTCCTTCCTTCCCTTTCCTTCAACTTAATCGGAGAGGTAAAGCTTTAATTCAGAGTTGCGAACATTCTCCCCCTTCTCGGGAGATACAGCTGTAAGGATTTATGGACATCACTTTAAAAAAAAAGCTATTTTAACGAGTACTCGACTAGGAAAAAATTAGTCGATGATCGGTATGAGCGAGTGATAGTTGAGTACTCGTTAAAATCCCTAATAAAAATATTTGAAAATTATCCAGTGAGCTTCAAAAGATGATAAACTCACAAGTGCTAGAACATATATATCTTTCAATTAAGAGAACACATCAATACTGACAAAGGTGTGCATAATGAATTATTAAAAGCAGAATGTAGGGCGCTCCGTGTTCACTAAAACTCTCGCCAAACTCGCTGAAACTACCGAATTATAGAAACATGCTTTGGCACTTTCTTGCTAAAATTAATTGCTTAGGGTTTTAAAATCTATAATAAGAGCTTTTCTGCATTTAAGTCCGGTTTGTGTTTGTTAAACGTTACAATGTCTCTGCGTTTGAAATTCACCCTGTTGATTTATGCCTTTAATTACTGGCTAGAAATAAATTCATAATGACATTAGGCTACACTTATCCAGTATGGATAATGTCTAGAAAAAGTTTTTGTTAACTTCAAGACTGATGTTGATATCAATTTATTTTTCATGAAGAGATCGAATCTCGGTACATAATGATTATAATAAAAACATAATTATGCCCGTCTATCCCCGATTAACACTTTATGTCAAATTGAGAAATGTATAAACCAATTATTTTTCCTATAGACTTCTACTGTTCGCTATAAAAATACGGATGTCACCCGTCTGTCAATGAAAAAAGATGCTAGACATTAACGCCAGATATGCTTTATGGTATTGATGAGAAAATATAAAACATACGAAAGAATAATCCTAAAATATAATCAAGCACATGCACACACGACCGCCTGCCCACCCACCCATCTTCTTCTTCACCAGAAGTTAGTTGGGGTTTTTTTCAGGTTATTTGAAAAAAAGTATAGTGATAAGAAAATCGTCATGGCCTGTTGTCTTTGTGACGGAATATACATATATAAAGTGTTTTGTGGGAAAGAAAGAGTGAGCCCACTTGTACAATGTATCAGAATAAATCTTTATGTTCAACGATATTCTGCAGTCTTAAGAGGCCAACAAGCCTTGACGGTCACCTGAGCCCATTGCATGGACCTGTCTGAAAGGCTCTTATTTGCATAGTCCCCCAAAACCTATACAATTGAAATATTTGGTAGAGTGCATTCAAACCTCTTTAAAAAAGCATCCAGTGTTCAATATACATGTATCAACACATTTTGGCAGATTAATAGATGGAATTTCAGACACCCCCTCCAAAGTCTTTCATCAATGCATTATTCGGGTAGACAGCATTTTGATTATCATTAAGTATTCATCTTATATCAAAGAAACTAAATATAATGCGTTCCTTAAAAAACATGAAAGCATTATAATTCAATTCAAAGTTGGGAAATATCATTTATAGTTGAAAGTTCAATTAACTTTAATCTTTAAATTTCTTTTTTAAAACTACCCGTTGCTAGACATTGCTAACACAAGTTCTGCCTATATGTTGTTACAAGGTGAAGGTCAGTTGGTGCGAGTGTGTATTGAATATTGAGAGCAGAACGGAAAGCATATGCCGTAGCCCTATATGTAACAGTCCGTAGCTTCAATAGAACCATTTTCTCGCAGTTTATCTACGTCTTTGTCCAAGTGCTTGTTTGAAAAAGTACAGGGACAAATTCTACTGGGGTTTTTTTATGACAAAGTCGTTGCGCCGACAAAAAAATATTCACGTCTTGTCCCTCATACCTTCCTTCGAAAATTGAAAAAAAAACAAGTCCAAATCCTCTCTACTAACAGCAAATACACCCTTAACGTAGGTCACGGGTTTACGGACCCTTTTTTTCTCACATATCTTGATATTCTAACCAGAAATACAACTAAAATTGTTTCCATTTTACAATATATTTATGTTTATCTAACCCCCCCCCCCCCCTCACAAACACAGAAATGCTCACTTTCACAAGCCAAATAACCCCTCGAAAACATGAACGCGGTTTAAAATTATAATTATTTTTAACTTGTATTGCAGATTCACTTGAAACATAAGTTTTTTTCTTCTTCTAATTTTCGACCAACTTCACATTCTTGTTCTTTATACATTTAGAGTCTTGAGCCCTTTCAGCAGTGTTTGAAATAACCGTGCGCCCGACCGACCGAGACGCATATAATTTACCACGGTCGAATACATTTCTTGGTATATGTAGTCGTCCGATCGGACGTGATAAAATTTCTGCTAAATAAAATTTAGATGAATCAACTTCATTATTGTACCTGTAACTAAATGGACATACCTCGTCAATTTAGTACATTTTACTGCATATCCTACCGTATATAAAATTTTTAATACAATATAATCTACTAGAAACGAATTAGGTCCATCGTACTTCATAAGAAGATAGATACATGTAGCAACACATGCAAAAGTAATATTAAAATATCAGGGCAAGTAGGTCTTTGGCAGGGCTAACAATTTTTACAAGCAGTCAGCCCTGCATGCATATGTCTAGCTAATTTTACAGCGAGTTTCAAACATTCCTTGAGGTGGGCAGTTGTAAGTTCAACTTTGCTGTTCTCCAATACCGGCATTCATTTGTAAATATGACCAAATCTCTCTCTCTCTCTCTCTCTCTCTCTCTCTCGTATAGGCAACTCCTGCTCAATTTTTTAGGGGTTCTGGAAATGTTTTCAGAGACATTTGCAGCAGGACACATTAAACATTTCTTTATAGGATATCCCTGCCCAACGCTTTTAATTGGTCAATGTTGTCTGATCTTCACGTATGATGGGGTAGGAATAAAATTATGAACTCGCCATTTTCAAATGTCCGCCATAAACGCGTCAAATCTCTGAATAAGACTTTCATTAACTGGAAAACTCCCGTCCGATTTTTCTTGGGTTCTAAAACGCTTATAAAAACATTCCCAACATCGCCAGCAGTCTCACCTCCCCAAGTTGTCCGCTGCTAAACTTTATACAGTAACAATATAAAACATATTACTAGCCAAAATTTTGCACCAGAAACGAAAAGACTTAACAAAATTAAACGAAGTATGTTCTACTTCGATGATAACTGTTGGTAATATTTATGTGATATCGGTAAAGTATTACGTTCTTTATATTCAGTTAATGACCCATGTGTACTTTATTCAGACAACTGTTAAATCAAATTGAATGTGCGCGTAAAAAGACGTCAAGTCGTAGGATTTGCCACAGGGGCTAAGCCCGTTTTGGGCCCGAACCCTGTGATACCATAAATCTATATTTATGGTATCACAGAGTTCGGGCCCAAAACGGGCTTAGCCCCTGTGGGATTTGCGTACCCTTAAATGGCAAAAACACCCTAATGCAGGGTTATTTACAAGCCGTTAATATGATAATTGTTTGTTTGTCAATTAAATCTAATCTGTTTATGAAATGGCTAACAACTGTTTTCAAATCTTCTCGCTCGAGGTCGCATATGACGTCACAGACAATGGCGCGTAAAATATCGAAGAAAATATGCATATCGCAAGATTTGAATTTCATCGCTTTCAAACTCGAAAACTACGTAATTTTGCTGAAAAAAATTAAAAAGTTTAGAAACATGCGATGTGTCCTTTAAGCATCATAAACATTAACTCTCTTTGATCATCAACCCCCCCACCCCCCCACCCCCCCCCCCCCCCCCCGCGCCCATCCTGAAACCCTTCAACGTGGTGTTTACAAAATAAGCAATTTCTATACATAACCTGCGGTCTTTCTATCGTATGTGTTTAATCTCATTCAGAATAAAGATATATCCCGAATTTGTAAATACTTAAGGCATTTTTACTTTTCAAGCATTTTAGCCACCCTCCCCCTGCAATCAGGCATTACTGCAGCCCCTACCCCAGGGATCATGAAATTTACAATTTTGGAAGAGGATTCCTAGCCCATCATTACTATATATTCAGTGTGTCTGTTTTAAAATTGCCTAAAAGTAAAGAGGAAGATTTTTAAAGGACTAATGCATTTTCACTACATGACTAATATGGTCACGCCCTAACACAGGAACCCCTGCTCCGGGTATTATGGAATTTACAACTTTGGTAGAGGCTTTCAGGCTCATCATTACCTTCTATTATGAATTTAGATGCTACATATCAAACTGGTAAAGATTGGCCCAGCAGTTATTGAGAAGTTGTTAACGCATGAAGCAAATCAAAGGAATTCGGAAATGAACTCTACGTATAGGATATTTAGAATAAAAGTATTTCAGAATGGAAAGAATATGTCTGGGAAAGATCCGCCGTAAATGTAATGGAAATGAGAAGAAGGGGATAAATCTATTATATAGTACGTTTCCAAGGGGTGGGGTGTCATTTGGCTATAAAAAGGGGGAAATCCTACTATTTTCGTGGGGTAAAATTTACTATAAAGCAATATTTTCGGGGAGAAAAACTACTGTATTTTTTTCGGAGGGGGGGGGGGGGGGCATTGATAGAAGGAAAGACTACTATTCCACACCGGTCCCGTGGTCATTGTATTGTTTAACAACCGTTATTCACCAGTGTCATGCGTTTTTTGTTCGTAAACATGCGGTTGGTGTCCATTTCATCTTTAGTTGACCCACTGCATGCCCGGTTGTAGTCCGGCCGTGCCTCATATCTACCGGATATTAACGCTGGACAAGTAACAATCTCTACCCAGAGTTGTCGTTCCTTGCTCTCACATAGACCTATGTCAAAGTCTCGAGGGTTTTACAAGATTTTTTGTAAAATGGCACGTATGCTCAAATAAAGTATGGTTTCGACTTCAGTAACAAAAATATACGTAAATAAATAAATCATGAGCAGATGTCAAGTTTTTTTGTGACACAAGAAGCATTGAGTTGGGTTGAAACGCGGATATTGGGTTGTTCTATTGCACCAGGCCTATACATAGGTACATGAAGAATGCATAGTAATGGGGATGGGGGAGAAACTACAAATGGTTGCGTGTCCTACATTTTCCCGATATTTTATAAAGTAGTTCTTAGTTTTATTAGCTGTAAAAAAGGTGGATTTACATGTGGAATAACATTGCTTATTTTGAGACGCTGACAGAGGTATATGTGAGTGTAAGGAACGATAACTCTGGGTAGAGATTGAAAAAACACTGCATTCTGAGTTCCGACTAAAACTCATTAGAACGTATAGGTACCATACACAATGCGGAATCCATAGTCCGGTGGTGTCCATTTCAAGTTTTTTTTAACATGCTCAAAACTTTCCACTGGATAAACCGGACTTCGCCGGACAAGGAACGCGGTGGCCTGAAAGAGAAACGGGCACGAAATGCAAAGGAACAGAGACGAACGGATTGACAATTTTGTCATCCGTTGGACGTCCGTCAGTTTTATCCGGTGAAGTATGACTTGAACACTGAACTGTGTACCATAGTCGTTTCAGTTACCTATCGTCATCAATTGTGGAGGAGTTGCGTGCACAAAATGGTCTTAAGAATTAGAAAAAACGTCAAATTTTCGAAAACAAATTAAAGTTCATGTTATGTTTAATGATGTCTGAAAGTTTCATGAAAATCAAATGGGTAATTTTAGCGCTATCATTGTTACAATTTGTATATAAAAAGGGGGGAAAAAGAATCCCATGGAAACCTTAATCCCTTATAGCGGCTGGGTATTTCCCCTCAGTGTGATAAAGTTGGCTTATTTTAGTGGTTAGATAGCTTTCCGCCAACATTTCACTTGCCAGATATGCATCAAATTGCGATTTCGGTATTTGCAAGAGATATAACTCTTTCTTATCCGCCAAAATGTGTTCCACTAAAAAAACGAGGGGGGGGGGGGGGGGGGGGGGGCTATACGATAATATCAATGATAATAATAATAACTATTATAATGCGAATCTCAGTCAAAAGAAACGTAGTAAACAAAGTATGTATCAAACATAGTTTAGTGGATTGGTTGATATCTACATCATCAACTACTTGTGGGATTCATTGGAAAGGGATTATATTAGCAGGTGCATTCGCAACCGTTAACGTAATCAGGATTACATTAGCTGTGCAACTCGTATGTGTAATCGGATTACATTAGCTGATGGGGATTATTCCATTATCACCTGTATATGGTGTTTATACCTCTCAGTGGATTTGATATAAAATAGAGCTTGTGCTGCATATAATCAGCTTTTGAATTAAGGCAGGCTAATGACTAATAAATTGATTCTACAGGACCGGGGTTTCAAAAGTCTCGTTTGGTGTCAGCATTTCGCAAATTTCATGGTCGTTATAACGACCTAATTTACCAATACAACCTGCCACTGGGTAAAGTTTCATACCACTTCACATGCTGATTTTGACTACTGATTACTTAATCTCGGCCGAGATTCGGTTAGCTGGGTATTTGTACAGTGATGCCTTCACCGAATCTCGAAGCAGTCATATACCATTCATTCAGCTTCGGTCAGTTCTACCAATTAATGTGCACCTATGTGACATTGCTTCTCACTTCAGATAAGTTAGTTGACCATTAAACCAAATCTGTATCACTAATAATGTTGTATTACTTACCGTCTAGGTAATGTAACTTTCATAATAAAAACTATCACTTTTTCCGTTCAAAGGCTGACGTTCATAGCACATTTTTTTTATCTCCCGAAGTTCCTATAGTCATTTCAGCCGAAGGCAAGTGGCAATGCCATCTAGGTGCAAATTAATTACTAGAACAGGCAGAAGTTGGATGTAAACCAGACATGAATTATGAAGGACTGCTGCGAGATTCGGTGAAGGTGTCAGTCCAAATATTCAGCTGAGCCAAATCTCAGTCGAGATCACTGATCATCAGTTTACCTGATCAAGATGAAGTATGTAACCGGTCAACAGGGGAGGCTTACTTCTAGGCAACTGATCCCAACTCTGTGTTTAGGGGTCCGCGTTTGTCATACTCTTAACTTTGTATTCCTTATGAGATTGATTAATGTACGTTATACTAGTATTCACTTTTAACACAAGCACGTTAAATATCTCACACAATATCATTTCATTAAAAATCTGAATATTGACGTCCATTTACACACAATTGCAGGGTTTCCTAAAGGTCGTAATTGTCAATGTTTCACGTTCTCAATGTAAAACATATAAGGAATTGTATTCTCATCACTGCTTTCACTAATAATATACAAAATACACGTCCAATAAATTTGCATTACTTTGTAAACTATAACAAATCAAACCTTTTTATTTATTAAAAATGCTATTGCAAAAACGTTTCGAATTTGTTGTATGTAGAGTAGTTTGTGTAATTTGGTAAAATGGACTACTGGCGTACAATCTAAATGTTTGAAAACAAAGAAAAAATTGGAAGGATATGTCTGCATATAATAGAGGATTGAATTTAGCATGCCGCCAGGAAATTAAGAAACATTCAAGGAACTTCAAATTGGTGACCATCAGGGATCTCATTAACATTTCATTAGTGAGAGTTGAGAAGGAAGATATTATTTTAGCGAACTGGACACGGAGGAAAATGAAAACATTTATATCAAGTCATAAATCATTAAACTATAAAAACCAATACCATATTGTTCCCCATAGTCTTTGAACTGTATTCTGATGCTGTAGATGCTGAGTACGTTCTCAAGGTCAACATACCACCATGTCCATTTAACTGGAGACATTGATCCTATTTCTTTTGTCCTTGTACACGTGTTAATGTCTCCATCCACTGCACGACTGGATTGGTATGAATAACATATTACAGCTCCTGGGCAGACGGCTAGTTTCGTAGCTTGCTCGGTCCCCTTTTTCTGAGAGATGATCTCTTTAATTGAAAGAAACCTATTCTATTGCTACCTGATTGTGGAAATAATAACTGATTTCCAAAATTACGTTCACACATAAACATAATTCTACACAGAACAAGTAATACTACATATACCTACTAATTGTATCGTTATAATTAATCAAAATTGAAATTTATGTGTTGAATTTATAGGGTTATAACAGCATTTCGGTGTCAAGTTTGATTATAAAACGAAGTGAACAGCATTTATATTCTCCCATGAAACTAAAACAATTTACAAAATGTATGCTGCACCTTGATATACATGTTAATTGTATAATGGCAAACGAATACTAGTTAATCTTGAATTAGTTTCCTTACATTGTGTGATGGAAATTAATTTGGATTAAGTGGTGCTCTGAACAGTAAACTGTCAGCTCATGAAAACTATATGTAATTTTGTGCTTTATAAATGAATAAAGTAATAATAATAAACTATCGGAATATCTTCCTTGGATATGTCCCTTGTTTCGATTTGATTATTAGCACAGCGTATTAATTGGTAACAACACTTTACTAGACTGTAATGCGATAGCGAAGTTAATCGTACGATATATTTAAATGATATATTGTTTACTTACGGTATCCACATGTCAAAGTCAATATCATTGATATAAGAACGACAAGTGTCTGCATATTCATAGTCCTAAAACAACAAGGAAGTTTTATTTTTAAATCTAAGAAAATAAGGTGATCAACAGTTGTCATATTTTTAATTGTTGAGACGTTTAATAAATACAACGTTTTCCAACATTTACCCTTTGGAGAATAAAAACAAATGATTGGAAAAGAAATGTTTATAGATTTGTGTGTTTTACGTCCCATCGACATTTTGTCACTCATAGTGAGACGTTACCAACTGTAGGTGAAGTACCACAAATTTAGACCTATGCTTAGCGCTGATGGGCGTAGCAGTGAGGGTTCGCTATCGCGCCAACGCCTGCCGCGACACAGGACTTCCGATTTATAGGTCATATCCGGAAGACCCGTGATTCTCACTTCTAAATGCCGAGCGTTTGGAGAAGGAGGGGTCACTACCGGTGTTAATGTAATAGGTACAAGCGGGCCTCAAACTCATGATATACTGGTAATGAAGCGAACGCTCTACCACTAAGCTGCCACGACCGGGAAATAATGTCCAAAATACAATTGTGATACACATGTTAATACATATAATTCCATGTTAGTATACCTGCTTCTAACGTCGTAACCGACTAGAGTTATATTGGTAGATAAAGGGAAGGATTCCATGTTTGGTTTATTCCCCGAACGTCTACTCGTTAAAAACAACATCTCATAATGAAGGTGGATTAAAGGGCCCTCTCACGGAAACTCAGGTAGAGTGTTCCTGGATAATCTAAATATAAATAAAGCAGAAAAACATGCCTATGCCTCATTGAATATCATGAAGCACTGATAATTTTCATGCATGCACAATACATTTCAAAAAACACTGATAATGCAATGCATATTCATTCATTTTACACAATTCATTTCAGCATATAGGTCGCTGTTTAGACATGAAACTTTCACAATTTATATTTATTTAAAGCATTGTTTTACAAAAGTTTTAGCATTTGTTCACCGTCCGACACTGCCACTGATTTATATACATTAATATTTTTCAGTCGCAGAACAAATTTCATTTGAGGCATTGAATCACAAGTTTTCCTTACTGTGAGTCACTTTCACGGTTTTCACAGTTTCCCTAAGTCATATAGCACCACTGCCCAAAGTGTAGAAGTTTGATGCTGAATCTGTGTACGTCATCAGATCGCTTAAAAACGGGAACATTGATAATGTTTTGCTATTCTACTAATTCTTCATTACAGAATTTGGTATAATCTAAAACAAAATCATCATATATTCATGATGCAACAAACCAATGTTTTATTTTCTTGCAATACAAAGAAGTAAAGCATTGAAAAGAATATGAATACAATTTATTTTAAAGATGTTTTGCTACTTTATTAATTCTTCATTATCTTAGTAAAATACTGTTAAACTCTACCTGTGTTCTCCTTAGATTACCCTTAATCCCCTTACTTATTACATAATTAGATTTGTTTTTTGACGAGTAGACGTTCGGGAAATGTAACCAATGTTTGTATAAAATGTTATTGCTACCCACTCTTTTTTGTGGACAGGTAATATCTTTATGCTAGTCTTTTTACATCTGTAAATGCAATAGGGGGTTATCTTGTTAGATCCCCTATCGGATGTTTTTATTTTGTGTATATATGTTATTTTTCTTAATGTTAATTTTATAGATGTAAAACTTATACGGTACCAATTTTGATGCACCAGATGCGCATTTCGACAAATTATGTCTCTTCAGTGATGCTCAACCGAAATGTTTGAAATCCGAAATAACAATGAAGTTTTAGAGCTATTATAGGGGAAAACATTGTGCCAAAAAAGTGGATTCAAATTAGTCTAAGGATAAGAGCTATGCGTGAGGGAGATAATCCTTAATTTTGAAATGAATTTCTAATGTATGTAACAGGGGGTCAACTAGTCATTTGCAGCATATGATCTTGATTTACATGTATACTTGGTTTTAGTGACCCCCTGTACTAATTATACTTTTCCTCATTTACTAAATAAATGACATTTTCTTTTCTCAAACTTGTTTTGATTTGCTTGCTTTGAGTAAGAAACGAGCGCAGTTCATTTTGACAAGTGCTTTTGAGCTAAGAATCATCAAATGCGATGCGTCTTTGATGTATGCAGATAGTTTCTGGACAATAGATAGGGCAAAATGACCACAGCAGTAGTTTATACTTTTAGTCAGTATGTCACATAGAGAAATAGTTCGCCCTACAGATGGACAACCTCGGCAGCTGTATTTCTTTTCTATCTTTTGAATTTTAACATGCTTCAAACAGCCGTACATAAGGTATTGGGTTTTTGGGTTTGGTGATTTATACTGATAATCAACACATCAGCATCTTAAATGATAAGTTGGATAGTCTATCAGTTGCATGATTTGTTATTTCTAGCAACAAAGGTATTACTCAAAATATTTTACAGTCTTTAACCGGACTACTTTTAAATTTTCTGTACAAGGGTAGTTCGTAGCTAGGGTATTCTTTCCTTATGTTAGGATATGACTCGCAACTAGTGGACACCGCCTTGGGGTAAGTAGGAATATGTACGAAGACATCAGATAATCTTACTGTGGATTTACAGTAAGTGTGAACGAGACATATCGGCATGACGTGCTTCAGATAGTTCATTTGGAAAGTCCCCGAGTGATTTTAAAGAGCGCTTTTGATAGGTCGGTTAAATTATAGGTAGGCGGTCCCAAGTATTTGGCATTATATTATCTCGTGCCTAACAAGTGTAAGTTTCACTATTTGATTTCAGTGTAAATTGCACCGTACGTAGCGTGAGATTCAATATCGGTTTTGATTTGACAACAGAGATTTGAGATTACGTTAATAAAATGTCTTGTAAAGTTTATCTTATATATACTAGATATCTGCATGTATAAGAGTGATGAGATATCTTATAAAGAAAAAAATATAAGATGTCTTATAAAAGATACAAGATATCTCGTAAACTTTAGAAGATATAACTTTTATCAGATACCTTATAAATTTTATCTTTTAAACAGGAATAACCGTGTTATACTTATAATCCATCGCAGTATCAATAGGTATGGGAGGGGGAATACTGGGTGAAAAAGGCGAGCTCCGATATGTAAAGAAAAGGCAGGATAGCAATATCCCAGAATTCAAATAGTGCTGAATATTGAAAAGAAAAAGACGGGATCGAAAATGCTGCGGGAAAAGGCAGGATCCGTAGTTGCCTCTATATCCCAATAAAAATTGAAAGGTTACTCCCTTAAATTCCTGTAGATACTTGTCAGTTTTAAGTGATCAGAAATTTCAGTACATGTTTCTATAGGCGATTTTGTCCGTTTAAGAACAATGCTTTTGTTTTGTTGTCTCTTTCACATTCGCAGTTTCCATATCGTTATTTTAAAATAAATCTCTCAGAGGATATTTTCGAAATCTTGCAAAGCATTGGAAAAGATCATGTCGGAAAAATTTCTAAATTCAAATAGTTAAGGGGAAGAGGGGGTAAAAACTCGTAAGTTTCTGTCATCCAACATCGATTACACGTTAGTGGGAACAATAGACAACTGACTTTAAAACCACATAATACTAGATTTTAATAAACGTTTAATAGTTTCAATGTACACTTTCATTTGTTTTACTTGTTAATCGATTAGTTTCAACATACTTCATATTTAGTTTTGTATTGGGGGGGGGGGGGGTGTCTTGGTGAGAACTATGCGAACTCAGTTTTCTCTAACATTGAACATTTGATCTCGCCCCTAAAATAATTTGTCAGATTAAGTAATAAGATCAATAGATATTCTACTTCGAGAAAACATTTATTTTCAACACATGGCATGCTTTGATGTCTTTTACTGTTATATATACCCACATTTTCGTAAAAAATTCGGAAGTAACCATCGCTAGATACTGTTAATTGAATGAACAACGGCAAGTTCTGTGAATTCTAGCAAAAACTAAATTCCCCAAACCACCCCTCTCCTGTACATGTAACACATTATTAAAGAAATTCAGCATTTCGTTAGCATTCTATAACGTCATAATAAACCACAGCAATGGTCGATTGTTAATGTTGCGATACTGGCGTACCTTTGAACCTATATCACTGGTCCACCCTTAACTGTATGTCCATAGGAGTTTGAAATTTTATCAATAAAGTTAATAAAATGTACTTGATTGACCAAGCCTTGAGCTATGGTCAATCAAGTACATTTTATTAACTTTATTGATAAAATTTCAAGTTCCTATGGTATGTCCATGATTGCGATTACCCGTTGTACGAACGCGACACTCGCTTCGTCAATATATATATATATATATATATATATATATATATATATATATATATATAAGTCTCTTTTTTGGAAGTAAAATACAGAAAAAACTCTAAACACTTTGTTGAAATATTTCGACCGTGTTACCGGTCTTCTTCACGAAAACACGACTGAAGAAGACCGGTAACCCGGTCGAAATATTTCAACAAAGCGTTTAGAGTTTCTCTCTCTCTCTCTATATATATATATATGTATGTATATATATATATATATATATATATATATATATATATATATATATATAACTGACTCGGCCTAAATTGCAATAAAATCAGTAGCAAAGAAATTTTCAACACTTCGTTCGTGTTCAGACCACAGGGGCTCGTCACGAATTGACCCTCTCTATTCTATATTTACATTTATTTGTAAATATAGAATAGACGATGTCAAATTTTAAAAAGACAAATATTTCGTGACGAGTCCCTGTGTTCAGACGAAATATGCTTCTCTTGAATTTTCTTTGCAGTTTCTTGAAAGTCGTTTCCCTAAAAATTTCTCGCAGTTCTACAAATTAAAGACACCTTTGGTACATTGTCAGGGGTACAAATATTTCTTCTTAATAAATTTTGTCTGATTTCTCTAGTAATATACACTTGATTTCTTTTTAATTTCATCGATTAACAAAAGTACATCCGGTGTGAGCATTGCCGGTGTGAGCTTCGTTGGCGACATTTTCGGTGCAAGAGTTCCCATGATTGACAATTTTATAACGTGGCCTTTGCGACGCCTAATTTCTTACTGATTTTACCATAAAATAAACTCTCGGCATGTAATTTTAAAATCAACGTCATTGTTTTAGTTGGTATTGGTTTTCTCTTTTCGCAGTCTCTTCCATCGTGCTAAAAGATTATGTAATGACACGCCAGTTTAAAGACACGTGTGACCATCTAAAATTATTTTTATTCCCGCCCCTTTAAATATTGGTCCAATCGCAGTGATTGTTCTTTCCTTGATGCGTCAACATTGACAGATTTGTTTTGAAACCAACTATCCGAGACCTCGAATGAACTTGAGAAGCTGAGTCGTTCACACTTACTGTAAATTCACAGTAATAGCTGTTGCTACCTTCAGGAGTAACTTTGGTACGATAACGTGTATTTGCATTTAACTAAGTTACAGACCTGGCTTGGAATCTCAATGGGCTTGATTAAAATGGATTCCTGTGAGCATTCAGACACTGGGTATATGGCTGTATTCGAGTTACATGACCACATGACTTGTTCTTACTTATAGATGTAACATTGAATGCTAAAATTGGGTCTGAGGGATCCACATTAAAGGGGACTATATTTTCAGTAAATCAAAGGCCTACTAAAATATCCCTTTAATCCCTGAATAAAAAAATCAATAGTACTGAATTTTGTTTCCAGTTGAACAAAATCAAAACAAAAAAATATTTTGTGAAACTATAGAAACAGGTAGTAACTGACAAATGCAACAGGGTATTGAGGCAATCTGATTAAAATCAGATTCTATGATCCGTTCACTTAGATCGCTATACTAGTGTAGCGATCTAAGTGAGCGGATCTCAAGATCTGGTTTTAATCAGATTGGGTATTTGTATGATATCTTGACCTTGCTATCTCTGGGGGCATGTTACATGTCCTATTCCTAATGTTTTGTTAAGTAAAATATTGAGAAAATCAATTTCTATTCTAATTCGACCCGATAAGCCATCTTCATTGAATGTCATTAGATACCTTATCATACCAGCTTTCACAAAATCTTCATAGTAGAAGTATTGAAGTATAGTAGTAGTATTGATGTGCAGAAATCTTACATTTTCAAAGGAAATTTGTCATCTTTTATATCTTATTGGGTTTGACAATCTGTATAGTTCTGTTGTGAAAACAGACAGGAATTTTTTTAAATAAATGGTGATACTGCTGTAAATTAAGAGAACATTCGAAATTATTCATAATTATGTATTATGAAAATATATTTGATATCTGCTGTGATGGAATTTCAATGATCTGCTTAAAAGGTGAAGATAACGAACAGTGATCAATCTCGTAATTCATATAAGCAATGCAAAATAGAGAGTTAGGCAACACGAACCCCTGGATATACCAGAAGTGGGATCAGGTGACTAGGATGATTAACATCTCCTGTTGTGTCTCAAAAGAATGCATACAATTTATATTTGTTGCAAACAAAATGTATTCCAACATGACCAATTAATATGAGAAGAATCCATCCTAAGATGTGCATGGTCACGATTTGAGCTGAAAGTTTTATTATTCCATTTTTAATGTTTAAAATGCTTAACTAAGGTATTTCTAATAGTCAGCAAGTGATCACTCATCCAAAGAAAAATTATTTTGTTAAACGCCACTTTGATTCCACAGTACTCTGAACTTGAAATAAAAAAAATATCCTCGAGTTCCTCATTGACAATACCTTCGTAGTCTTTGGTGATCAGGTCTCCCAATAGTATGTTGGAATTCTCATGGGTTCGAGTTGAACTTGATCACTAGATATGAATATTTCGTTTTCCATTTTTGTTGAAGAAGCAACTATCTGTAATGTCAAAATATTTAGTCTTTATTCATCGTGCGGAATGGTCGTGTAAAGTATGTGATAATATGGAAAGGTAAATTCATCCTGTAAAAGTAGCTTTAATTTGTGTTATAATTTTCGGTGGTTTTCATTTTCAATAAATTAAGAATGAGACTTGCTATGCGATGTGCTTTAGAATTAGTCATAAAATGTCCTCTCCGAAATCAATCAACGTGCGTCGCACAGTAAAGTAGTAAAATATGGGTGTATATTGTCCTCTATTGGTAAAAATTGTGTTTTGAAGTGTCCATACAAATCTAGATGTACAAGCAATTCCTGGTAGTTCAGATTCAAGTTTGTTCTTATTGTGGTCCCCGGGAGTAAGGTGGAGCCACAATAGGGAATGAAAATTTTACATAGGAATACAAAGGCAAACAGATTTAAAAATCTTCATCTCAACATACGAGGGCCATGATTAGTCACTGCAAACAAACATCTTTAGATGTTTGGGGTGGGACCACAATAGGAAATATATTGATAGTCCTCGTAATCATCAGAAACAATCATATATCACTGTTTCCATATAAGTATTGCCTAAAAACGTTAAAGTATGTTAAAGTTCTAAACATAAAAAAGGAAGTTATTTGCAAGGCAAATTAAACCAAGTTGCGTAACACAGGTATTCCTCCCAACATATGGTGAACACTACTCTATGGTCAAAAATCGCATGCAGAAATGCAAACAGAAGCCAAAACATGTCTAAAACAAACCAATAACATCCGTATCACCTAATAGTAATCCTAACACTTAATATTGCTCATTTCTTGCATTGCCTTAGACTATCTGTATTATATATATTCAAGCATGTGACGAAGGAACGTATGGACTCAACTACTCCCAGAATTGTTGTCAGAAATGCCTCGGTATTTGTGAATGTAATGAAGTTCTTTTGGATTTTGTTTAGGCAATAGAGAAAATGATAAATCGTGGAATAAATAAAAAGAAAATTTATTTAGCAATAAGATAAGAAATATAGAGATGTTTGAAAAACACAAAGAAATCACACTTTCACATACACACACCCATACTCTCTCACCGAGAAAGAAAATATAAATTGGTATAATAAACCTGGCAATATTGACAATCAATACAACGTAAAAACTATAACTGTCAAGACAATTCAATAGTCAATACAAAAAATATGTCATTCCAGGCTGAAAATGGAACTGGTAATAAATGTATTACAAAATGGTTCAAATAGTAGCAAATTCCGCTAACTACAGAAAAGGTTAAACAGTAGTAAATTACGTGTTGTAAATACACAATTTCTCCAATTTCTTTTTGATAAAATAATAATTCACTGAAACTCAATATGAAAGTTTGGCTACTCAGCACAATTCAATTTAACGCCACGTCACACTTGGCACCACCAGGCCACCATACAGCGCGAACAGCCCCTCCGCCTCCAGTCCCGGACTCACAGGTCTCTCACTGAACAACGATACTGGGTAACGCCGACTTCAAACCAATGTCAACACTAGGCCCACAAAATAATTGCCGAGTCCACCACTTGGAACACCCATGTACAGCGTTGTCTCACGTGTTCTGATTCCCACGCCGAGCACCTACTGAAACGCTGAGAGTACTGCCTGATATGGCCCAGATAGCTTCTTAAATCCCCTCTGCACGGCTGGGGGAAGCTAATGCCCACACAGTAAAATGTTTGTCTTTCTGGCTACCCATTACCCAGACTAACTTCTGGAATTCGCCAAGAAAAGACCCCTGCTGGACAGCATAAAAACGTGGTCGTACGCTTGACAAACAGCCGCTACTCTGACTGACCAAACCGGTATGCTAAAAATAGCCTTATCGACCAACACTCACACTACGGAAACACCTTACAAGCATAAACAACTATATACTGGCAACACCACAAAAACTAACTAAATTGAAAATTAACTTCATCACAGGGATTTTGTTGACGGATCCTGCACGCGTTTCTCTGGATGCACAGGGTATCCTAGGTGTTGTGAAAGTAAGTGTGGAACTCATAGTTATAGACAATCATTCCATCTTTCCACCGAAAAACTAAATATTACGTTTGTTTGCCATTATGGTAAAATCCTGGACTGAGTTTTACTAAACTTCGTAAGTTCAAAATTTTGCCGTAACCTTAAGAAATATCCGTCTTATAAAACTTCTTAACTTAAGTTACGTTAAAAAAATAATCGTAACTCTATGACAGTCTACGGGCTACCTTAAGTTAAGATTTCTTTTCGTACATTGTAAGTTGTTGTCAACTAGATAAAAATGGCTGCCCTCATGCTGTTCAATGTTCCGGAACATTTTTAGAAAAAATGAAAACATACCGCTGCGTCATCATTGAAACGTTCGCGACGAAAGCAAAGTTCTTACCCTGTGACAAATGTCGAACTCATTGAACGCTACAAGTTTTCAAAAACACGTATAATCTTTAGTTGACAGACTAAGTAAAGAAATTATAGGCTTTTGACTGAGTCTGAGTGTATCCTTACAAAAATCAGAAAAACATGTACTAGGTCTGCATAGCATTGTATTATAAGCGAATGCTGTAATATAGATTTAACCCTTGTATTAGATATTCGGATTTTGTATAATATAGTGTTGTTCTAAGTTTTTCTTTGAAAAATACACCAACGCTACACTGGAATTATTATTCATTTATAAAATTTCAGGATTATCACAGTCTTGCTGTTTAACAGAGATTTTGACTATGTTTACCTATATATCCTATTCTGCAATATTACGCTATACCGATTCAACAATGGGTAGGCGAGTGTCAGAACGATCGTCTCCCTAGCTTGAGAGAAAATTAATACTTATGTTAGTCTACATATAGAAGTAGGGGTACATCATATCCAAACTTCTTTCTTCCCCCACCACGAGTTGGTAGAACATATATTTGCCTATTTCCACTTTTAAAAACCTAAGGCTCGTTTGATTTGTCTATACCGACCACAAAGTGTACATCATTCCGTAATCAAGAGCAAAGGTATACACTTTGTGGTGTACAACTAATACACCATGTACAGGGCATGTGTTGGTAAATGCATCGAAAAATTAAATATGAATATTGAAAAATTCAATATGACTGAAAAATGGTGAGACGGAAAATTTGCAGATTTTTCTGTTCGTACATATGTATACATTTTGTTATGTGAAGTATCTAGATTAAGAGGATAATTCCAGTGTATTGTACAGTGTATGTAGTCATTTACAATAGTTTGAAATGTATCTAAAGAATATATGAAAACGAGTGATATTTCAAATGCAATAATAAAAAACGAATACATTTTTGTACAAAAATATTCGTAGATTCTAGCAATTATCTATTTTGAACTTTGATTGAATTAAAATTGTTAATTCTCCAATGAGGATTTCATCAGCTGCTGAATGTCCATATTAAATATACAAGCACTATGAAATATTGAAAGGGAATATGACAAGTGTGTTTGCACAGCGTCAAATTGTAAGTTACGAATAGTTTGCAAGTTAAGTTTACGATGGAAACTTAAGAACACGTTAGTAAAACAGAAGCATCGTATCTTAAGGTAAAACTTACGAAATTCTTAAGTCAGAATTTTTTGACAACCCTTACGACTTCTGGAGTGCATGGTATTTTATGCATGTTAGCGGTAGAAAATCGTTTATTGTTCAAAATAGAATCATACCATATACATGTAGAACTTATATATTTACATTTACTTCTTGATGTTAACAATTGAATTCATGGAAATAAAATAGTATGACAAATTACTCACATACACTTGGGTTAACCCCAACAGATTACAAAATACAGATTTGATCATTCATAGATTATTTTCATTAAGTACCCCAATATACGCTTTTATTGACCATACCTTCGGCAGTTTTGGTTGACTTAACATTGCAGAAGCATTCATATGATACTTACATGAACAACCTTACGATTTCAATATGAAAACGCCATGTTTAGTAGTTTAGCTTTAATGATAGTTTGTCTTCGTTATAATTACATTAATTTGCCTTTCATATCTATGTAAATACAGTGTATTTTATTTGTTCGTCCCGAAATTTGGACAATTCCACACTGTTTGTGTTGTTCGTCATTTTAGTGCTTTATATATTCTCTCTCTCTCTCTCTCTCTCTCTCTCTCTCTCTCTGATTATATGAATTTTTGAAGTGCTGTAAGTTGGGGCGTGGTGGATCAGCGGATATAGCGGACTAGCACTGCTTAGTATAGCAGGAAATGGCCTGTAATGAATATTTTCGGATCAATGTAAGCTTTTCACAGCTTTCAAGAAGAGCCTGTGTGAAGGGTCTAACGCTATAGCGGATGGATTTGAGCTTGCCTTTTTCGGTAGAGGAATAAGAAACCTCGCTAAGGAATTCCCGCAGAGGCAGTATCCTTCATGGCTCGCCATAGGGGTACGTGAGTCACTTAACTATTCGCTTTGGATATCCCTAGGAGACCGTTTGGCACGTTTGTGTGAACACGACGGTTTGATATTTGTCATCAAATTGATTATTAAAACCGCGACCTTTATCATCCAACATTTGCTGGGGAAAATATTTAATTGATTAAAACAGTAAAATACATGTAACGTTTTGTGGATTATTCCGAGTGTTTACTGTCCAGTACAAATCATAATTCAAATTGAAAACCAATTGATGGGAAATATTTATAAAATGTAAACTGTAGTTTGATGCATGATAGTAAATATGGATATGCTAAACTTAAACCCACTTCGATAATATATATGAAAAAAACCCTGATTTGGAGATACCATTTGTAGAAACACTCCTTGTTTCGATATGATTGTTAGCACAGTGTATTAGTGATTTATCTTCAGTAGTCGACTTCACAAACGAGAGAGTTACTAATATGATAGATATAGATGGTATGAAAATTGTTTACTTACGGTATCCAGAGGACAAAGTCAGTCTCAATATTATAAAAAAGACAAGCGTTTGCATGTTAGAATTCTTAAACCAACAAGGAAGTGTTATTCAAACTGAAGAAAATAAGGTGATCAACAGTTGTCATATTTTAATTGTTGAGACATTTAATGGCCGTGATGAGTTAATGTTTCCAACATTTCCTTCTAGAGAATTTACGATGACAATGGACGCTAAGGCAGAATCATACATTGTAATGAACCATTTCATGACGAAGAATTTTGCATGAATATTCTGATACATGCAATTATCTTTTAATGCGTTTCTAACTAATTCCCGTTGAAAAATCATAAAATTCCCATGTTAGAAATTTGATAACGGATTTGCTTTACTGATTCTTTTTAAACAATGCAATACTTCCAAACAATTCAATACTTTATTATCATTATTCTAACCTATGACCTGTATAGGTCATGGTAATAATAACTGCCAGTTTGATGAATATAATCGATGCATATGTTGACCATTTACCACAAGAGTATAAAGTGTACATATATGTATACCAATCTTGATTTTCATTGAAGAATATTGCCAATTACATGTGAAAATATTGATTGATACTATATAATCTGGTTATCTGTATGTGACAAAAATTAAAAGTTCTGATCTCTTGTGAAATGTTGTAGGCTAAGCAAAACGATAAGAACATTGCATGTGCATTTAAAAATATAATCAAACTTATCGCATGAATATGAATCAAGATTATTACATAATGGAATATAAATCAGTTATTTGTGTGAGTTTTTAAAAAAGCAATCTGGATATAAAGAAAGTGTGGTGCGAAAAAACATTTCAAAACGTACCTCCCATCTTCGTACTTCTAGGAACACTGAAACCTGCCCGGTCATGGGTCCCCTCATTACCCCCCTCGTAATTATCACCTCACACGCCTTGTGTACAATGAAACCTTATACGACCACCTTGTTGTTTTAACAATTTCATCGCTGAATACGCCAGTTTCGAGATACGAACTCTTCTGTATAGGAGGTGCATTTAGTGGAACTTTGAATGCCTAAGTGGGACAGAGTGGATATGCAGTCAACGAGGAAGACGATGAAATGTATTCAAAGCGGCTTCTCTTTAAATATGTAAATGTGGGAAATACTAAATACTATCGAAATAAATGTTTTACCGAAGTGGAAACATACAAACAATGTCATATTTGCAAGAAATATCCTGAATAGCAAAATAACGTGATAGGATAAGAATTTTATGTATTTAAATACTCTCTAAATACTTATCACTTACTTTGTTTGTGTATCAATCGAATTCGGGTTATCAAACAGCATATGGGAAACTTACTGAGTACATTCACTTACGCTGTGATGAATATCTGTCCCACCCCCGCGTGTAAACAAATTCTTTCGCGCCTTACTATGTACGAAAGTTCTCCAAAGGGAAATAACTCGGACGTATCTCGAAACCGGCGTATTATGTAGGGACTTAGATTGAAATTGTTATCAAAACAGACACCACTGCATTCTTAGATTAACCTGACCACATAAGATTATTATAGCTAAACCTTTTAAATTTTCCAAAAATATATACAACATACATTGTACATATAACCTAACCTTTATATCGACAAGAACATATTTCTTTTAAAATTTTAATATTTTCGTACAGACTGCCCTGTGCCATTTTGTCCTAATTCCATCAAACATTTAAATGCGACTTTTTATTTGTGACTTTTATCCTGTAACTATAGTTACTTTCCAAAAAATTTCGAGCTCCTCCAATCATATTTCTAATTACATTGGGGGAAATTGTAAAAACGGAAAGAATTAACGAAAATGACTGAAAATGCTTATTTGATGTATCTTCAATTACCTGTTTCATAATTATTTTTTTTCTAATTATCACCCGTAGACCGACAAACATTATTGTCAAATACATCCCAAAAATCTCACAATTCGTTTTCTTTTATTCATATAGAAACAACTTTAAAACAAATCAAAACAGGTGCCGAGATGACCAGACTTTGGTGCCGAATTAACTAGGTGCCGAGTCCGAATTCACTAGGTGCCGAGTTCACCAAATGCCGAATCAACCTTTTTTTCAAGTGCCGAATTAACCAGGTGTCGAGTTGACTTGTACCCATGATGAGTACCTTAACGTTTGAAGTAAGTTTATAATAGCTTGGGAGAAATCAAACAATTAGAATTAACAACAGATGCAGATTATAGATAATTATAGTACGTCAGCCGTAGACCAAGCTAATACTCTCCCTACCAAACGCTTACTTGCTTCCGCTGAAATTATATATTGTACATGTACATAAAGTTGATGATGAATTTGATCACAAACATTTGATTTTCACTAAAATATTTCGTCTAGCATAAAAAAGTGTGTTTATGTGAACGCGTCTTTTTGGTCTGTGATGTATATATATACTATCTATAAGAAATTTATCAAATTTTGCTAATACACCTCTTGGATTTAGACCAAAGATAATAATTGTAAACATGTATGATATGAAGGGGAGAGTTATATTAAGAGAGGGATTGAGTTGTCTTGAGGGCGAGTTTCCTTAGGGGCGAGCTGTCCCGAAGAGGGGGCGAGTTGTCTTGAGGGCGAGTTGTCTTGGGGGCGAGTTGTCCTGATACCTTGCAATTACGTAGAAAATCCAATTAAGTACTGTCAGTACCGGCGATGATTGTGAAATAGTGAAAAGTTCAAGAAGTTAAAGTCATTTAAAGTCTTACTGTCGTGCCATGAGGGTCTTTTCTTCTCTTGTCTTGGGGGGGGGGGGATAATATTCAATTGTTTATAACATAAGCAAATAGAGAAATTGGGATGAGTGCTCTCTTCCACTTTCATTTATAATGCTAGTTAGGGTAAAGACAGAACTGCAAACATGTATCGATGGATAATTTGTATATATATCAATCCCCCTTCCTCCCCGAATTACGAAATCAAAGGTAAGGTTTGGTAGTAAGTAGTAATTAAGTCCCCCTTCCCCCCGAAGTAAGAAATGAAGAATTTTTTTCGAACACAGGAGAGTAGGCAAGTCACAGGACAAAAGAATGTTTTTCTTGTCAAGGATTTTTAACAAATTAAATCATCTTTAGCATTGGTTACAAAAACTGAATATTTTGGATTGAAAATAAAATTGGTGAAGAAAATATGTGTGATTCCCCCACTTACAATATAATTGCGACTTATATAAACTGCACAAAATAATGTAACACATTACAAGTAAATAGTCAATGTCACAGAAAAAAATGAAATTGAAATTATTGTTAGACATTATTACTACGCTTCTATGGTTGCCGTTTTTAAATTTATTCCTCTTTAAAGATATCACATAGATTTTATAAGATATCTTATAAAACTTACAAGATTTCTTATAAATCGTATAAGATATCCTCTAAAGTTTATGAAATATCTTAATTGTATCCTTTATAATTGGATGTTTGATAAAAGATCGGATATATTTTATATTTATTTCTTAACAATATATGTCATATATTTTATGAGATATCTTATAAAACATATGTAATGTATTATAAGATATCTCAAACTTAAAAAGATATCTTATATATTTTATAAGATATCTAAAAAAAACGAGTTTTTATAAGATATCTTGTAAACTTTATAATGTATCATATGAATTTACTTTAATAAGGTAGCTCATAAAACACATCAGATATCTTGCATGTATTATAAAGTTATGAGATATGTTTTTTTTAAAATTGTTTATGATATATCTTATAAGATATGCAAGATAATTTATAAAGTTTATGAGAAATCTTATAAAACATTTAAGATATCTTTTGTTTTATAAGATATCAAATTAAAATATATTTAAGATATCTTCTATTTTTATAAGATATCTCATAAACATTATAAGATATCATGTTTGATATACAAGATATCTTATAAATCTTATGAGAAATCTTACATAATTTATAATATATCTTAGATATTTTATAAACTGTAAATTGTATGAGATATCTTATCAGATTTATTAGATATCTTATCAAAAATAGGAGTATTTCATAAATTATATACGAAATCCTTATAGGAATAGATATAAATATGACGTACCATACACCTCACTTAGGAAGAAGCTAGAATAGCAGGATTTATACAAATTATATGAATGTATACATATTTTCTACATATCTTAAGAAATATCTGTGAAAAACCTATTATGCATTTTCTTGTCTGTTTTCATAAATTTAAAACTTCACGTAACAATTTTACTCTTCATGCTAAAGTAATTCGTCAGCAAATGTGAATCATTACTACGGCTGTGCTCTGCAATGAATGCAAGCAGGTAGTTATAGTTATTCAGTATTAAAGTTGGTTAAGAAGTACCATGTACAAGTTATACTGCTCATAAATGGAAATAGAATGGTTGAAAATTTCCCACATATATTGAAATATACATAGTTTTCTTATCTATATGTATTGATCAGATAGTAGGACAATGTTACACCAATGTATCTGCATAAAAGTTTTTTTTAGCCATAAACATTAAAGAAACTGAACATTTAGAGTGGAAAATCTCTACAGTATGTCTATATATATATATAACATCAGATGCTGAAATTTTATAAAATTTAATTCAATATCAGTATATATACATGTATACATTTCAAAGTTATAACAAGTTCTTAAAAATTCTTGGAAGTTATCTTTATAACTTTTTGTCTGTGACTTGCACTTTAGATTATCCCTGGCCAGATTATGTACGGGATTTGAAGGTAGATCATGGTGTAAACTGATGAATTCATTTCGGATTGTGCACTGCACGTCAGCTATTTCCTCAAAATGAATATCTGAAAGAAACAAAATTCACAACGATCAATATAAGCTATCTGAATTTTATTTTGCAGTATGAAATATGAATACTAATTCCTTGTTTTTACGTCCGTCGAGAATTTTTCACTCATATTGAGACTTCACCAGCTGTAGATGAGAAACCACATAATTAGAAGTTTAGATCTATGCTTAGCGCTCAGGGCCGTAGCGGTGAGGGTTCCTTAAAGTACCAACATAAAATGAGTTGCGTGATATAATATCTGTAAATCAACACATCATAATGTACTAATTTGGACCCGTCCTAAAGTTAAAACCCTGGGGTTGCAAAATTCACAATTTTGGTGCATCCTTTTTTGCTTTTCCTAATTATGCACGGACTTTTTATACTGTACCAGCAGACTTACAGAAATCGTTCAAATGATAAAGACAACAATCACCTTGGAATCAAAGTCCCTACCCCTGCAATCATAAAATCAATTCAAAGTTTGGTAAAGGCCTGCCTTAATTACTCCTAATTATCTATTCAGTTTCAATTTAGTATCAATAGCATTAAAGACAAGAGGCCCATGGGCCACATTGCTCACCTGAATTACCTTGGCCCATATTTAGATATTGTTCTTGCATATTTTCATGTAAAGCTTTGATCCCTATTGTGGCCCCAACCTACCCCCGTAACCATGATTTTTACCAACTTGAATTTACACTATGTCCGGAAGCTTTCATATAAATTTCAACTCTTCTAGCCCAGTGGTTTTTGAGAAGATTTTTAAATGACCTTAACATTTTATTTTTTTTTACATATTTGTGTTTATCTCCCCTTTGAAGGGGACATGACCCTTCATTTGTATAAATTTGAATCCCCTTCACCCAGGGATGCTTAGTGCCAAGCTTGATTGAAATTGGTCTATTGGTTGTGGAGAAGATGAAAATGTGAAAAGTTTACGACAACTCCAACGACAACAACTACGACGAATAACGGACAAAGAAGTAGAGACATTTTCTATAGTTATCTGGGCCAGAAAATAGATTATTTCAGTAGGAGTCCCAAAATCTGGCATTCAAATAAGGAATATATAAGCAAATCCAAAGTACATTTAATTTGATCCAAAATTGCTTTGTGTTGTATGACAGGAGCGTGAAGTTGGCATAAAATTGCCAAAAAATGCAAAAATCAATGAAAATTTTCAAAAATTCATGGGGTTTTCCTTTTAGAAAACATACAGCCCATAAGTCGAGCAAATTTATATTCAAACACATTTTTCATCTTCTCTTAATACACAACATATATTAATTTCATTTTGCTCGAAGGATGGGCACACCTTTTCCTAAGCAATAATCTAGATGAAATTTAACAGTTATCAAGCTCTTTTTGAAAAAAGGCGGGAAGAACTCTTATTCATGACGTAATAATGCTATAAAATAAGAAATAACTTTGATTTAAGTTGAGATAGTATATTTGGCATGTATTTAACTTATTCAAAACACAGATCAAGCTTGATTCAAGACACATTTAAATCGGAGAATTTTTGGGGGCCTTTTTATGTACACAATCGTACCTTGTTCTTTCAATCAGAAAAAAAAATATCTAAATGCTTCACACATATACACCATATATACTATATTATTATAATCAATTTCATTTTGAAACATTATATATATTCTTCTCGATATCAAGAAAGTTCACTGCTTCTAGTAAAATTTAAGAATATCTGGATCAATGCATATCATATTGAAAGACACTTAGCTCTTAGAAAGAACTGCATAGTTGATGTAAAATGGAAATTGTTTAAAAACTGATTATATATCACAATGTGCATGTATAAGAAGATTATGGGCATAAATGCTACATCAGCATGTAATTTGTACACGAATATATATTTGTACTGATTTTGTGAACAAAATCTTATGACTTTTAGATTGTGCACAGGGTGAACAGAACAACATAGCCATTGTTGGCAATTTTTTACTTTTTAATTTTTTCCCTTATTTTTATGTTTTTGTTCAACAGCCAGAGTAATTTTACCTCTCTCTTCTTTATCTTTACTTCTATCCTTTGTATGATAGTCTATCATAAGTGTGAAAGCGTTCGTGTAAATAACATTGAGTCACATTACCCGCTGGTCAGGTTGGATGTAGAGACATTTGTAAAAATCCTGACTAAAAGAATTAAATAAATGTGTTGAATAAAAAAAACAGAATTTATTTTCTATATATAAATTAGTATGTAAAATTTTGATCCCATATTGTGACCCCATCCTATCTCTTGGGGCCATGATTTTAACAAACTTGAATCTTCATTATGTCAGGACGCTTTCAGGTAAATCTCAGCTTTTCTGGCTCAGTGGTTCTTGAGAAGAAGATTTTTAAAGATTTTCCCTATATATTTGTATGTAAAACTTTGATCCCCTATTGTGGCCCCATCCTATCCCAAGGGGTCATGAGTTTCATAGATTTGAATCTACACTATGCCAGGAAGCTGACATGTAAATATAAGCTTTTCTGGCTCAGTAGTTCTTGAGACAAAGATTTTTAAATCACCTCACCCTATTTTTGTGATTATCTTCCTTTTAAAGGGTGACAAGTTTGGATGAAATTAAAACTATGGTTCTGAAGAAGAAGTCGAAAATGTTGCACAGATGGACTGATGACAGCACAAAGTGATCAGAATTGCTCTTTCGAGATTTCAGCTCATGTGAGCTAAAATGGATTTGGAATTTTTCTATGCTATGTGATTTATTTCTATCTACGCTGTATATACACTGTGCCTATTTTACCAGAAAGAAAAGTCTTATAACTTTATATATATATATTATATATTTTTAAAAACATATATTTGATATAATATACATTTTATAGACGAGAAACAAAAATACCGCAATAACAATTTGAAACTAGAGCTTGTTTTAGGAAAAACAAATGTCTGCCCAGCTCTCTAACTTGGAAGTTTTCCTTATGAAACTCCCCTTATTGTACTGCATGGTATGGAGGAGAAAGCAGGAACAGGAGCATAAACATTATGGACTCTGATAAGCCATATAGTAGTGTTCACTAACGATTTTTTACCCTTCACCCCTAAGACCCATTATAACTTTTAAGAAAACAATTGGATTCCCCTGTCCCTACAATTTGCCTATCTGCAAATGGCATTGAAGTATTGTAAAAAGTTTCTAGTCTATCCGATAATCCATATCGTCGGAGAAGCATTCACAAGCTATTTAAACATCTTCCATCCCTCTTAGATACACTATAATTTTTAGGAAATAATTGGATCCTCCCATCCCAACAATATGCACATTTACAGATTGCAATGAAGCATTGTACAAAGTTTCAAGTCTGTCCGATAAGCCATAAAGGAGGAGAAGCGTTCGCAAGATTTTGTGACAGACAGACGGACAGACAGAAAGTAAAAAACAATATGTCTCCCCTTGGAAGAGGGGAGACATAATAATCTAACTGTAACATTATGCTTCAAAAATACCTACGATTTATACTAACATACTGAATACTTACATTTTACACTATGACAGTGTACTATTTGTTGGTCAGCAATTAAAACATATATAAGATTGATCACTGTTCGTTATCTTCTAAAAGAAAAAAAAAACCTCATGCAGTTATTCAGTATGCAACAAAAAATGTGATATTATGAAATTCCATGAAACAGTGTGTGTCATCTGCAAGTGTAATGTACTCAACAAAGACAGAAATACAGGCAAAGTGATAGCATAAGCAATAATGTATCTCTTATTATCTTAGGATCCGTGCTTCATGAAAATATTTCTAAGATCTGCTACATGTACAATTATTAGCTTTAGTTTCATAATCTTATTTTTTTTACTTGTATCTGATTAAAGTTTTCTGGTAGAAATTGTGTTTGTGCCTTTGTATGCATGTACATGATTTGTAAATGTATAGTTGTACTCCTAACTAGATTTTACATAATAAAACACTGAACACATTTTTCATAACTTCTGTTACATCTACATATACAACCATATAAAAGATGTTAAAATACTATAACAATTTTTAAGAAACATAGTTATCTACATACAGTATATATAGCTTGACCAAAACTTTAAGGACAGATCAAATGATTTTGCTTTGTAGGTGACAGAATAATCTACTGTAAAATCTTTAAAACATAATCATTACATTCAATTATAGGAAGATGTGATACCTTGACAAATCTAGGATTCCTTTGAAGAGCTCAATATAGCCTTGTTCAAAGGGTCAGGTGAATCACTCAAATTCCCCCAAAAGTACACTGCACAAATATGTATGATGATTTGGAATTAAGGCTAAACATATAAATTGCTGTGTTTCCTAAAACATTTAAGTTAAGATAATGGCAGGTTGGTTAAGGATAAAAAAAAATTCCGCTTCTCTACGATGCACTTCCTTGTATGGAGGTGTACCGTAGACGAGTCGAATATAAGAAAAAATCTCTCGCTGTGACCTTCAATTCGACTTTTAGATATATCGATGACGTTTTGTCTATTAACAATGATAGCTTTCATTCATATGTCGATTTGATATATCCCTGTGAGCTCGAAATAAAGGACACCACAGAGTCGTCCTTTTCTGCTTCATACTTACATATTTTATTGAAAGTAGACATTAACGGCAAACTGACAACTCAACTGTATGACAAACGGGATGATTTCAGCTTCTCCATCGTCAACTTCCCACATTTATGTAGCAATATTCCATTATCACCTGCATATGGTTTTTATATATCTAAACTGATTCGATATGCAAGAGCTTGTTCTGGGTATAGTCAGTTTTTAAATCGAGGTAAGCTACTGACAAACAAGTTGATGGTACAGGGATTTCAACAGTCTCGATTGAAGTCAGCATTTCGCAAATTATATGGTCGTTATAACGATCTAGTTCGTCAATACAACCTCGCATTGGGTCAAATGCTGTCTGACGTGTTTCATACCGATTGTTAAGCCGTTCTTGCCACACTGATTTGACTGCGGATAACTCCGATTACCTGATCAGGATATGGGGCTCACGGCGGGTGTGACCGGTCAACAGGGGATGCTTACTCCTCCTAGGCACCTGATCCCACCTCTGGTGTGTCCAGGGGTCCGTGTTTGCCCAACTATCTATTTTGTATTGCTTGTAGGAGTTATGAGATTGATCACTGTTCGTTATCTTCACCTTGCATAGCAGTCTGTTTTTAATTCAGATTGGGATATGTAATTCATATCTTTTTCCTTTAACTATAAACTAAGTTTTAACATTCTGATCACAATCTCCATTTAAACATGTTTTATTGAACATGAGGGGCTCATTCTTAATGTCAATGCAACTTTTAGATTTAGTTTGATTAAATTTACATATTATAGATGAATTTGATTACAGATGTTAAGTCCCTCAAACAATGTTTCTTCAATTATCTCTTCAAAAATATATCTTTTAAAAAAACTACGGGTGGTATTTATATAATGCTTTTAAATTTTTAAAACTCAATCAGCATGCAGTATATTTGATCAGTTACAATTGTATTTAATTCACAATTCTTTTTGCAAATCTATTCAGTAAAATATAGCACAAATTAAAACATGTAAAATAATTAACACAGCTTTTCATTAAAGAGAGCTCACAAAATTCTTTACTTTAGGGTCAATAATATTCAGTGCACACTATGAGTCTTAACTTGCCCAAACTTTAAAACAAATCCATGTATGACCATGCAAAATGTCTTCTCCTAAATTTCTAGAACTGTTTCTGGCTCATGGCTCAATTTTGATTTCTGAAACTTAACTGTTTAATTATGTCAAGAAATGTAATACTATAAATGAAACGGCAAAAGTTTCTTACAGACAAAATATAGTTGATGTATATTTAAAAAACAATATTTAATTACAGTGTCATGCAATGTAATCCTAATATTGTGGATTTAATATTTGATTTAAGATTTTAATTTTTGTATATGTCGTCCTCTAATGTAGGATACAATCCTGCATTGGATAAAGGGAGGATCCAATAAAATAGAATCCACTGCCCCCTGGTGTCCTTTGCAGTTTTGTGATCAACTTTTGAAATTATAACTGGTACATATTTGTATAATATGCTATGGCAATGGTATACATGCATTGTACTACATCTAGTCATGTTCGAATTTCCTTTTATTATTGCTTTCCCTCCACTTACAATCCATAATTATCATCAAATCATATAATATAAGGAAAAGTTAAAAATTTTCATTGCATATGTACCAACTGATTATCATACAAATACATGTTATGTACTTTTCATTAATTCTAATTTTCTGAGGTGTGGTGTATGCATCAATGAGTTTAATTAAGAAAATATTTACGTTTCAAAAAATTATGAATGGTTAGTATACACCCCCACCCCAATAGATCCAATGAATAAAATTTACTTTCTTCATAAAATGAATTCACTTTATTTAATGATTATGTTTATACTGTTAAATCAGGAAAACGATTATGTTTCCACCAAAGAAATATTAAGTTTAGAAGTTTTAAAATACTTGCAATGCATCTGTTTTTGCTTGTAACATGTACATTCACATACACATATGCCTCAAATATGAAACAGACTATAGTATTTTCTGCGTGAAAATGGTAAATTGTATGCAACATTTCAGTATTTGATAAATTGAACACCATCCCTATGAAACATTAAAATTTAAATATGGTATTTTGAAATTAGAGAGACGCCCTCTCAATGTTTTTTCCACGATGATCAAAAGTTCTTTCAAAGTTGGCCTAGGTCCAAATCTAAGGACGATAACTCTTTCTTACCATTTCTTATTTAAGCTTTATTATTTGATGTCGTTAGGAAAATAATGCATCGATACGTAGATCTATATATTGCGAAAAGAAATAAATCACAATATACCATAATTTCTAATTGATACTTACATTAACACTGGAATTCCTTATAGCACATCTATATCTGGTAGAAAATTCACCGGGTAGATCGCGTTGGAGTCTCGAGAGCAGCGATATTAGATTTTATCCGATATTTTCTGATTTTACGCTCTACTTAACACCGATAAAGGATATGTTCCGAACACGTTAGTAGGGGTGATTAATGCTATGGCCAATCACATTGCGGATGCATTATCTCGTTTGCAGTGGGGCCGTCTTCGAAGACTTGCACCAGAGGCAGACCAGTGGCCTACACAATTACTAACCCACATACGGGACTTACAGGGCAGAAAACATCCAGACTGCTTAACGGATCACTTGGCTCACAACACTTACCTGGCGTACAATACGGCTCAAACTAAGTTTAAACAGTTCACTTTACAGTATGGTTTCACCAGCACATGACCTGTCCCCGTCGATCAGCTGCTGCATTACTTGTCACTAAATAAGCTTACATACCTATATGACCATTTGTTTGCACTTGAGTGCAACTGTTTATCATAATAAAATCCATGGTTTCCAAGATACTACCAACGTATTCATTATCACAAAAGCTCTAGAAGGTGTCAAGCGGTCTGTATGCGTCAACAAAGATATCAGACTTCCTATATCATACCAGTTATTTGTTAAAATAAGTCATGCCTTAACATCAGTATGTCCCTCGCCTTTTGAATCATGTAGTTTGTCAGCAGCTTTTTCATTGGCTTTTTACAGTTTGCGCAGAGTCAGTGAAGTTTTGTCATTGCTGATTTCGGAAGTTTTTCAAATCCAACTATGTCAATTTCAAGTATCATTACATAGGTCTAAGACCAACCAAACCGGCAAGCCCCTAGTTTGTCAAATTATCAAACTTCTGGACACCGAGTTCTTTCCAACACTACGAATTAATGCATATTTCTATTAACCCCCTCATAAGTCAGACACCACATACACACGCACTGAATTCATGCATAGCACTAAGGTATTTCAGTCATACTTATTGCTATTCTCAAGTAATACAAGCCAAGTATTACAAGTAAAACTGTTTGGATTGTGGGGTCGTCAACATCACCTGGAAAGGTTTCAGAGGACTGAAATGGGACCAGTAGGAGGAAAACTTCAACGATTTATTACTTAAGCACGATCAAAAACCCCCTGAATTTTACTGATTCATTTAGGATCCAGTGACTTAACTACGGAGCATATCACATCAACACAATTTAACCAAGATGCACAATGTACCATGTTAAGATTCAATGCAACGAGTGCAGTATACTGCTCCTCGTCTAGTTATGAGGACACCGAAACACGAGCATATATTTCCGTTTCTGGTGAAACTGCATTGGCTTCCCATCAATTACTGACCCCAATTCAAGATTTTAATCTATACATATTGTTCCTTTCAACAACAGATTGTTTCATATGAATATAGAGAGGTCAGCTAACAAAGGAGCACAATTCGTGCCCATGGAAATTACAACAGACTGTTGGAAGACCTGATCACCAAAGACCACGAAGATATTATCAATGAGAAACTCTAGCATATTTTTAATTTTAATTTCCGAGTACTTGTGCGTGGAATCAGAGTGGTGTTTAACAAAGTAAGTTTTTGGATGACTGATCACTAGATATGAATATTTCCTCATTCCATTTCTGTTGAAGAAGCAGCTCTCTATGATGTCGAAAAGTCTAGTCTTTAATTTATCGTGAGGAATTGTCGTGTATAGTGTTAAGAAGTCATAGGTTTTGATGGTATTGATTTGAGAAAAGTTTTGCCATTTCAAGTTTACTAAAAGTTCTTTAGAATTTTTTAGAATCCACATTTCATTAACACCAATACTGACATATGTAGTCGCACAGAAAGTTTGAAGCCTCTCCTTCACAGCTGTTAATATTTTCGTGAGGAGCAAAGATAGGGGCTTGGTAGAGCAATTACTGGATCCAGCAATGTATCTTTGTTTGTAAGGGTTTTCATGTAGTTTATGAATCCAGTATAGGTACGGTAACTTATATTCATTAGACCCATTGACTGGGATATTAAATGTGTTTAAAACAGAAGCATGGTTTTGAAGAATTTCATCTTTTGATAGGGCTGTTGCAGTATAAGTACGATTACCAAAAGTGGAAGTAATGTCACGTTCGTTTAAAATACTAAACATTTATGTAGGAATATTCCATTTCACCTACATATGGTGATTATATCTCTCAACTGATTCGATACGCAAGAGCTTGTTTTCCGTATAGTCAGTTTTTAGATCGAGGCAAGCTACTGACAAATAAGTTGATGATACAGGGGTTTTAACAGTCTCGATTGAAGTCAGCATTTCGCAAATTCTATGGTCGTTATAACGATCTAGTTCGTCAATACAACCTATAATTAGGTCAAATGCTGTCTGACATGTTTCATACCGATTGTTAAGCCGTTCTTGGCACACCGATTTCGACTGCGCATTACTCCGTTTAGGATTCACGGTGGGTGTGACCGGTCAACAGGGGATGCTTACTCCCAGGTACAGTAAAATATCTCTATCTCGAAGTTCAAGGGACTTCGAAAATACTTCGAGATATCCGGGGGTTCGAGATATCCAAAATCGATCTTGAATTTTTTTTTGAAGGGGGATATATGATGCATAGTATGGGATTTGCATTATAAACAACAACCCCGTTGCCGTTTCTTATAATGCAAGTTGATTGATATTGTGGGATTTCACAGGCAAATATTTCGGTGTTTTTTTTCTCTCCATATCTATAAACATCACATTCACAATGTGTTTCAAAATTAAGATGATCGTACAATTTGTATGCTTACTTTACTCATGTCTAGGCCCGACTAGGATGTAGCTATTGCGTTGTAGTGAAAGAACCTATCACGTAAGAAACAAAAAAGACGGATTTTTAAAAAGAACTTTTTATGTTTATTAAATACAATATCTTATTAAGTACAGCTAATACGCATGCTATTTTATTCAGCATTTTTTATCCATGTTGATAATGTGTTTGGAGGGATTTCGTGTTTTTGAGCGATGGCCGCCTTACTGTCAATTCCTTTCTCTACATCTGCAATAGCTTGAATCTTAGTTTCTATGGTATGCGATTTTAACTTTCTTTTAATGCCAGGGATTAGCAGCTTGTCTTTACTGTCTTGAGACATGTTGTCGAATGATGAAAATTTCACGGGTCTCTATTTATATGTTGTTGTGATCCAAAGTGTTTAATTTCTGTTCACTTTGAAGATTTTCGTGTTTTCTATGTTCTAGTTTTAATGATGAGGCGTGTATTATTAAATGCATTATCGTTATTATGAGCATTAACTTCAAGTTCACTTCGACAATTTTGTGCGTTTATCTAACCCACATGTTAATGATATAGCGTGTATCAATCAAAACACCATCCCTGGAATCGGACGTGTCGGTTCATAATTGGCGGTGGACTTAATCCGTAATGTTGGAAGGCTTCACTGATCACCTGAGCTGTTGAAACAATTATGGCCACCCGTGACTACTCGGAAAAGGCGAGCGTGGATTAGCGGTCATTAATTATAATTGATGTAGCCGCGGGCGGAGACGTGTGTTTTAACGACGCCAGGTATGGTAAGCAGACCGGAAAATTGACTGCACTTCGAGATAAGCCAGGTGAAATTAGGGCATGGGACCTTGAAAATACTTTGACATAAGCGGAGTATTCGAGATTACCGTGTTCGAGATATCAGAAGTTTTTTAAATCATTTATATAGGGAAAACGGCCGGGACCGGCGGTCGACTTCGACTCAAGCGGGGTATTCGAGAGAAACCATATTCGAGATACAGATATTTTACTGTATATGATAATATTCTGAATTGCATTAGATAATACCCCGGCCTAATACAAATGTATTTTCCCTATAAAATACCTTATTCATTCCTATCAAATAAGAACAAAGTATTATTATGCACAAAAATGAACCCCAAAATCTATCTGTTTTAAATGTTTCTTGAATTAAGCTTGATCTGTGTTTTAAGTAAGTTTGATATATGCCAAGTATACTAAATCAACTAAATCAAAATTATCACTTATTTGGTAGCATTATTACGCCATGAATAAGGCTTTTCCACTTCACAACAAAGGTTGATACACTCTGTAAAAACATAAATTCCATTCAGAATATTGCTTAGGAAAAGGTATGCTCATTTGTCAAACAAAATAAAATTGATATTGTGTGTTAATAGAAGACAACAATGTATTTGAATATGGATTTGTTGACGCATGCGCTGTATGTTTTATAAAAGGAAAAACCCCTGAATTTATGAATTTTCTTCATTGATTCGCACATTTTGCAATTTTATGCCAACTTCATGCTCCTTGCGTATGCCACAGAACAATTTTTGGATCAAATTAAACATAGTTTGGGTTTTTTCCATATATTCCTTATTTGAATGCCATATTTTGGGACTCGTACTGGAATCATTCATTACTGTATAAACCGTAGCTTCTTCTTTATCTAGAAATATTTTTAATCTTCCAGCAATGCACCTAGAAGCTACTTTGTATAGAACATTTAGGATGCTTATGGGACTCCAGTTTTTCAAATACTGTTATGGTTTTCCAGTTTTTAGTATGCATGTAATTATGCGTATTTTGTTAGGTTCTGTAAAATGCATAGCCACTGGAAAATAGCTCTTGTGATAAAGAAGTCTAACTGTTTCCAAAATATTTTTTTTAAAACCGTAAGAGAAGCCATATACTAGACCTTTTGACATCATAAGAAGTTGTTTCTGGAATAGAAATAGAAAACGGAAATTTTCATATTTCATTATACTTTCATGTAAAATACTCTAATCTGATTGAGAAGATAAAAAAAACCGTATTCTTACGCTCTGAGAATTGAATGCATTCGTTCCACTGTGACAAAATATAACAATACTTAACAACGGATGATATTATAAAGGTCATCACATGCGTCAAATTTATGCATGTATGGTTCGCCGTAGATTGTTAGACGATATTTAAAATAAACGTGAATACCTGCATTCGTTATCTTCGTTATCTTCACCTTGCATTGATATACAAAACATCGCATGACAGTGATTGACAAAATGTCAACAGACGTGTCTCTCTGCTTTAGTGTTTATATAACATTCCGTATAATAAAACAAAACAAATATTGCATGTAGTTGATTGATTGATGTTTTCCGCCACACTTAACAATATTTCAGTTATTCGGTGGCGCCCAGTTTTTCTATTGTTGGATGAGAGAACCCACATACAATGTACCTGTGAAGAGATCAACGACCTTCCGAAAGTAAACTGGGAAACTTTCTCACTTACCGGCGCGAGCGGGATTCGAACCCGCGCCGACAGAGGTGAGAGGCCGTATGATATTGAACGCGATGCTTTAACCACTCGGCCACAGAGGCCTCCGCATCTAGTTGAGGGTAATATTGAAAATATTTACCCCTCAAAACACCCATTGTTAACTTCGGCTTCACCTCAATATCACCACAACTACGTGCAATATTTCCAAACAAAGTACAGTGTACGTACCGTAATTTGTGGAAACGTCACCAGCTTATTAAGCTGCCTACAACCGTAGTTGTGAGGATTCTTTATCATAACTTATAATTTGTCTTCAACATTTGTCCGATTTAACAGTACATTATATTTAACAATTCTGATAAGTGTAATAGAAATTCCACAATTAATTTCCAAATAATCAAATTTATATCATACACCCTTTTAATACCACATACTCTATTTATCATTGTATATCTATTTCATCTTCGTTCTTTACACACTGAACTTAACTACGGATCACTCCGTTTATCTGATCAAGACATAGGGATCATGGCGGATAAGACCGGTAGACAGGGGATGATTACTCCTCCTAGGAACATGATCACACCTCTGGTATGCTCAGGGATCCATGTTTGCTCAACTCGTAATTTTGTATTCTTTACAGGAGATATGAGATTGATCACTGTTCGTTATCTTCTTCACCTTTTCATATTTCAATAAATGTAGCTTTAACATGTATGAACCCTGCTTATCAAAATGTGAAGGTGAAGAAAACATATCCGTTTACCTGATCAAGATATAGGGCTCACGGCGAGTGTGAGCGGTCGACAGGGGATGCATACTCCTCCTAGGCATCTGACCCCACCTCTGGTGTACCCAGGGGTCCGTATTTGCCCAACTATCTATTTTGTATTGCTTATAGGAGTTATGAGATTGATTAATGTTCGTTATCTTCACATTTTATCAATAAAAAAGCATAATCACGAAAACAAGAAGAATAAGTTACGTTTAATATACATTTTATAAATGATCTCTTAATGACAGGTTCTGATATGAACTATCATTGGACATGTTGAGTTCCTGATACTGGTGTACATCGTTATTGCTGACTTGTGATGGCGGTGATATTTCAGCACTAGCTATATAGTCCGAGGAACGCTTCTCTTGTTTTCTGTTATAGATTACCCTAAAATGTAGTATGATTGATATTAATAACAAAGACTTTTTTACTCATTGAGAATATTCATAATCCTCAAACAATTTTGTTTACCTCAATAATATAACAATGACAACAAGAAGGACGAAGTTGATGACCAGTGAAATAGAAAAGGCTGCGATGTATGCATCTGGAGTACTATAGTCGTTATTACAGACAATAGGTGCGTCTGAAAGTAATACAAAAATATTCAAATTCTGAATCTATATTTACTCCCTATCACTAGAACATATGAAAGATTACACATTTGTGATAGACAACAATGCTATTAAAGGTTCTTGATATTTTTTTTGGGGGGGGGATGAGGATGGGGATATTTTGAAAATGTTTTATATGATATTTTGTACAACTATGGGGTAACTAGATACTGAAAGTGACCCATAATAGCTCACAAAGATTTAACAGAGATCAGCGGATAAATTCACTGGTAATACAACTGTAGAACAGTACTGGTTGAACTAAATTAGAAAGATCTGAAAAGGTAAAAACGATGACAAACTTCGGTATCAAATTTAATTAACAGTTATCATTAAATATTCGTGATACCACGAGTAAAACAGTAACTACAGTAAACAAACTTTCCAACGAAGGCAAAAGTCAAGAGAAATTTGATTTGGGGAAATGATATTCCAATTCTAGTTTCTTACTTTTTCAACGTATAAGTTATTGGTGTGTCCAGGGGTCCGTGTTTGCCAAACTATCTACTTTGTATTGCTTATAGGAGTTATGAGATTGATCACTCCCTGTTCGTAATCTTCACCTTTTATTTAAGTTCAGAGAAATCAAATGCTGGTTGAAATTCAGAGTTATGAATATCTTAAGACGTTAATTACATATCCTAAAGCATATTATGAACAGCTTCTCCTGTGCATTGTTTTAGCCACACCTGTCAAGGGTATGGTCAATAAAAGCATATGACACATTGGATTTACTTATACAGGTATGTATGTCAAGCATCACAATATTCTGTCAATTAGATGAAAATTGTATTTTAGAATGTACTGCGGATACACCCAACTGTGTGTGAGTAGTGTGATGCACTATTTTATTTGAGTGGTAAGTTGACGAGATTAAGGTAAATATGTAACTTATTCATTTATATAATATGGTTCTAATTTAAACAATAAACAATTTCTATTCAGATTGTGATTGCTAGTTCACTGAGAAGGGAGGAGGCTGAAAAGGTTATATTTATTGCAGCGTTATTTAATGCAGAGAGTCTAAACGTCGTAAGGCTTGGCCCAGGCAACATTGATGTCATGATTTGTATCTCAAAAATAGGACTTTACAAACTTGATATTTTTCGGTAGATAGATGAAATAATTGTGTATAAATATGAGTTAGCCACTTATTTTCACTACAGTCAGGGGATCCCGTCCACCCAGTGGAACACGAACAGGATCCGTCAACATTGTCACAAACGCCGAGGCAGTTCTGAGAACAATTCTGGGAGCAGTTGAGTCCATATGTTCCTTTGTCACATGCTTAAATACATGTAATACAGACAGTCCCAGTTAATGAAAGAAATGAATAATGCTTGTTAGGACCAATGTTAGGTTAAACGAATGAAAAGTGAAGATAACGAACAGTGATCAATCTCATAACTATCATAAGCAATACAAAATAAAATGTTTGGCAAATACGGACCTCTGGATATACCAGAGGAGGGATCGGGTGCCTAGGAGGAGTAAGCATCCCCTGTCGACCGGTCACATCCGCCGTGAGCACTATATCCTGATTAGGTAAACGGAGTCATCCGTAGTTAAATTGATTGTGACAAGAACGACCTAACAATCGATATGAAACACCTCAGACAGCATTTGACCCCTGATTATACTTCGATCGATACAACCGATCGCGATAGCTTAATGGTAGACTGTTCGCTTCGTAACCAGGGGGTCGTGAGTTCGAGCCTCTCTCGTGCCAAGGCCGTGTCAAACCTTAGACATTAACATAGGTAGTGATTGCTCCTTCTCCAAACATTTGGTATCAAGAAGTGAGAATTGTTTTTGCTTCTTGTGACCTTAAAAACGGAGGTCCCATGTCTCAGTAGGTGTTGGCACGTTAAAGAACCCTGACAGCTTATTCACAAAACATCTTACTACTAACCTGAACAAAATAATTCTGTCTGAAAATTAAATACCGATCACAAGGTCACAAGTATGTATTCAGGTTCTATGAACCATGGGTGTACTTTATGTATTGATCAAGAAAATCTACAAGAAATGAAAAATAAGAAAATGACAGTGTTTGTAAACTTTGATCTTAGTCGTAAGATATTTTGTGAATAAGAGCCCTCAGATGCCTGGGTGGAATAAGCATCCCCTGTCAACCGGTCACACCTGCCGTGAGCCCTACACCTTGATCAGGTAAACGGAGTTATCCGTAGTCAAAATCAGTGTGACAAGAATGACTTAACAATCGACATGAAACGCACAGATAGCATTTAACCCAATGATGGGTTAGAATAGATCCTCAGCATCCTTTGCTTGTCGTAAGAGACTACTAAATGGGGCGGTCCTTCGGATGATTTTGCAAAAACCGAGACCGCGTGTCACAGCATATGTGGCACGATAAAGATCCTTTCCTGCACAAAGACCGTAAGCGCCGAGCATAGGATTAAATTTTGCAGCCCTTCACTGGCAATGGTGACGTCTCCATAGAGTGAAAGATTCTTGAGAGGGACGTTAAACAATATACAATCAATTAATTTAAGCATAGACATTTATATTCTAATATATTGAAAATATGTCAAGAAATATTGTTAGATGAAGTGGTATTATTCAGGAAGGAATGAGTCAATTACGTTTATTTCAATCTAACTAAAATTAGATTATAAGATACGCTCACAATCTCTACAGTAGGATCTGGCATAACCCGATAGGGGTCACATCCGCAACACGTTTTGCTTGGGACATTCATGAGAACTATCAGCCAGTCAGATTGCGTCATACATACAATGAGGGCTATCTAGGCGGTTCCCGGCAATTCGTAAACAAGTTGCAGTAATCGCTCTCCCACGAAGTTTATCCCACACTAAACAATGCATATTCTCACATAAAGGACTTTAAATTTTCGCAATAATGCCTAATCTATTCCGTTCATATAAACAACAAAACATACGGCATAAAATACACCCAAATTAAATCAAATGTGAATTGTGATTTATGTGTGAATAGAGCTAAGTACGATTTGAATAGTTGTCAAGATGGTTTACTTAATTAACGCGAGGAATATAACGCCAGTTGACGTAAACAGTGCATTTTGACGTCACATCTACCTGCCATGTGTTTTCTTTCAAACTAAACAATCATTATCCTTGAATTGTTAACACCGACGATTTCATAGGCGACGCGCTGATTGGTTAACATAAAGGTCACATGAACATGACCCCTAGTCGGGTTATGTGAGATCTTCTTACGCAGAGTATACAGCGCAGATCTAAGAAGTCAAATTTTTAATTAGATTGCGTTTACCTGGACTAATTAATGCTTTGTTTTGTTTTTGGCCAATCTCATATCTCAGTCGATTATAGATGGCTGTTCCTTGCCGCTTGTACATATGATAAGGATTAAATAAAAATCGAAACTATGTATGTGTGAATCTACACACCAGAACTTGTATATAGCTTGATACCCACATGGAGTGTGTTCATTATTCTCAAAAGAAGACATACGCTTGTTACAGAAACTTCCTAAGTATCCCGGTGTACAGCCCTCCACACAAGATCCAGTGATGTGATTACATGTCATGTTTCTGCAATGACTGCTGCAGTGATTTCAACAACCTTTGCCATATGTTACTACTGAGCATTCTAAAGAATATTAGAGGGAAACATTCTGAAATGATTTATTTATCGCTTGAGCTTTTACTAATAAACATACATGTCATACGTAGATAAATGTGTTTCAAAAACTGACATTTCCATGAAAAAGTATTTCCCGCACCAAACCATTCATCTTCTACCTGTTACACGTATATGTATTGTTTTCTATTTGTATACGTGTATGTAATTTGCTGAAATATATCCAATTATCCAAGAATATTAAAGCATCTGCATGTCTGTATTTTCTTCTTTTTATATCAAGCGTAATTATCCCAATCATATTAGTAATTTGAAGTTTGTATCTAATTCGTAAAACATTGATCCTGATTATATCAATGCCATCTATGAAGTAGTTCAAAAGTATTTAAGATATCTGAACCGGAAATATGTTTTTTCTTTTTAGTTTTAATTATTTGTTTTTCATATTTAAAAAAAAACACACGATGCAAACATTGTCATTTAAAACCATTAAGATTTATAGAAGCTATTTGCAGAGAATTATGGGTAATTCAAATTTCAAGGGCGTATTCGATATGACGTACTCGTGATTGTTACAGTGATTTACAATCCAAGTTCCACAAAAGCTATAACACAGAAACGAATTTGACTCGAATATGAGGATATTTCGTCTGATGTACTAATATGAATCTTATATATTTTCGTACTTTTAATGACAAATTAAATCCAACAATTATGAAGTGAATGCTAACTACTACTATAATTTATTCAATGATGCACATTACGGGATATAATTTTGAATTCGATTGAGAACCGTTCTTAGCGCACTGATTTTTACTACGGATAACTCAGTTTACCTGATTAAGATATAGGGCTCACGGCGGGTGTGACCGGTTGACAGGGGGTGCTTACTCCTCTTAGGCACAATATCCCACTTCTGGTATATCCAGGAATCCGTGTTTGCCCAATTCTAAATTTTGTATTGCTTATTTAAGAAATGAACAGCATTTTTGAGCTGTTCATGGTCAATATGAACGGATTTGGATTTGAGACAAATTTTGTGAATCGCGCTAGCACATAGTCAATATGAACGGATTGTGTCGTGCTCTGAAACTGGTTGGTTCATGGAGAAAAATGCGATTTGTAATATAAATATAGAAGTTATGAGATTAATCACAGGATATGGAATGGTTTAAATACTTTGTGGAACTTTGATATACTTTAAAGAATGCAATCTTGATAATTTGATAAAAACGGATTGCATGAAGTAATTGTACACACTATCTTACATCTACAAATTCAAGTGGTACATGTAACTTGACGAAATGATTGTAAATAGAACTATTCTACTTCGATCGATACACACATTGTGATTCTTAGTACCTGAGGAGAAAATCTAAAACATGGAACATATTTGAAATGTAATGTAGAACGTGTGATGACAAACTCCAAAGATCTTTAGGGAAGTCGTTGCTCTCATGAGTTGCAGCTCATAAAACCAAGGGATCACTTACTTTGCGTCCATGACTTATAAACGTAATATTTAACTAGAGATTGTTTTTATGAAAAACAAATGTTTTCCCAGCTCCCTAAATTGGAAGTGCTCCAAATGAAACCTCCTCCCCTTAATGTACGGCATGGTATGGAGAAGAGAGCATGAGCAGGAACATAGACATTATGAACTCCAATAAGCCACATAGGAGAAGTGTTCACAAACTAGTTTACACCCCCATCCCCCAGATCCACTATACCTTCAAGGATAAGAAATCGATCCTCCTGTTCCGATAATTGTACAAAATTTCAAGTTAATCGGATAAGCAATATCAGAGGAGAAGTGATCACAAGCTATTTCAGCATTATCCACCCCTCTTAGATCTGCTTTAACTTTTAGAAAAATAGTTGGATCCCCCTGTTTTGCAAATATGCATATCTACAAATAGCAATGAAGCTTTTTACAAAGTTTCAAATCAATCAGATAAGCCATATAGGAGAATTGTTCACAAGCCATTATGCATCCTCCACCCCTCTTGGATCCAGTATAACTTTTAGGAAAATAATTGGATCCTCCTGTCCCACCAATGTGCACATCTACAAATGGTAATTAAGCATTGTACAAAGTTTCAAGTCTATCCGATAAGCGATATAGGAGGAGAAGCGTTCACAAGATTTTGTGATAGACGGACGGACGGACAGACGACGGACAACAGGCGATCAGAAAAGCTCAGTTGAGCTTTCAGCTCAGTTGAGATAAAAAAAGAATAATCGTTGGCAAAATATATAAGATAGACACTTACTTTCACTACAGTCAGGGGATCCCGCCCACCCAGCGGAACACGCACAGGATCCGTCAACATTGTCACAAACGCCGAGGCAGTACTGAGAACAATTCTGGGAGCAGTTGAGTCCATATGTTCCTTCGTCACATGCTTAAATACATACACAATGTACATATTCGCAATTAATGAGAAATGAACAATAAGTGTTACTATTCTTAACAAACTACATACGTTTGTTGCAGAAACTCCCCAAATATCCTGGTGTACAGCCCTCCAGACAAGATCCAGTGATGTGATTACATGTCATGTTTCTGCAATGATTGCTGCATGGATTTCCACAATCTTTGCCATACTTTCCTGCTGAGCATTCTAGAAGAAGATTAGAAGGGAAGCAATATAAGATTATCATTTTCCTGCAAGATGAAAAAGTGAATTTTGGACATCGAACAACAATCAATCCCATAAATTCTATAAAGAGTACAACATTGAGAACAGGGCAAACACAGACCCATGGAAACACCAGAGGTGGAATCAGATGCCATTAAGTAAGCATACCCTGTTGACCGATCACACCTGTCGTGGACCCTAGATTTTATCAGGTAAACGGAGTAATCCGAAGTCAAAATGATTATATAAAGAACGGCCTAGCAGTTGGTATGAAATACGTCAGACAGCATTCAATATACATGTATGTCATACATAGTTAAAGCGCACATGTATTTGTATTCTAAAAGTTGACAGTATTATACAAAAGCTTTTTGGAAAAATTTGTTTGCACTTTATTGATCATTTTTGTACTAATTTGGCGATCATATGAAATACCAAGGCTGGAAAAGAATTTTTGATATTTTTAAAACTATATGATGCAAAGAATATTAACAAGAAACACCGTATTAAGAATTACCCTGTTTACAGTGAGGAGTCCTCCATCTCGGTTTACATCCGTATGTACAGCTGCCTGTGATATGGTCACATGACTGGTTGACACAGTTCTCATTACATCGTACAGAGCAGTTTTCTCCATAAAACGTAGCACTGCAAACTAAAAGAAGAGAAATAGACAATGCTGATAATATTAATAATAATTTTAAACTTTTCGATAATAAATTTATTTCCAACAAAAACAACCAGGACAATCAGGACGCAATCCGTATCAATCAAGGCCGACATCAGACTCAGATACCCATAGAAAAACCAACAGAGGATTCAAAACGAAAAACCAAACTGTTTATAAAAACTATAAAAATTCGGGAACAACAAACGTGTTCAAACATAATTGCACCACGTATATTGGAAGAAAAAGCAGCCAGTATTTTTTAGGCGGAGGCAAACTGAACGGAAGCCAGAGATTCGAGAACATCAGACATAAACCGTGGACCCAAAGGTGATCAACCTTTCTAGCAAACATTTGACAAAAGACGAAATAAATTTATTATCGAAAAGTTTAAAATTTACACCAACACCGAGAAATAATACCCAAGAATTAACTAAAGAATACACTCGCAGATTGAGACTGGCCGAATTCGTTGGTGAGGAGGATGAATATGATGAAGAGAAAAATCTGGAAGAAAGCCTTCTCAGAAATAAATCAAAATTTAATCCAAGGAGAGGCTGAAATAATATGTTAGATAGAGTTTGTGATGTTTTACTAAAAACTCCAATCATTGATGATAATTCAAACACCGGAAAAAACAATCTATCGAAAACTGAAATGAATGCGTTAAAATCATTGTCATTGGATGAAAACATTATTATCAAAGAAGCTGACAAAGGAGGAACAGTGGTAATAATGGACTCAGATTTCTACAAATCCAAAATATTAGATATGCTAAACAACGATGAGTTCTACTCGGAAATAAATGAAAGTCAAAACAAAAAGATTCTACAAAAAATTAGAAAAATTATACAAAAACATCCGTCATCACCAACTGAAAAAGAAGAGGATTTTATCACAAATTTTGATTTTAAAGAAAGCTATTTCTATGGCTTACCCAAAGTCCACAAATCGGATGAAATAAAACACACAATATAGCTTAAAAATTGTGAATACATCACTTGTCTTAGACCCAAGGATTTGAAATTCCGCCCAATTGTGTGGGGGCCATCTGCCCCAACACAAAGACTTAGTAACTTGCTGGACATTATATTAAAACCTCTGTGTAATGAAGTCAACAGTTTTGTCCGTGATGATTTAGATTTCTTACAACACTTACCTGATAAGGTAAACGAGAACGCAATATTAGTAACGTTTGATGTTGTTAATTTTTATACTAATATTACTTGTCCACTAGGACTTCAAGCACTAGAATATTGGATATATAAACACCTAGAACAAATAGATGAACGTTTTTCTAAAGACTTTTTTTTTTATAGGCAACAGCATTTGCACTACAAAACAATAATTTTACATTCAACAACAAACACTATCTTCAAGATAAAGGTACCGCAGTGGGAACCAAAATGGCTCCAACATATGCCACACTTACACTCGGCTATTTAGAGGAATTATTATACCAAAAAGTTAAAAAATCATTTGATGAACAATTCGGTCTATATATAAGACAAAACTGGAAAAGATACTTGGATGATTGCTTCATTATTTGGAACAAAGACATGACGGATTTGAATAAATTTAAGAACATTCTAAACGAATTGGATATCAATTTAAAATTCGCAATGGATTACAGTACATCTTGTCTACCATTCCTGGATGTTTCTGTTATCAAAAAGGAGGACAAAATAATTACAGATATTTTTTACTAACACACGGACACTCACCAGTATTTACACTTTTCGTCCTCGCATCCAAGACACACAAAACGTGCCATACCTTACAACCTCGCCAGAAGAATATGTACCATCGTTAGCGAAGAACCTACCAGGGAACAACGTTTAGGGAAATTAAATAGTTATTTACAAAAACAGAATTATCCAATCAAACTTATAAACGACGGAATCAAGAAAGCCAGAGAACTCAATAGAGAAAATCTTATAAATAAATCCAAAATCAATCCCATAACAAATCCACACATTTTACCGTTTGTTACAACATACAACCCAAGGAACTCTAACGTTACACCTATCGTTCGGCAACTCAACGACCTACTAAAAACAGATGAAAACTGAGGAAAATTATGAAGAAGTATACTTTTATCAACAGCAAGAGACAACCGAAAAATTTTAGGAGACTGTTATGTAAATCTAAGTTTCAGGAAAAGTCCAACCAAAAAAATTTCACCTTTACCAAATGTGACAATCGGCGATGCGGAACGTGCCCATACTTAAGTGAAGCAAATTCGTTTAAATTTAACAACAAGGAATTTACGGTAAATTCAGATATGACGTGCTCCACCAAAAATTTAATTTATGTTATAACATGTGCTGGCTGTGGAAAACATTATATCGGTGAGACTGGAACTACTCTACGAACTCGTATACGAGTTCATAAACAACACATTTCAACACCCGGATACAGAAAAATTAAAGTTAGTGAATATATAGATGTGAGTGGCCACGGACAATTCAGTGTATTTCCGTTTTATAAACTGTAGACAGAAAATACTATTTCCCGACGAGAAAAAGAAAGACACTTTATTAATACTTTAAAACCGGTTCTCAATAGCTTAGTGTGACATATGTTTACTGTTATTATCTATGACGTCATAATATGCTTAACGTAAAAACCTTTTCCCCAAACTTCCGCCAGAGTTCGTTTGCTCACAAACCAATCTCTTCCAGTTAGGCATTATGGGATAGCGAATTCTTAGGTCGCATATACTGTGTGACGTCACTGTAGAATGACGATAAAAACGTAACGTCAAACGTAAACAGTTCAAAAGAAGAATGTAAACATTAAACACTATAATTTGAGCAGAGTATCCCTACCTTTTAATGATCTTTTGATAATTTTATGTGTAAAATAAAATCCATACTTTTATATTAATGCTCTTAATGTCAATATTTTCAATCTTTTACCTACGAACTACTTCTTTATTGTTATTTGCCCGCGTGATAATCGCGGACTCACAATATACAAATCTGTATATTGTGCTGCGTCACATAGGAGAGGTCTGTACGTAGGTGACGTAATGAGGCCTCGACGGGGAGTTTGACCTTTTTCCTTCATTCGTTTATGACGTCGTTATGTACGTGAAAAGTTAGGACGCCTTTATGACGTCAGACCATTTCAAAATTATTTTAAAATGTAACGCCTGAAGATTATAAAATGAAAGCGCTTGCGTTAAATTTTTAACTTTGTGTACTGTTTATTCTATTTCTTTTAATATATATATATATATATATATATATATATATATATATATATATTAAAAAAGAAATAGAATAAACAGTACACAAAGTTAAAAATTTAACGCAAGCGCGTTATATATACGTATATATATATATATATATATATATATATATATATATATATATAGCGCGTTATATATACGTATATATATATATATATATATATATATATATATATGACTGGCGTCATGAGAAAAGGGCCCTTATGTTTCGACGTCACAAGTCACAGAAAACGACGTCAAAGTTCGTGAACTTGAAACGTCAAAATCGCGGCAACGTAAAAAAAAATGAGTTTGTTGGTTGTATTTACTTACATTCTGGATGCATGAATTATATAAATAATCACATGGCAGTTCCAACATAGAATCTGTATATGTCCGAAAAGAATTCTAGTTAGATTTTACATGTCATTAATATCATTGGACGGGTACAAATACCTGTGTTTGTTAATACATATTCAGCACAGTCTAGTAAATACGTAAGGGTTTTCAAATGAAAGTGTTATACACCACGCAAATTTGTTTATATGCTAAATCGCACCGATATTTGTCAATTATCGTAGTGCATATTGTTCCTGGTTTTGATGCACCTTTAATTTTAGATTAAATATATACATGTATTTATATCCATACAGTATTTGATTTATCTCACATTTACAGATTTGTGTATACTTGTACCGTACATGTATAGACGTAAAAACTAATCGAAGGAATCGATCTATTTTCCAAACATACTGATATGTTATATGGAGCTTTAAAATTAGATTTTTGATCAATTTGAGACAAACATTTCAGGTCAAATAATGATAATACAGTTACTAGTTATTTAGTGGAAGTTTTATGTCTAGGTCTTAAAACTAGGTGTAGTATTGTATGTACTTTACATGATTAAACACAACTTAATATCGCCATTTAAAGTAGCAAATATTATCTATATTATATCATATAATATATTATATATTACATGTAACCAGAAGGAATATGCAGTAATTTGATTTCAGCTTATAGTGAGAAAAATTAAGAAAAAAGTGCATACGATTACCATAAAGTCACGTAGTACAACGTACGGGGGGATACAGAGAAGTTGGCTAATATTATTGACAAGCTAAAAAAAAAAAGCCCTCATATATGTTATTTTGTCCAAACGTCAAAATCCCAGAGGAGGGGGGGGGGGTCACTAAATATATCTTATTTTAATAACTGCATGTCAAAATAACGGCAAATGAACGTTCTGAAAACAAGGGGAAAAACCTATCATCGCATAAGGACCGTAGGGCTCTTGCATATTGTACTTGTAGGAGTATTATGTATAAGATGTTTTCGCTGTGCATCATGCACAACGAAAACATCTTATACATAATATTCCTACAGGGGCGTCGGCGGCAGGGGCGGCAGGGGCGGCGGTCGCCGCCCCAATAATTTTGCAAAAAAAAAAAAATTAAAAATAATTTAAAAAAAAATAAAAAATAGAATAGTAACGAAAAAGGTGAAGTAGGTACCTGGGTCCGACGTGTGTACACAATAATTAAAAATAGCCCTCCAAACAAGATCCAGTGATTGGATTACATGTCATATATCTGCAATGACTGCTGCAGTGATTTCCACAACCTTTGCCGTACGTTTTTACTGAGCATTCTAGAAGAACATTAGAGGGAAGCAATATAAGATTATTTATTTGTGATTCGAGCTTTTCCTGCAAGATGAAAAAGTGCATTTTGGACATCGAACAGCAATCAATACCATAAATTCTATAAAGAGTACAACATTGAGAACAGGGCAAACACAGACTCATGGAAACACCAGAGGTGGAATCAGATGCCATTAAGTAAGCATACCCTGTTGACCGATCACACCTGTCGTGGACCCTAGATCTTATTCAAGTAAACGGAGTAATCCGTAGTCAAAATTAGCATAAAATGAACGGTCTAACAATCGGTAAGAAACACGTCAGACTGCATTCAATATACGTGTATGCTAATGTATGTCATACGTAGATAAAGCGCACATATATTCTAAAAATTGACAGTATTATAGAAATGCGTTTTGGAAAAATAGATTTGCACTTTATTGATCATTTTTGTACTAATTTGTTGATCATTTGAAATACCGAAGCTGAAATAATTAAAGGCTATATGATGCAAAGAATATTAGTAAGAAATGTCATATCAAGAATTACTCTTTTCGCATTTGAGGGTCCTCCATCCCGGTTTACATCCGTATGTACAGCTGCCTGTGATATGGTCACATGACTGATTGACACAGTTCTCGTTACATCGTGCAGAGCAGTTTTCTCCATACCAGCCATCATTACAAACTAAAAGAAGAGAAATGGACAATGATAATTATCTCAAAATATCAAAATTGACTACGGTAGCTAAGGATATTTTGCCACTGATTTGTTTTCGCTAATACCCTAAAAGGGTCAATGTAAAACTTATACGGTACCAATTTTGATGCACCAGATGCGCATTTCGACAAATAATGTCTCTTCAGTGATGCTCAACCGAAATGTTTGAAATCCGAAATAACTATGAAGTTTTAGATCTAAATATAGCCAAAAACAGCGTGCCAAACAAGTGGAGCCAAATTCGCCCAAGGATAAGAGCTATTCATGAGGGAGATAATCCTTAATTTTGAAATGAATTTCTAAATTTTATAACAGCAATTAAATATACATCCGTATTTTCAAGCTAGTAACGAAGTACTTAGCTACTGGGATGTAGAGACCCTCGGGGACTAACAGTCCACCAGCAGAGTCCTCGACCCAAGGGTCATAATGTAAAACTTATACGGTACCAATTTTGATGCACCAGATGCGCATTTCGACAAATAATGTCTCTTCAGTGATGCTTAACCGAAATGTTTGAAATCCGAAATAAGTTTGACGTTTTAGAGCAAAATATAGCCCAAAACAGCGTGCCAAACAAGTAGAGCCAAATTCGTCCAAGGATAAGAGCTATGCATGAGGGAGATAATCCTTAATTTTGAAATGAATTTCTAAATTTTATAACAGCAATTAAATATACATCCGTATTTTCAAGCTAGTAACGAAGTACTAAAAGGGTCAATCCAATGTTACGTGAATATACGTATTACTTTAGACTACCAACAATATATATTGTGGAAATAAAAAACGGAGCAAAATTGTTTTTCAATTCATCCTGACAAAAATGGCACAAGGCAAATATTTCCAAGGATACCATACCTATTTTTTTTTTTATAATACTTGATGAATAGCACGTACTTTCAATAAAATCAAAATAACCTTCCATAACACAGCTCATAAACTGTTACATAGCATATCATATTTCATATTGCCACGAAGGAGATACTTTTCATATACCTTAAGTACACAAAAATTTTATTGTTTGGATTCTCTTCGATATGTGACAGTAGGATAAGGTCAGTGAGCCAGTTGCAATATGTATGTGAATCGTCAACATTTCTGAAGAATGAGTTGTATATTCATAGGGAGATACATTGTCATTTGTCATTGATGCTGCACACATGACTTTAGAAATGATTTCCAAATCACTTCCCCGTCGCGCTAGCGCAGTAATGGAATATTCGCCTTGTAACCGGGAGGTCGTGCGTTCGAGTTTCTCTCATGCCATGGCCGCCTCAAACCTACGATGTAACCATACATGTAGGTAGTGGTTGCTCCTTTACTAAACGCTCGACATTTAGAAGTTAGAATCATAATCTTTCGGATATGACCTTAAAAAAAACAATAGAGACTTTTGCTACGGTGGTGTGTTCTATGTATAGATCTAAATTCACAGAAAACAGCTGGTGACGTCTCAATGTGAGTGAAAAATTCTCGACGTGACTCAAAACAACCTACCAATCAACCACACCATTCCTATTTGTCTCCGAATTTCGTTTTCAGCTATGCCTTAGTTGTGACAAAACACAATTTGAACAAAATCTGTTTATCAAAAAGTGTTTATCAACACATGCTAGATAGTAAACAATATGAGCAAGATCATACAAGAAACTACATCAAATACCACTAAAAACCAGGCTACCATTTTACTCAGAGATCAGGGAATAAACCATTAACTGAAGAAATAGGCCTACAAAACACGACTACAAGCGTGAAAGGTGCCGTTAGGAAAATGTCAAACATTTATTAACGTCATACATGCAAAAAGTTCAAACGAAGTAAGAACATTACAGTATTCCACCATCCATAACGAAAGATCAAATACATGTAATACTCCAACATACTGGTATGTTCATACTATCTATCATATCACTCAATATAGTACGTAAAACATGTAAATTATTATTTTTTTTACTGATTAATTAACTTCCTTGATGCTTTCAATTTAAGAAAAATGAGGAATAAATGCAGTAAACTTTTGAAGGCCAAGGACAGACAGATATAGCTATGTATGTATGCTATTTAGAGTAAAAGTTAAAATTCATTTCAGACTGTAAGTTTGTTTCATTTAAGAACTGGATACTTACTTTCCTCGCATCTATTTCCTTTGAATCCATCGTCACATCCATGTTCACAATGTCCGTCTCTGTGGTTACAATGATTACTTTCAGATCGACAATAGGAACTGCAGCTCTCTGAACAATTCAATCCGTACCGACCAACTGAACAGACTATCAATGTGATTAAAAATTGTTTATAATTTCATCATATCTAAATGTTCTTGAGCAAATCATGGCCGGATTCAAGTGTCAAAATCATTTAATGATAACCATATTAGAGAGATATCATGTATGTTTTGAATTATACAGTTATTGACTGAGTCCGATGACAGGTGCTGTTTGATTGACCAGACGGCCACAGATCCGTTCGAGGATTAAACAAAATAGCCGTTATCCGTGGACACAGTCTATAACTATTTGTTATGCACCTTCATTTTCTAGGTATAGTTTTTACCAGATGCACATGGTTTGTTGAGGTTTAACAAGACAGAATGATTGCGTACATTTATCAACGTGTCCACTACATTTATAGTTTAAAAGAAAACACACCCAATGTCCTAATTGATAATCAATAATTACTTTTTTCGTGTTTCTGCTATGTGTTTCATATAATAAATATGAGAGTAAGTTTAACAGTTAAAATGTTGGTTCTAAATCGTATAAGTTTAACATGGGGAAATATTTTAGGTGTATAACAAAATAAAATATCAAAGTGCAATACTGTTTAGAGCATACTTCATCAACTTAGAAAGAAGAAATACTTCTGTAATACCACCGATAACTTATTTAAAACATCAAACTACACTTTCAACATCAACCTTTGTCACAGAGTTCCCCGGTATATCCTGGATTACAACCTCTGTCACATCTTCCTGTTTCCCTGCTACAGGGGAGGTAACTCAGACACTGTCCACTACAGTTATACACACAATCAGGGCCGTATGATTCTGCAGGACACTCTGGTAAAATATGATTTTATCCAACAATTTATTATTTTGAAAAAAGCGTATACTTTTCCGTTTCACAACCGAAGCTACTTTACTAATGCTTTGTTGTTTTTCACAAGTCTAAATTTACAATGCGTTGATATTTCATCGTTTTTATCTTTCAAATATTCCACTATAGTTAGTAGTTGTATTTTACTTGCTTAAAAAATCTTTAAGATAACTTACGTGTGTTACAATGTGTTCCTGTCCATCCATTACCACATCCATAGTCACATTGTCCAGTGGTGTGGTTACAGGACAGGTTGTCTCTGCAGTGTCCAGTACACGTAGATCTACACTGTAAACCGTAATATCCAGCTGGACATGCTACGGAATATTCATTCTTTTAATAAGATTTCATTATAAATTGCATACATACATGAGAGTGTCAATCATATTTTAATCAAGTATTAACAATAATCTTACATGTGTTACAAAACTCCCCCACCCATCCTGCTGTACAACCCAAACACGTTCCGTTGACAATGTCACATCTCAATTCCTGACAGTTGTTTGGACAGGGTAGATCACAGATATATCCATACACACCGGATTCTTCACAACCTATATATATATATATATATATGATGCAGAGAAAATATAAGACCTCATTTACATAAACTAAATGGATTTTAACCGTATAACGAGGTAGCACACCGGATTCTTTACAACCTAAGGATATAGTACATGTACAGAGAAAATATTGGAGATATGACTCCTCATTTTACACACCACAACATAGGCCACAACATAAAGATATCCTTTATATTTGAGCCACATGATCTATTTCGTATTTAAAAATTGTCATTATAATTTATTGATGTCTTTTTCACTTACATGTACGTTATTACTGTAATATACATGTATGTTACATATATTTGCAACCTATAAACAATACTGCTTTTCGAAATAAACAATACAATACACTCATCATAAAATTGCAAACGTATGTACAAACTGGTTAATGATGTAGTACAATATAACACACAATATTAATATATTTATCATATTAATTTACATTTATCATACACTAAATGGATTTTTAATTGTATAATTGGTAGCACAGTATTACCTGTTACAGTTACTTCACACAACTCAGTGAAAACTGTCTCTATTTGATATCCGGTAGGATAAGTTGTCCCGTCAAGTCTTTCATTGTAAAATATTACGTAACGTCCATGTTTGACGCAAGTTGTACTGAAATCCAAGGTCGGTATCTCCTTTCCGTTCTTGTAACACAGATACCCATCTTCCTTTATAGTTGTGTTCGACACATAGAGTGAAAAACCAGCAAAACGCCCTCTTTGTCTCATGACTGAAATTATCAATTTTTGATGACACTATTATCAGTTGGAAAGAAGAGAAGACTTTTCCTTGATATATAAGCGATGGTATTTGACTATTTGTATCAACTTTCTATTAGAAAACCACATGTTCGTTTATCTATATGCTATGGATTCTGATCAAAATATTGAAATCGCTGAAGACAAGTGGAATATGTAACATGTTAGAAAAAGAGCAAGGTACAAGCACGATTGCACCTGTGATAGGTAACCTTAAAAGTGAGTGGCAAGTCAAACTGGCAAACAAGCATGTACTGATACCATTCCCACAATAGGAAAGTGTAAGAACTGTATAATACACTATACAATTATGGACTGTTTAGCAGGGAGACATCACAAATTATTCTGTGTCAGTAGAGTTATCACCTTCCGACACTTATCATTATAGTTTTATTAGAATCTAGGAGTATAAAGGTAATCAAACATTTATTGACTTTTGTCATATTTAAAATTCTTGAACGTCAGAAAAATTGTAACAACTTTTCCTGCAGATTTAGATAAATTTTCAATGGTTTTCGAGGGGTGTAATCAATGTTATCCATAATTACATGCACTATCTTATTTTATATTCAATGCTATACATTTATTCGATGTTTATAAGTTTAGCAATATAGAGCAGTTAAACCAGCATTAACGCGACGAAAAGATTCGATTTTGACATCACATTAGGATGACACAATTCATTATTAGAATTCATTAATTAACGATCATGCACATTTTTTATTTATTTTTATCAGAGTTGTCTCGCTTGCGCTAGTAACATTTATAGAGTAGTTACTGCACGTGAGGGAGACAATTCGTGACCAGTCGTCGACCAATAAAATTCATTGTATTATTCTGAAGGATAATACTATATAGATATTGCCTGTAATTGAGCATAAAATTGAAAATTTTCACCCCGGGAAAACCATTTTTAAACGAGGCGTAGCCGACAAAGCAGAAAAACGAACGTGAAAGGCGAATATAACGAACAGTGATCAATCTCATAACTCATATAAGCAATACAAAACAGAGAGTTGGGAAAACACGGACCCCTGGACACACCAGAGGTGGGATCAGGTTCCTAGGAGGAGTTAGCATACTCTGTCGACCGGTCACACCCGCCGTGAGCCCTACATGTATATATTGATCAGGTAAACTGAATCTGTTGACATATGATCAATCAATACCATGTTTTAATATACTGTATGCTATATAAACAACAAAGCAGAAAAACCTTTGTCTGTTAACATTTCATCAATCACCACCATACCATGCTATGTATATTAATGCGGGTATTCGCGTTTATTACAAACGCTCAATCGACGTCGTCTAACAATCTTCGGCGAATCGTACGCGCATCAATTTTATACGGGATAATTTTTGTAATATAACCCGTTGTCAAGTAGTATTATCCGTTGCTAGATACTATAACCCTGGGGCGCGTGCTTATTATTCTCAGAGGGAAATATTTAGAATGTTTTTTCAAATGCTTCTTGACCAATAAGATTGGAGTATATTACGTGAAAGTATAATAAGATCAAGTGATATCCCTCTTAGGAAGCATTTTGTGCGAGACTTTGTGATACAGCATATGTTAATTTGTTTTTGGACAGAAATGCAGGATGATACATTCTATGGATCCATATTTCACGATATATTTGATACAAAAAATCTTATTTACAAACATTATCATTTCATTATGCAAGGCGAAGATAACGAACAGTGATCAATCTCATAACTCCTACAAGCAATACAAAATAGATAGTTGGGCAAACACGGACCCCTGGACAAACCAGAGGTGGGATCAGGTGCCTAGGAGGAGTAAGCATCCCCTGTTGACCGGTCACACCCGCCGTGAGCCCCATATCCTGATCAGGTAAACGGAGTTATCCGCAGTCAAAATCAGTGTGCCAAGAACGGCTTAACAATCGGTATGAAACACATTAGACAGCATTTGACCCAATGCGAGGTTGTATTGACGAACTAGATCGTTATAACGACCATAGAATTTGCAAAATGCTGACTTCAATCGAGACTGTTGAAATCCCTGTACCATCAACTTGTTTATCAGTAGCTTACCTCGATTTAAAAACTGACTATACCCAGAACAAGCTGTTGCGTATCGAATCAGTTGAGATATATAAACACCATATGCAGGTGATAATGGAATATTGCTACATAAATGTGGGAAGTTGACGATGTACATTCCAGATATGCATGTATTACTTCCATTTAATTGATGCAGAATTTCTTAAAGTTTTAATTACCATCGTTTGCATTCTAAATACATATAATTATTATGAAATATTATTTTCAATCAACGCCTTTCACTGTATTAATCTACAAAATACACATTAAAGAAATTTATTTGACATGATTAATTTGTAGAATATAATGAAACCTTTATTTGTCTAATTGTACAGCAATAGCATTTCGAATTTGCTGTATGTAGAGTAGGTACTAAAATTTGATAGCATTAACTACTGGCGTAATATCTACGTTTTGAATAAAAGAAAACAATTAGATGGGTATGATTAGCAAGCCGCTAAGAAATTAAGAAACATTCGAGTAATTTCTTATTCTTGACCATCAGAGGACTCATATACCGGTAGATACATGTAGTATTAGTGAAAATTAAAGAGGAGAGATGAAAAAATAGCGAAATGGACATAAAACGAAAATCATTGCACTTATGTATCAAGACATAGGTAATAAAACAACACAAACCATACCATATTGTTCTCCATAGTCTTTGAACTGTATTCTGATGCTGTAAATGCTAAGTACTTTCTCAAGGTTAATGTACCACCATGTCCGTTTATCTGGAAATGTTAGTGGTGTTCCAATTTTTGCAGTCCTTGTACACGTGCTAATGTTTCCATCTACTGCACGACTGGATTGAAACTGCTGACATGTTCCAGATTTTTGGCACTCAGTTACCTTCTCAGCTTGCTCGGTCTCCTTATTCTGAGATAGGATTTCTGTAAATGAAGAAACCTATTCTATTGCTATCCGAGAGTGAAAATAATATTTTTTCCACTTACAAACATAATTCTGATCAGAACAAGTAATGGTAGCTGCATCGTCATAATTAATAAAAAATTAAAATTTACGTGTAAAATGTATGGGGTTATTCCAGCGTTTCAACAAGAAAACGACGTGAAATGCATTTCTATTTTCCAAGTCGAGTAAAACATAATAATCTTGTTGCAAATTTATACAATGTAAACTACACTTTGATGTACGATGGTAAATGGATACTACTTAAACTTGGTTTAGTTTCATTACATGGTGTGAAGAAAACTAAATTGGAATATGTGGTGCACTGAACTGTAGAAAATGGGGACCTTACCTTGTTTCGGTTTGATTGTTAGTACGGTGTAGTAATGTTAGTAACAACACTTCACTAGACCGTATTACGACCGAGAAAGTTAACAGTACAATAGATATAAACAATATATTGTTTACTTACGGTATACATATGGCAAAGTCAGTATCATTGATATCAAAACGACAAGTGTCTGCATATTCAAATTCTCAAAACAACAAACAAGTTTTATTTGAAAAAAGATAAGGCGATCAACAGTTGTCATATTTCTTATGTTTAAGGCATTTAATGACCATGATGAAGTTTAAAGTTTTTCAACATTTCCCTCTGCAGAATGAAAATAAATAATTGGAAAAGAAAGTTTTATACATTTACATGTATACACATTTCTGAAAGACGGATGCTGATTGCTCTTTATACAGTAATACTTGAGTAGACGGAACAGGTGTTTTGGATAATGATCGGCAGCCAGCACTTAAAGAGGATCTTATAAATTACTCTCTGCGATCAAGGGACAACATGAAACAATGTTTATAAATTACTCTCTGCGATCAAGGGACAACATGAAACAATGATTTAAAAACAAATTGTGAGTCCAAAATGTAGCTGTAGTTGCATAACTCACGATTTGTTTGATCTTATGGTAATCAGCTAGTCTATCAATACTGTGGAGTACATGCAAATTATCCAATGACATTGTGTAATATTTCATGCAATCTTCATCGATTGATGATCAGAATATATCTTCATCATGATTTCTCGATTAATTGGTATACACATGGATGCATATTTGCTGACATTTTAAGGACAACAAGGTACTTTCCTTCAACAACTGTGATATTCTGTTGAGATGAGTAGCATTTACTGTTTTGTAATACATAATGAAGTATTAACAAAATCTATCATATTCTGATCAGGTCACTCGCCCTTTTGCATTTAGGATAAAGATGGGAAAATGCGAGGACGGCCATTTAGAACGGAGATGGGGAAAATGCGAGGACGAAGATGGACAAAGCGAAATTGCAAGGACGATGGAGTAAATCGCCAAGGCGGAGGAGCAAAGGAAGCTGTCATCCATATTAAGGAGTTTCAAAATTGCATGCTCTTTGTAATCATAAAGGTTTCAGATATTCAATAAGTGAATCTCAGTAAATAATGGTAAAATAGCCGATATCAAAATATTCCGATATTTGCGAGTTAAATGAAATCGTCATCACTAAATATACCGTGATAAAGTAGTTCAGGTCAGCATACTGGAATTTAGAGAAACCATAAGTGATGTCCCTTATACGTATGTAGGTCATTTCAAGTTATAACTTCCATGGCAGTATAAACATCAAATCGCGGTGGGGTGTCAATCCTTAAGCACATTGTTAGTTATTTTGGGCAGCAACAATGTTACTCAAAAATATCATTTTATTTCTCCATTTGAACAAAATTAGCAGTACTGAATTTTGTTTGTAGTTGAACAAAATCGAAACAAGAACATATATTCGAAAGTAGAGTAATTAATCGTAATTGACAAAAGAAACAGGGCATTGATATGATATCTTGTTAAATTTGTAAATCATTTGTATGATGTCCCGGGAGATGGATATTTTAAATGCCCTACTACTAATATTTCATTCCGTAAAATGCTGCGAAGAACATTTTCTTTCTTATATAATCAGATACCCCAAATTGATTTATTAATGTCATTGTGTATCTTATCACACCCCAGTATTATTATATAACAACTTCCAAAAAAATAATATCTCGTGGGGATCCAGGTTAGAATAGATCTTCCGAGGTTCAGATCGTACAAGTCCATTTAAATGACTCCAGGTGAACAAAGGAACGCAAGCATGGCTTCTACTTTATTGAACACTTGACTACATAACCAGGAAAGTAGTAATTGTAACATGCATTTGAAATAAGATAAGGGAGCAGTTCATAATGTCAGTACACAATATATGGAATACCGTCACACTCAGCACCCCTTGCTTGTCGTGAGAGGTGACACAATGGGGGCGGTCCTTCGGATGAGACCGCAAAAACCGAGATCCCGTGTCACAGCAGGTGTGGCACGATAAAGATCCATTCCTACTTAAAGGCCGTGAGCGCCGAGAATCTAGGTCTAACTTTTGCAGCCCTTCTCCGGCAGTGGTGACGTCTCCATATGAGTGAAATATTCGCAGGTGGGACGTTAAACAATATAAAATCAAAATTAAAAAAATTAAGTAGCAGAAGTATGACAGGAATAAGGATTGATGAGCAAAATCTACAATTATCAGAGGAAATTATATCTTATTGAGTTTGTCAATGTTTAAGGCTCTGCTATGCAAATAGATATAATTTGTTTATACGTAGTAGTTATGCTGTAGATTAAGAGAAAATACAAGTATTTATAGTTTACATCTGCACAAATGTAATTTCAAGATCCTTTCGTACGAAAATAGTGTGAACTTGAAATTACACGTTAACAAACAATAACATTGACACCCACATTTGCGTGTCTCAAAAGAATGCATCCATTCTATAGTTGTTGCAAACAAAATATAGTATCTCAACGTCTTCAATTAATGAGAGAAGAATCCATCTTTAAAGTTTCCAGCAAGTTGGACAGATTATTCAGTCATGGATAACCTTACAATTTTACAGTTGTAATGTTTGTATTTGTCCGCAGTTCGATTGTAAAAACGAGAAATAATGTGTTTTAATGTAGTTGTTATGGTCCAATATTGAATAATAGGAGCGCAGTATGTTGTCACAAATGCATTATATAACCGTCGTTGAAGAAGATATTAGACCAAATTTTACAATTAAATTTGGTTATATGCAGTTTTTATCTAGCATTGTATATATATATAAATCGATCAAGTGCGAGTTCTGTCATACATTTTTGATTACCACAAATCTGAAAACAGCATGGTCCTATATTTGCATAAACTTGAAACCCCTGAACACAGGAATTATTTATACCAAGTTTCAGTGGTATTGGTGCAGTAGGCGAACATTTAAAAAAATGTTTACAGATAGACGACAGACAACAGATGATTAGAAAAGCTCAGTCGGGCTTTCAGCTCAGGTTAGATAGTAAGGTTAAAGACATTGGTCTCAACAGAATGGTCTTATAATAGGAAATGCACACGTGAAACATGAGAACCGGATCACTCATCATTCAAAATTTATGAACAAGGTTAAAGTTTCGGAGACATGGGCAGACAAAACAATATGCCCCCGAGTATAGTTGAGGGGGCATGAAAAAACTTGAATCCACACAACTTGAGAATGTTTGAAAATTTGATATGATTTAGCGTGACCTTTCTACTGTTGACAAAAATGTTATAATGGATTTTGTAAATATTCGCAGTTAAAACTTTGATCTCCTGATGTGACCCTATTCTATTTCTGGTACTCATGAATTGAGCAAACTTGAATTTTAACTACCGGAAGGTATTCAATGTATAACAAAAGGATATTGATAAATTTCTAATAAACTTTTATTTTAAATAATGATGAAAGTGAAGTGTAGATCGAATTTTTATGACATTTAAATAATTAGAACCCGATCTTTCTTGGAAGAGTTCTCTGCCCTTGGTAAAAATGAAAATCTAATTCTTTTATAAAGTTTGTTCGGTAGATGATTAATGACATTTCATATTTTCATAAATTGAAAGTTTATGTAACCTTTTACCAAGAGATTTGCATGAAAAATAATTTTCTTTTAAAATATTTTAATCAAACATACTTTTTCCATGGACTTAAATGTAAAATTTTAGGGTAAATAAATCAATCGGTAATCAAAATTTTGTAAATTTCTACGGTGGAATACTTTTGTTCAATAAATTCTTGAAAATAATACCATGATTACAAAATCACACGATCCATTTACCAGATATGAAATATTTTACATTTATACATGGGTCTGTGTTTGCCCAACTATCTATTTTGTATTGCTTATAGGAGTTATGAGATTGATCACTGTTCGTTATCTTCACCTTACATTTATTGCATGATACTGTAGTGAGGGAGATATGAAGATTTATTCACCCAAGAAAAAGTATATTCCTTGAAGGCAACGATTTTTCTTGGGTGATTAAATCTTCACATCTCGCGAACATTCATGCAATAAATTGTTTATTATACGGAAACAAAGCAAGGCTACAAAAATGCATTTGAAATTGGATCTATACAATGGATGTAGCTTAGATCGCCCCATCGGTAACACCGCGCCATCAACGTCTTAGAAGGTACAAAAAACGCAATACAGTGATATGATAACCAGTTTTTGTGCCTTACGAACTATGAAAGTACATTGACTCGGACTTACTGTAACGTCACAATAAACTGTAGTCTACATTGATTTAAATATTATGGGAAATGCACGGGGCTGCTGAGGGGTGAAATATGATGGGGGAGATATGATGTTTGAGAGGGAGATATGAGGGATATATGAAGTTTTATCAAACCTGGCACGTGACTGTTTAAACCAATCAGATTACGCGTTGCATAGAATTCTCATACTGTGGTATAATAGGATCGTTATACATTGATGACTACCCATGACCCTGTTATGACAAGTGGAGGGTTTTCAAGATATGTCCTCATATATTACTATGTAAAACTAAGTCTGGGCTTCATAATCAATATGACCAATTATGCCCCTGCTATTGTTGAATTATTGAAATGTAGAAAATATAAAACATTGAGGCCCAAAAGTGGGTGAGAGTGAATCTACACTATGCCAGGCCGTTTTCATGTAAAGTTAACTTTTTTTGGCTCAGTGGTTCTTGAGGAGAAGATTTTAAATGACCCCATCCTATTTTTGTCCTCTCTTGTACTACTTTCAAAGAAATATCTTAGTTCTAATATGGTTTTAGAGTGATGCTATTTGAATCAAAATATTCTTTCTGCTATCCTCTTTTCAGAATGACCGAATGCTTACTCTTCCTACGCACCTGACCCAACCTCTGATATATCCAGGGGCCATGTTTGCTCCATCCTCTATTTGGTATTTCTTAAAAGAGTCATGAGATTGATCGCTGTTTGTTATTTTCGTCTTTCATTACTTTGACGTAATTTGTAATAGCGCCGTGCATCTATGCCTATATGAATTTGTTAAGTGCTGTAAGTTGTGGCTTGGTGGATCAGCGGATATAACGGACTAGCACTGCTTAGAATAACAGCTTATGGCTTGCGATGGATACTTTAGGATCAATACCAGCTTGCCACAGTTTACATGGGGAGTCTGTGTGAGGGGTCTGTTAGGTATGACCGTCATCTCGTACTTCGATCGCTATAATAGATGGATTTGGGCTCGCCTTACTCGGTAGAGAAGGCGTACTTGATAAAAAAGTAATGAACAATCTCGCTGATGAATTCCCTTGGAGGCAGTGCCATTCCTGGCTCGTCATGATACACTTTAGATTCCTTAATGTACGCGAGTACTTATCACGAAATTACTCATGGACGTCAAATCGCGAGAAAATAAATTCGCAAGTGCTCTGTTGATCAAGAGTTTTTTCATGTATTTTGGCTCTATAAAATTAAAATCGAGTTATTTTATTTCCCGAATGATGTTTCTCGCTTATCTACGCAATAATAAATTCCTCGCGTATATTCAGGAATTTACAGTAATTCGTGACTCGCTTACAACTTCTCGCTTTGGATTACCGTAGGAGGCAGTATCTATTCTGTACGACTTATGAACATGACTGACATTTGTCATTAAATTAATCATTAATTCATTATTCAAAACATTGATATTATTTTTTGCTGGGAAAATATTAGATTAATTAAAACTGTGATATACATGTGAAAACATAAATATGGGAAGTTGACGATGGAGAAGCTGGAATCATCACGTTGAGTTCTCAGTTTGCCGTTAATGTCTACTTTCAATAAAGTATCTAAGTATGAAGCAGAAGTGTAAAATTAAGTGGATTATTCCTGATTTTAGTATCAATTTCTATTTTGAAATGAAAACAAATTAATATGTATTTTGTTACTCAAAGACCAGCAAGGTAATCACAAAATGGAAACTAAACTTAAATCAGTTTCTTAATATTCATAAAGAAAGCTAAGTAAGAGATACCATTCGTAGAAACCCTCCTTGTCTCGATGTCATTGTTAACACAGTGTATATTGTTACTAATATTCACTAGCTTGCTTCACAAATGAGAGAGTTACTAGTGAGATAGATATATACACAAATGAGAGAGTTACTACTACGACAGACATAGACACAAATGAGAGAGTTACTAGTAAGACAGACATAGACACAAATGAGAGAGTTACTAGTAAGATAGACATTGACACAAATGAGAGAGTTACTAGTAAGATAGACATAGACACAAATGAGAGAGTTACAAGTAAGACAGACATAGACACAAATGAGAGAGTTACAAGTAAGACAGACATAGACACAAATGAGAGAGTTACTAGTAAGATAGACATAGACATAAATGAGAGAGTTACTAGTAAGATAGATATAGACATAAATGAGAGAGTTACTAGTAAGATAGACATATACATAAATGAGAGAGTTACTAGTAAGATAGACATAGACATAAATGAGAGAGTTACTAGTAAGATAAACATGGACACAAATGAGAGAGTTACAAGTAAGATAGACATAGACTCAAATGAGAGTTACTAGTAAGATAGACATAGACATAAATGAGAGAGTTACTAGTAAGACAGACATAGACACAAATGAGAGAGTTACTAGTAAGATAGACATAGACATAAATGAGAGAGTTACTAGTAAGATAGACATAGACATAAATGAGAGAGTTACTAGTAAGATAGACATAGACATAAATGAGAGAGTTACTAGTAAGATATACATAGACACAAATGAGAGAGTTACTAGTAAGATAGACATAGACACAAATGAGAGAGTTACTAGTAAGATAGACATAGACACAAATGAGAGAGTTACTAGTAAGACAGACATAGACACAAATGAGAGAGTTACAAGTAAGGCAGACATAGATACAAATGAGAGAGTTACTAGTAAGATAAATATATACACAAATGAGAGAGTTACTAGTAAAACAGACATGGAAACAAATGAGATAGTTACTAGTAAGGCAGACATAGACACAAATGCGAGAGTTACTAATAAGACAGACATAGACACAAATGAGATAGTTACTAGTAAAACAGACATGGAAAGAAATGAGATAGTTACTAGTAAGGCAGACATACACACAAATGAGAGAGTTACTAGTAAGACAGACATAGACACAAATAAGAGAGTTACTAGTAGGACAGACATAGACACAAATGAGAGAGTTACTAGTAAGATAGACATAGACACAAATGAGAGAGTTACTAATAAGACAGATATATACACAACTGAGAGAGTTACTAGTAAGACAGAGATAGACACAAATGAGAGAGTTACTAGTAATATAGACATAGACACAAATGAGAGAGTTACTAGTAAGGCAGACATAGACACAAATGAGATAGTTAATAGTAAGGCAGACATAGACACAAATGAGAGAGTTACTAGTAGGACAGACATAGACACAAATGAGAGAGTTACTAGTAAGACAGACATAGACACAAATGAGAGAGTTACTAATAAGACAGACATAGACACAAATGAGAGAGTTACTAGTAAGATAAATATATACACAACTGAGAGAGTTACTAGTAAGACAGACATAGACACAAATGATAGAGTTGCTAGTAAGATAAACATGGACACAAATGAGAGAGTTACTAGTAAGACAAAATTAGACACAAATGAGAGAGTTACTAGCAAGATTGACATAGACACAAATGAGAGAGTTACTAATAAGACAGACATAGACACAAATGAGAGTTACTACTAAGACAGACATATACACAAATGAGAGAGTTACTAGTAAGACAGAGATAAACACAAATGAGAGAGTTAATAGTAAGTTAGACATAGACACAAATGAGAGAGTTACTAGTAAGTTAGACATAGACACAAATGAGAGAGTTACTAGTAAGACAGACATAGACACAAATGAGAGAGTTACTAGTAAGATAGATATAGACACAAATGAGAGAGTTACTAGTAAGATAGATATAGACACAAATGAGAGAGTTACTAGTAAGATAGACATAGACACAAATGAGAGAGTTACAAGTAAGATAGACATAGACACAAATGAGAGAGTTACAAGTAAGATAGACATAGACACAAATGAGAGAGTTACTAGTAAGATAAATATATACACAAATGAGAGAGTTACTAATAAGACAGACATAAACACAAATGAGAGAGTTACTAATAAGACAGACATAAACACAAATAAGAGAGTTAATAGTAAGATAGACATAGACACAAATGAGAGAGTTACTAGTAAGAAAAATATATACACAAATGAGAGAGTTACTAATAAGACAGACATATACACAAATGAGAGAGTTACTAGTGAAATAGATATAGACACAAATGAGAGAGTTACAAGTAAGATAGTCATAGACACAAATGAGAGAGTTACTAATAAGACAGACATAGACACAAATGAGAGAGTTACTAGTAAGATAAATATATACACAAATGAGAGAGTTACTAATAAGACAGACATATGCACAAATGAGAGAGTTACTAGTGAACTAGATATAGACACAAATGAGAGAGTTACAAGTAAGATAGTCATAGACACAAATGAGAGAGTTACTAATAAGACAGACATAGGCACAAATGAGAGAGTTACTAGTAAGAAAGACATAGACACAAATGAGAGAGTTAATAGTAAGATAGAAATAGACAGAAATGAGAGAGTTACTAATAAGACAGACATAGACACAAATGAGAGAGTTACTAGTAAGATAGACATAGACATAAATGAGAGAGTTACTAGTGAGATAGACATAAACAGAAATGAGAGAGTTACTAATAAGACAGACATAGACACAAATGAGAGAGTTACTAGTAAGACGGACATAGACATAAATGAGAGAGTTACTAGAAAGATAGACATAGACACAAATGAGAGAGTTACTAGTAAGAAAAATATATACACAACTGAGAGAGTTACTAATAAGACAGACATATACACAAATGAGAGAGTTACTAGTGAAATAGATATAGACACAAATGAGAGAGTTACAAGTAAGATAGTCATAGACACAAATAAGAGAGTTACTAATAAGACAGACATAGACACAAATGAGAGAGTTACTAGTAAGATAAATATATACACAAATGAGAGAGTTACTAATAAGACAGACATAGACACAAATGAGAGAGTTACTAGTAAGATAGATATAGACATAAATGAGAGAGTTACTAGTAAGATAGACATAAACAGAAATGAGAGAGTTACTAATAAGACAGACATAGACTCAAATGAGAGAGTTACTAGTAAGACGGACATAGCTGATATGAAAGTTGTTTACTTACGGTATCCAGAGGACAAAGTTAGTGTCAATAATATCAAAAAGACAAACGCCTGCATGTTAGAATTCTTAAACCAACAAGGAAGTGTTATTCTAAACTGAAGAAAATAAGGTGATCAAGAGCTGTCATATTTGTAATTCTTGAGACATTTAACCCTTTAACTACCAGAAATTTTCGAGTTTTCCTTCAAAGCAGATACAAATATTTCAAATTGAAATTAAAGCATTTTCTAGTCACATTTTCGTAATATAACCTATGCATATTCTGAAAGGAAAAATCTTGAAGATTTTAATTATGCACTAAAATGTGGTGTAACGGTTGGCATGACAACAGAAATACCCCACAGATCCCCAAAAATGTGTTTTTTCACCAGTTTCGTCACCTAAAACACACACATTGAATGTTTATCAGCCATCATTTAAATAAATTTTAGGAATAGTTGTATTCATATACATGTATTACATGCATTCATGAAATTAAGTGTCATTTATTGTAAATATAATTATACATGTACATAAACATTGAAGTACAAGATGCGCATAGGTTACAGTAGACTGCCTGTAAATATTGTAAAATGTTCCTTAAAACTTGAAGAATTTTTTTAATGAAAATTAAAACTTTCTCTATGCATATTTTTAGAATATAACTCATAAAAATTTCAAAATGAAAAAATAAGTTTCTAATTATGCAGTGTAACGAATTTTTACAGTTACCATGGCAACTAAATGAGTCCATGAATGACACAAATATGTTGTTGGTTTTTTTCCGGTACATTTTTGTTGTTGATTTTTCATTCCTTCCTTCACAGGAAAATACAAATTGACCAGTAAACTGCTACACTAAGTTTTGAATTATGTAGTATGATCTGATGTTATGGTTGCCATGGGAACACAATAACCCATAAATCGCTAAAATGAGTTTTTCATCATTTTCTTCCCGTGAAATAGAAAAATTGTTCAATAAACTATCACAATATTTACGTCATGTACGTAATGATATCATGAAAACTAGCAGTACAAGTTCAAATATACATGGAAGATATATAAACCTACAATACGTACAACCATATGCCTATAGAAATTAAATATCTTTACTCTCCAAATTCTAATATAATATTGTGCAGTAGATCATAAATGCGTCAATAGCTTAGTTCGTTTATAATACAATAAGCCAAATACATGTACATTGCATCCGCGTAAGTCACGCTTACTAAGTCCGGGAGTACCGTACGTATGTACATTAGGCGTGGTTTGCGACGGTGAATATATTGATAAAACAGTGTACCATATATTTACAGCGTTATGTGATCTAAATTAATTGTTACTGATTTTGTTCTATTTATATTATAAAAATAATGCGTACACTGTCTCGCCTCGATCACGCATAGAAAACTACACCATCGGCACCGACGCTTTTTTCGCTGATGTGTCTCACATTCAAGCCGTTTTCTCATCGGATTGAAGAAGTTTCCGATCAGACACTGGGCAACGTCTAGTGAGAAATCACATTAGAGAGTAATGCCTGTGAGGTTTCACGGTACCTGGGGTGTTCAACCATAGAACATAAAACGTGTTTCGTGCAGGCACGTAGAATAGGGGGAGGGGGTGTTGCCATCCCGCAACTTTTCTCAACACCTTTTAATGTTAAAAGATATATTTGGTGACCCCTCCCATATTTTATAATAGTATTGAAATATAAAAATGTAAAGTCGAAGTTATGAATTGAACTTGTGTACATGTATTGAAAGGTGCGCAACCCCCTCCCCCTTTTTAAGAAGTCGAAGTTTGGGATTATTTATGAGTCGGCGCTAATACATGTCACACCCCTGAATTTAAAAGAGCAAGGTACATTAAGGCCCAAATGTCGCCACAAAATTAGGATAAATTTAAAATGTGGTTTCACTTGGTTTAATCATTATGATTATGCACTAGGGCATTGGCCCTGATGATACATGTGAAAATTAGTGACGTAATATGTTCTGTGACGTCATTTTCCTTCTCTCCGATTGACATGATTTACCGAAATCGCCGAAATTAACCGTTTTTTATGCCTTTGAAACCATTTTTAAGATAGAGCACATGCAACAACCACAAAGATGTTTTGTGTACAAATTAATCATGTTGAAAGTCAGTAATGAGCAAAATGTCGACTTGGTTGATAAATGTGCAGACTATTAAATTTAACGTTTAACCATTTCCCGCGTTCATCTGTTATTATATATACACGAGTTAAATAAATAAATGATATCCATATGTACGACACATTCAATTTTATAAGACGTCACGTAGTTTGAAGAAGATATTATGTACACGGAGATCCGGAATCTTCGATACGGTTATTTCCGATTCCAATTTTACTCGTTGTTTATGTTTGATGTGGATACGCAATGAGGTATCAACACAATTACTGTCACACATAAAAAAGGTGAGTTCTATCAACTATTATCAAAGATAGTTTCTGATATGAGTTATTCTTGAGATCTAGCCCTCTAAATTGGTATGCATACTGAGCCCGTTATAATGCATAATTTATCTAGATACATGTACAGTGTACTGATGTAGGCTGTAGATGTGTAGGTCGTGTCATGATGGGCCTAGTGTTGCATATACAATTTCAAATGATTGTATTAAGCAATATGTCAGACACATCTAGCCTAATGATTGCCCATCTATTAAAAAAAACCAAACAAAAAACAACAACAACCCGACATCCGCGATATAGGCTATACATTTAATGCTGTATAGATCTAGGGGGGGAGGGAGGGGGGGGGAGAGAAAAGAAACAACTTGTATATTGCAAATGCACGTAGATATAGTTATGTCAAGCATTTATAAATGTGTATTTACTGTTTATTAACCTAAATTATAGAATTCATAATGATTTTGGCGTAATGCACGTCTGCTACGGATTGAATCTTTAATTGTAAAATACTGTTAAATATTACATTCCTTAAATTCCGGTGCGTAATAGTTCAGTCAGTAACGCGGAGGTCTCAATTCTTCGTAACGTTAAGAAGAGCGCGAGTTCAAATCCTGTAGCAGGAAATCTTTTTTACCGTAAAAATTCAATGAATAGCAAGTCCAACATAAAGGAAATTCTATAAACTTCAAAATAAATTAGATTTAAGATATATTATTTCCATTATAAGATATATTATTTTCATTATTTACATGCGGCGGTATTTATTTTTATGACATGCATGTTTCCCATAAAACGATTCTTATTTCACCAAATTGGCATTTATATTATAAAGTTGAACAATTCATTCATGAGAGGTCTTCATAATATATGCTAATGAAATATTCATATCTACATGTACCCTGCCGTAAAATTGAAAATATTGGTAGTTGATAGATGGATGATGTTGTATCTATTTAAGTATTCTCATTTGTAGGCTAAAAGATGTCCACATCCAAAAAAAAATACGATTGTATTGTGTGTTCGAAGAGAACGAAACCCGGTGAACGCCGATCATTGACAGGGATTACCAATAAAAAAAACTTCGAAAATTTCTGAAGAAAACATTTTTGGTAGAACCAAACGACTCTGATTGCATTTGTAATCGATGTCGACAGCTCCATTATGCATGCGTTTAATTTAGAATTACACTGAATTATAACAATCCAGTGTGTTTACAATACATATGATACATGTTACATGTAACTAATCACATCATTTTTCATACATGTAGGTGAGATGGGTGGTCGAGTCTGCTAATGCAAGGCTGAAAAGCTGGCGATACCTTGACAAAGTTTTGCCTAATAGCCAGATTCCAAATATAGGCGACTTTGTCCGAATTGTATGTGCGCTGATAAACAAGTTCAGACCGCCTTTGCGCAAGACTCGATTGAGGATCAAGCCACTGCTGCTAAGATGATTTACTTAGCTAAACAATCTAATGCCGTTCAACAGCGAATTGAAACAGAAGGCCTTGATTCACGCGCGTGCAAGTGGGTTAAAATGAACGAGTCTAACGCAAACTTCCCTACATTAAGCGAAGAGCAATTGCGAAATATCACTGTTGGTGTTTACCAAATTAAATTGGCAAAATCGTATGTTCAGGAGCACATCGATGAAAGCGGTGGCTATGACATTCTAGTAAACTCTGATATAGAAGGTATGCTTTGTGTCAAAATTCAAAGCCGTCACATTTCATCCAAAAAATACGCCTGCTGGATAGAATATGACGAAGGAGTGGTGAAAGGTCACTACTGCAAATGTAAAGCTGGTTCCAGGGTAGTAGGAACACGTGCTCATGTAGCGAGTGTGTTATGGTATATGGGGTATGCTCGTCAACTAGAAACCCCATCAAAAGGTGTTTGCAACTGGGTATCTTTCCTTGATGATGCCAGTAACATACCAGAAGCAGTGGATTCATCTGACGAGGAGCCAGAAGAGTGATATATGAAAACATCTGATCATCATTTTGATTAAGAAAATGAAACCCATTAATGTTATTGGTATTTCAATTTCATTGATAAAATATATTTATAATATATTCCATTCTAATGTTAATGATAGTATAATGATAGTGATGGTATCAACATGTATATATACATATATATTCAAATAAAGAACAAAAAACGTAATGTACAGTTTGGTTTTCATGTTTGTGTCCTTAGTAATTTTAATCTCTCTCTCTCTCTCTCTCTCTCTCTCTCTCTCTCTCTAGCCGATGTTATAGAAATAAAGTAAAAATATTGAACAATTGTTCAATGTGTTGTAATCGTACACTACCATTATTTGGAGACGGTAGTGAATTAAGAATTCAAACATAACTCTCCGAAATTTCGCTGCATTTAGATAGATGAAGTACGTCAGTCGCGTTCATTTACTACAAAAGAAAATCGCATATTCCCAGATCTATGGAAATCGTGCAGCATGCAGAAAGTACCCTGAATAAGTGTAAGACAAAATCAAGTGACGAAGTCCTTGTACACGACGATGGCTTCGAAAAACATGTGCCGGTCATGGTCACGGTTTGATGATATCGTGGCACTTTTGCACGATGATGAATATTTACATGTAATATGAATGTAAGATCGAATGAAACTTAATTGGCTGTTTTATAATAATTTAATTATTTACATATTGTTAAGTATAACATTTTCTACAATTTTACGTTCTGTAGTAATTTTCTTGAGATCGATTAGGTGAACAACGTGAACAAGCATACGATATGTCTCCGAGTAAAACATTACTTAACCGCCGATTTTCACCTGAAAAAAAAAAAACTATTTGGTAAACAATGCGCATCCTTTTCTCACACCAAAAATCCTTGAAAAAAAATGCATATCATATTCGACAAAATACGGTACTATGCTACACATCGACCTATTCTTCATGATATTCAAGCATAAATATGATGGTTTGATGAGAGAATCAGGAAAAAGAAGTTAGATTTGGTCATAAAATTTTCATTTATTTGTCTCAAATGAACAATTTGCATCTAGATTTTGAAATTTTTTCCCGGACCCCCACCCTCTTTAAGAGGGGACACGCCCCTCCCACACTCTTCCCCTCGTCGCATCGCGACTCGGCCGTTTACTTTCAGCAGCCGGACTAGTCACATATCAGCAGGACTAGTCAATTATAGATTCTAGTAGTCCTTTTCACTAGTATAGTGAAAAAACTTAGTGTCAAAAACTGATCAGATCTTACACCTTTCATTATTTTGACAATTGCTGGAAAATATAAATATCTTTGACTGACGGCATTATATATACTGATGCACTGTCATAGTGATTGACTTTGGTACTGTTAATAGACAGTCTCTGATTCATTCATCATTAGAAACTGGCCGAAAAGGAATTGTTAAATGATTTATTAGACAGGGAAACCAAGGTTGTTTTCATATCTCCGACTACATCGGCATGTATCAAAAGGTAGAAGGAGGGGGGGGGGGGGGGGGTCAAAAATATACTATCCTCTCCCATGCGGACTTCGGACGTAGTTTGAGACAATGAATATAATTTATGATTCAAACTTTTTTCCTTTGCGTAAATACTAATGCATTGAAAGATTTGTTATATAAAGATGATTGTCAGGAGCCTGTATATATATTTTTTTCAAATAAAGAGTGTAAATAGATGCAAGTGTAAATGCTAGAACATTGAATATAATACCGACAAGATTATTTTTTGTTAGGTTTTTCATGGTGTTAGAGTCAACTCTTGTGTAGAACTTATCACATTGTTTGTAAATCTTATCACATGCTATAAGGTTCACATTCGATCCCATTGTCATGTGTGGAATTTAAAAAAAAAAAACTTTTCAAGTTCGTTTTATAATATTTCTTTTCACATATATGTTGAATGAATTTCATGTTCTTTTTACTACATGTACAATCCAATGTAGCATTGGTTAGTGTGTGTTCCTTCGCTGAAAACATTTAGTGCGCTCGAAAAAAGAAAAGAAAAGAACAAAGTGTACATATACACACAAGAATAACTTAAGGTAACCACGCGCTACGTACATATATGATATTCATTTAATTTAGATTAAAACAATGCAAATTGGATGCAAATGTAAATACAATGTTAAAATTGAATAAATATATATGGGTTGCTCTACAATTCTTAGATACAATTACACTAATCGTCCTTCAAATCACAGCATCCGCCGCATGGAATCATCTACAATTGATTAAAACTTTCGGAAAAAATCAATTAAACTTTTCAAATAAAAATCATAGTGCACATTTGTTTAATAAAACTTTGAGCATATGGCGACATGAATTGGATTATTTTCATATTGAGTTGATGACATCGCTTTCTTGTTCATGACGTCGCATAAAATAACGTCAAAATGGCACAACGTTATCGTAAACTATACTGTATTTACATATGTATTAGACATAAGTAAAGCTTTTTACGTAGACATCATAACCATTTTATGGAAGTATACACCATATGAAAGAATTTTGAGGAATATCATTTAATTTGGACGCGGGGCCAAATTTGGCCCCAAACGTACCTTGTCCTTTATTTTCGGAACTTTTCAAAGGTTACACGTTAATCCCGCATCCTCACCCCGAGTTTGGAGAATTTAAGTGCTGATTGTCCCAAAGAAGAACTTTTTTTTATGTTTTTGGTTTATCTATTCATTTATCCATTTATTTATTTTTATTTGTTCGTCAAGAAATTTAGACAATGGTGTAGGGATTTGTTTCGGCTTTCCCTTCCCCTGTTGAAAAATTATGCTACATACATGTACGTGCCTGTCCTGTATAAAATACCTGCATGTCGTAATGCGGTTATCCTGCAGGTCTTTGTGTACTGAGTATGTACCGTACATAATACAATCCCTTTTTACAAAGTAGTTTCCATATGAGTGAAACATTCTCGAGAGGGACATTAAACAATATTCAATCAATAGAGTACATTTTCTTGCATGATTTTACATGTAGTGATAATTGATTACTAATATTTTAAGCGTACTTTTAAAAGCATCACTATTTAGTACTATATGTAGATCAGAGATTCTCCGTCGGCACCGTACACAATCGTACTTTTTCTCTGACATAATTCACAATGTTTGCAATATTTTATATTTACATATATGCATATTTTATGTTGTAGAATCACGTGTATGTGTGTGTGTGTTTTATGGTGTTTTTTCAAATAACGGAAATTTGATCAAAATTGTTGCCATTGTCATAAAATATTTTAAAAAAATTACCGATTCATTGTCATCTGTCCAGTACATATCATAGAAATGATTATATGTCTCTGTATATTTTGATATCGGGTAATTGGTTAATTCCCATCAAAGATACGCATGTCGTTTGTCGGGGTCCAGTTGGGGTCAGGCTGTCCTGTACTCGATCTGCTTTCTGTTCCTTACATATCTATAACCTTTGCTATTTCCCCAAAACTGACAAGAGGTAATATCAGCAGAAAGTAACAGTATACATGATATAAGAGGAGGCGGACAGGATGAGAGGAAGGAGGTGCATGGAAGAGGAGAAAGATGTTTAGTGGGGAGGTTCTTATACTTCTTTTCTTATAACTCCTTCGTTTTTCCTTTTTCACATCTAATCTGCATCAACGGCTATACGTATTCGATGCCGTGCCCATTGTGTTTTAACAGATAAAAGAAACAATTAAAGAATACATTTGCAATATCACGTAAGCCTGTTATATCTATATGCATCATAATCGTTGCCGTGCATATGGGTAGTAAACTGGCATGTAATACGCTTTAGTACCCAAATGAAATATGCAATTCATCACTATTCAGGGGAAGAGAGGGGGAGAGGACCACCCCCTGTACGCCACCTCATATAAGGAGTCAAGTTCATGAGAAGGACCAACATCTTCATGGAACTTTACAATATTTACGCTATGGAGTTGATGCGACTAGAAGTAGAAATCCTCGTCCGTAATGTCACTCAAATGACTGTCCAGTGTACACTTGTGACCGTGTTTCTATATATTCTGATTCATTGTCCTTATTATAGAAACTTTTTCATAACTGTAGTCATCTACACCAATGTCTGACGGTGACCCAACGGACAAAAGAACTGAGCCTGTATCGCTTTCAGCGCTATACTCCATGATTAAACTAGTTCTAATTGTAACGGGGACCGTTACATATATTCCCCAAACCTCCCCCAAATAAAATGTAATGTCCTTGTGAATCTATAGCAAAAAATCATTTTATTTTAGCCTTTAATTACATGTAGTACGTTTAATATGGTCATTTCAGTACCAAGAAATGAAAGAAAGCGTTCCACGTGCATACACGCGCACGCGTGTATGATTTCGAATTTTTGTTCATGTCGTTCAATAGGCATTTGTATCATATACCCACAGTATGAATTTCATAACGTTTCCACCAAATATAAGGAAGTTATAGCGATTTTAAAATCGTCCAATCAGAAATCAGCACACGTGCATGCACGTGCTGAGCAGTAATTCTAACCACAGCAATTTGTAAGGAGTACCAAGACACATCTAAAACCCTAATATCAATGGAATTTGATGAAAAACAAAAACGTTATCGTCCTTTAAAAATCGAACGTTTGAAAAACGTCGCACGCGCATGCGCGTGTGTGTTGGCATTTTTTGTTACACCAATATATAGATACACATATTGTCTACGTATACTGTGAATATCATCTCATTCGCTTCATAAATAAGATAGCTACAAACGTTTTAGTACTATCCAATCAAAATGAAGCGCACGTGCATGCGCGTGGAAATTGGTAATTTTGACCATGCAACTCAGTTAAGGGTCTTAATATCTACCCATGATATGAATATCAAACCATTTCAATGAACAACAAAAAAGTTAGACTGATTTCAAAGTTAGTGTACAAATTTTGTAATGCATGTGCACGCGCATGCGTGCGCGTACAGACAAAATTACTATCATTTTTCATATCTGCAAATAATGTACTACCATCGTATTTAGGTTTCATATCGATCCCCTTAATATTCTGATTTTCCAATTTTTGTACCAAAATTGCAGTGCACGTACGCGCGCGTGCATGCATGTGCAGACAAAATGACTATCACCATGCACATTTACAAACGCTATACTATCATCCTGGAAAGGTTCATATCGACCCCTTTTGTAGTTTCTGAGAACACTACCGGACAAAAAAGTACCGGAGAAAAAGAATAATAATAATAATAATAACGAGCTATAACTGTGTTGGGATGCCAACACAAATGTCTCCGAACACCTTCTCATGTCAGAAATACTTTTAGATGCCAGATATGCACTCAGGATTCTCAAAAAACCCTAAAAACTGAATTTGGTTGAAATCCGACGCACTTGATTTTTGGCCGCCATTTTCTTCAATGTCGGCCATTTTGAAACATTTGAAAATTGATGGGAAGGAAATACTGATGCTAGAAATGAATTGTGGACCCAACATTTACCCCAGAACCCAAATGTTGTACAGATTTTAACACTTTCAAATATTTCGGAATATGGCGGCGATTTTGAAAATGGCGGCTCAAAAAAAAATTTGATGGTGAAAATGGACTTGGGGTCACTAAATTACCATAGAAATAGAATTTGGTTGAAATCCGACAACCTTGAGTTTTTGACGTTTTTTGGCCGCCATCTTGAAACGGCGGCCATTTTGAAAATTTGAAAAGTTGAATGCAGCCCTCCTAGTGACCCCCTATCAGCTCACAAAGTTTGAAGTGGATCTGTCGAAGCACTTTCACAAAATCGGTCGGACAAATTTCTCACTAAAGAAGAGGAAAAATAAGAAGAAAAGAATAAGAATAAGAATAATAATAAGAAACGGAGCAAAAACAATATGTCTCCGACACTTTGTGTTCGGAGACATAATAATAATAATAAGAAACAGAGTAAAAACAATATGTTCCCAAACTTTGTTTGGGGAACATAATTATGCGCTGTTTATGTTACAGTCATGACAACGTAACAAAAATGAAAATATTTAGTCAAAACAACTCATTTGACTTACTTGTACTGAAGTTATTTTTCTTTAAATTCTAACAGATTATTATTGCAAATAAACGGAAAAATCATAATCTAAACGCTAACATTTTTAAATGAGTATACATACTTACATCTAGCACACACTGACAACTTACTCGTAATGATTAACTTATAAAAAATGTACATTTTAGTCCGTTCCATAGCCTACATCATATTTATTGCCTATTCATCTAATGAAAATATACATATATACCTTTTTTTTTATTCATGCATGCGAGACACTCAAATGTAAACAAAACTTTATTCTTCTAGATTATATAGTGCATGTACGTGAAAAAGATAGAAAAAAAACCCCACAAATCCCGTGCGCTTTAGCCATTTTTCACACACATATACTTCGGCTGAATGCGGACATATATGTGAAAAAGATAGAGAGAAAAAAAAAAACCCACAAATTCTGTGCGCATTATACCACCTTCAAACTCACGGATTTTTCTTACGAGTCCTTACGGATCTCCGACTCGTAGTCAATCACAACCATTCGTAAATCACTCGTCGGTCTCCATGTCTAAATCGTAACATTCCGTGTACTTTTATGGATTTGTGGAATACGTAAGAATCCGTAAGAAAAATCTGTGAATGTTATACTACATTATTGTTAATAATGGCATTTATGTAATTTGTGATATGCGAACCCATTCTCTATCGACATTGTATATGTAATTTTGTAACAGTCTGTATTTAAGGTCATTTTGTGTTTTTAACCACTTCAAGTTTCTGATGTATTGTCCAATCATATGGTAAGGTCATATCACGTGATGTTTAGATAGCGTCAGTTCTGAAATTAATTTGTTACAAGGAGGAATTTAGAAGTTTTAGCGATTTATCCTGTTTTACGATAAGTGCGGTGTCAAGAGAAATAAAGGAAACAATCACTAAAGGCCTAAAAGACGTTTTTACAAAGTCTGATTTGGAGACAAAAAGTAAGTTCAACTTGTTTTATCGCGTATTCCCAGGACAAGGCAGGCTCCGCGCCGTCCAATCTGAGAAGATGGCGATGGAAGTTTATGTTATCGGTCACTCATATATCCGTCGTTTAAAGGAATTTACCTACACATCGGCTGAGATGTATAACTTAAAACTTGATTGCAACTTGTTTAATGTGAATTTCATAACACGAGGAGTTCTAACCTTTCCACGGCTATCTCGGTGCCCGGAATGTTTAAACTTTAACCATCCTCCCGGACTGTGCTTCGTTCAAATGGGTGGAAATGACTTATGCCAAACACATCCAGAAAAAGTGTGCGCAGACATTATCTCCTATGCTCAATATCTGAAAGAGGGGGTAGGTGTGCGATCAGTTATAATAGGCCAGTTGCTACGACGAACAACCCTGGGCATCACGTCCCTCCTACAACGATGACGTAATAACAGTAAACAGCTTGCTGCGGACTGAAATTGCGAAGCTTGAAGGAATCCACTTCTGGTCGCACCGTGGTTTTTGGGCGGACCTGACCTACCTGGGAAGAGATGGAGTGCACATTGACGCCACATCATCGCACATGAAAAAATATATGCACAGTGTTAGGATAGCTGTCCTTCAGCACTCCAGATAAGCATGACACTTTATTACGTTTTCTGTTTTGTTTTGAAAATTTTTTGCATACTTGTAACTCATTGCCTCATCTTGGCAAATCGTGCAGAGTGTACGAAAACTGGCAAGTTGCTTTATTATCATTTGAACATGTCTGGTTGTATTTATCCTGAGATGATTAAATACAGTAAGGACTTGATAACCCTTATTTCTGACATAGTTATGTTATAGCAACCAGTTATCACATGCAATTTAGTGGGTTACTAATATATAAGAAATTGTGCAGTAGTCATATAATATTGCATTTTTTATTTTTATTTTTCATACATAGAGTAGTGCGCCTCTTAAGTCGCACACAAATTTGGTGTTTATTTCTTCACACACTGAGTAGGGTGTTTATTTGTCACCATGATCATGCAGAATAGTCAGATCGCTTTTATTCACACGCAGAATAGTGTGCTTCTTTCTTATACAGAGTAGTGTACTTCTTATTCACACGTAGAGTAGTGTGTTTTGTTAGTCACATGCAGAGTAGTGTGTTTGTTAGTCACACGCAGATTAGTGTATTTGTTATTCACACGCAGAGTAGTGTGTTGTTAGTCACACGCAGAGTAGTGTGCTTTTTATTCACACGCAGAGTAGTGTGTTAGTCACACGCAGAGTAGTGTGCTTTTTATTCACACGCAGAGTAGTGTGTTGTTAGTCACACGCAGAGTAGTGTGCTTTTTATTCACACGCAGAGTAGTGTGTTGTTAGTCACACGCAGAGTAGTGTGCTTTTTATTCACACGCAGAGTAGTGTTTGTTAGCCACAAGCTGAATAGTGTGTTTGTTAGTCACACGCAGAGTAGTGTTTGTTAGTCACACGCAGAGTAGTGTGTTTGTTAGTCACACGCAGAGTAGTGTTTGTTAGTCACACGCAGAGTAGTGTGTTTGTTAGTCACACGCAGAGTAGTGTGTTTGTTAGTCACACGCAGAGTAGTGTTTGTTAGCCACGAGCTGAATAGTGTGCTTCGGACTCACACGCAGAGTAGTATTTTTCTCTCTCATGCAGAGCAATGTGTTTTTCTGAATAAATTGTCTGATTCCTTATTCACAGTCAACGTTCAGTGTTTCTTCGACATACTCTGAGTCGTATTTTTGGTCGAAAATCACCTTGAGAATTATAGGCATTTTCTAGCAGGCCTGTAAGTTTTAGCAAGATGCACTCCTCAGTTGATTAGTCGATTGTCTTGGTACATGTATGTTAAAGGTTTTATACATGATGATACCTTTAAATACTGTGTGAAAATAGCATAAAATGGGCACCATCATGATGTTGCCATAAGTGATGTACTAGAATTGTACAAGGCTCAGAAAATATATCATTGTATTGATTCATGTTATGATACAGTTCGATGTCTTGTAGGCACAAAACATGACCCGACGCAAGAGAGGACCAGTCTCAATGGGCACTGAGCTTGAAGACCAGCCTAGTACATCAAAGAGGTCTGGGACAAGTTCCAAGCGTCCAAAAACGGTTGCTACTGAGAGCATCGATTATGCAAAACTCGCAAAAGAAATATGTAAAATACAACAGGCATCCTCCTTGTCGTCCTTGTTGGAGGAGTCGGCACTTCCTTTATCCAGAGACAGTGAGCCTTTTGTGCAACAATCACAGGAAAAAGACCAGTCTAATCCTCAGCCCCAATACTTAGACCAAACAGAGTCTCAGGCGCCAAACCAGCCATTTCCTTCTTGGCAAGCGGTCAATGACTCACAGAATACATTAGCAACAGTAGTATCCCAATTGTTGCGTGCTAGTACAGGTGAGCCAGTAGGCACAAGTTCCATGAACACAAATAATATAATTTCTGTAACAGAGGGGATTCCTCTTGGTGCGACAGTGTCTCCCAAAATAAAATAAAAAATTTGGGCTAATGAATTCTTGGATCTAAGAATACTACTGTCTCATCAGGAGGAAGACCATCTTACGCTGTCCATTTCTCCGGGGGTTATTATTGTACAGCATACAATGAAGGCAAAAACCCCAATGGCAATCAATCAATGGACTGATGCCTTCTTGATTTTCACGATTATCAGAATTCAAAAGGACTCATCAGAGGCCCCCCACCTGTTAAAATACATGAGCCTCATTAGAGAAATGCATAGGCTCTATGGTGATGCAGCATGGAGGACCTATGATGAGTCCTTTAGAAAATTAAAGGAATCAGTGGACCTTGCATGGCAAAAACCGGTGGAAGAACTAAGAGGAAAATGTATTGCGCTGTCCCTAAAACCCAATCATTCTGGGCAGCCCTTTCGTAGCAAGCAAGCGGGAAGAGTCCGCTTTTTCTTCGCATTCAACCAAGGAGAAACATGCAAAAACACCCCATGCCAGTTCTCCCACACCTGTCAGTCATGTAGGGGCCAGTACCCCAAATATAAATGTACCTCTACATCTCACATTGTATACCGATGCTGCTGGGTCCATGGGGTTTGCTGCCATTTTAGGGTCCCATTGGTTTGTATCCCATTGGCAAGACAATATGAAGGAATATCAAATTGCAATTAAGGAACTTTTCCCAATAGTGTTGGCTATTGAAATATGGGGCAATGAGATGAAAAATAAAAGGGTACTTTTTATGTCTGACAACTTGGCGGTAGTTCAAGTTATTAATAAGCAAACCTCCAGAGAAAAAATCCTTATGAAATTGGTGAACCAGTCACGTATGCATTTGTAACCAAAAACTTGCAGAACACAATCCGCTTAATTGGCCTCAACCCAGCTCTATATAAAGGCCATAGTTTCAGAATAGGGGCAGCTACACATGCAGTACATTTAGGGTATTCTGAAAACTGTATTCAGAAGATGGGCAGATGGAAATCTGATGCTGTTTGTAGATATATACGTTTGCCCAGCTTTACAATTTGAATTCACTTATCCCCATATTTAATATAGCTAGCCTTCTCAATGTTGTCAAGTCAGATGCACCATATACTAATGCTTGACACATATCTAATGCTATATCACTTCTAGTCCCTTGTTGCAGAATAATAAAACTCACAGGTCAGAAGTCAACTGCTGTGGTTTTTTTTTCTTTTTCTAGTCAATAGTAATTGAGTAACACAGGTCAGGAGTTAACTGCTGTGTACTTTCTAGTCCCTCTTGCAATTCAACCAAAACACAGGTCAGAAGTTAACTGCTGTGTATATTCTAGTCTCCTTCCTGAAAATCTCAGCACACAGGTCAGAAGTCAACTGCTGTGTGAATTATTCCTCACTCCTGAATCTTATGTACATAACTTACGGTTAGGTGCCATGTCACAAGCCTTTAGGCTTCTTTACATATATTTGAGTTAGTTCTCAACATTATTGATGGTGGTGTATGGTAGCTTTTCCATATTGATGTGCCTACTGGTTCCTTATCTTTCAGGGTTGTGATGTTGATGTATTATACTAGGTAGCTACCTCTCTGTGTGGGGGTTGCAAACATGCTGTTTGCTTCTTGTGGCTGATGTTTTTTGTTTTGTATATATTATTCGATGATTTTTGGATATTTTATATTGTCAAGTTTTTAATTTTACTTGTATAACAGGGGAGATCACTTTATCATATTCAGGGATTTTTATAGAAGCAACTTGTGCTGTCAGTATTGTCTAGATCTCCCCTTAGCTGTTTTTGTTATCATTATATAGAATGATAATATTTGTTAATTGTCATCTAATAAATGACAATATTTCACACAGTACCGGTGTTATGTTATGTTGTTGTTCCATCATTATATGGAACTCTGCCAGAGCACCAATATTACATAATACTACATTATTGTAAATAATGGCATTTATGTAATTTGTGATATGCGAACCCATTCTCTATCTACATTGTATATGTAATTTTGTAACAGTCTGTAGTTAAGGTCATTTTGTGTTTTTAACCAGTTCAAGTTTCTGATGTATTGTCCAATCATATGGTAAGGTCATATCACGTGATGTTTAGATAGCGTCAGTTCTGAAATTATTTTTTTACAAGGAGGAATTTAGAAGTTTTACCCACCCTCCTTCCCCTTCCTTCACCTATCTAATTTTATGCAGCTAATTTTTTTTGGCTGATGTTTTTTGTTTTGTATATATTATTCGATGATTTTTGGATATTTTATTTTGTCAAGTTTTTAATTTTACTTGTATAACAGGGGAGCTGATGTTTTTTGTTTTGTTTATATTATTCGATGATTTTTGGATATTTTATTTTGTCAAGTTTTTGATTTTACTTTTATAACAGGGGAGATCACTTTATCATATTCAGGGATTTTTATAGAAGCAACTTGCGCTGTCAGTATTGTCTAGATCTCCCATTAGCTGTTTTTGTTATCATTATATAGAATGATAATATTTGTTAATTGGCATCTAATAAATGACAATATTTCACACTAATATTATTTTTTGTACAACTATGGGGTAACTAACTGAAAATGACCCACAATAACTCAGAAAGATTTAACAGAGATCAGCAGATGAATTCACTGGTAATACAGCTGTAAAACAGTACTGGTCGACTAGGTTCTAAAGATGAAAGGCGAAGATAACGAACAGTGATCTGAAAAGGTACATGTATAAACGATCATAACCTTCGATATGAAATTAAAGTCACAGTTGTCACTAAATATTGATGATCTCGCGAGTAAAACCGTCACTACAGTGTACAAACCTTCCAAGGAAAACACGTCACGTGGAAGTCGATTTGGTGACATGATATTCCAAGTTTAATTTTTGACTTTTTCAACGTAAAGGTTATTTAAGTTCAGAGAAATCAAAGAATATTTGAAATTCAGAGTTGTAAATATCTCTAAACGTTAATTACATTTTGAATAAAACAGAATGAATCTCTTGTGTATCCTGTTAGCCAAAACTGTCAACGGTATGATTAATAAAAGCATATAGTATACTGGGTTTACTTATACAGGTATGTATGCTAAAAATAACATATCATGTCAATTAGATGAAAATTGTATTTAGTAATGTACTGTTGGTACACCCGACTGAGTGTGAGTAATTCCACACGATATTTCATTTGTATGGATTCAAGTGGTAAGTCGACGAGGTAAATATGTAACTTCTACATTTGTATAATACTGTATGACAAACGGGATGATTTCAGCTTCTCCATCGTCAACTTCCAATATTTATGTAGCAATATTCCATTATCACCTGCATACGGTGTTTATATATCTCAACTGATTCGATATGCAAGAGCTTGTATAGTCAGGTTTTAAATCGAGGGACGCTACTGACAAATAAGTTGATGGAACAGGGGTTTCAACACTCTCGATTGAAGTCAGCATTTCGCAAATTCTATGATCGTTATAACGATCTAGTTCGTCACTACAACCTCGCATTGGGTCAAATGCTGTATGACGTGTTTCATACCGATTGTTAAGCCGTTCTTGGCACACTGATTTTGACTGCGGATAACTCCGTTTACCTGATCAGGATATAGGGCTCACGGCGGGTGTGACCGGTCAACAGGGGATGCTTACTCCTCCTAGGCACCTGATCCCACCTCTGGTGTGTCCAGGGGTCCGTGTTTGCCCAACTATCTATTTTGTACAGCTTATAAACGTTGTGAGATTGATCACTGTTCGTTATCTTCACCTTGCATACAGCCATTGACTAAAACTTGAATTGATGTGTTGAAAAAAAACAGTTTTGTTTTGAATGATCTAAACGTCTAAAACTGAATGATATGCATGCATTGTTCCAAATTTCTCAAAATACATGTAGATGAATCTTAATTCATAAATGCTTTTTTGAAACTTGTTTATTAATGTTTTTCTTCCCTGGTGAGTTTTGAATTTTAGACCTGTTGCTAAACTAGAATTAATATCAGAGGGCCAAATGTTCAGTAAACCAACTCAATCACTCACTTGTAAACTGAAGTTGAAATAAAAAACTCACTTGTAAACTCTGAAGTTGAAATAAAAAATATGCTAGAGTTCCTCATTGACAATATCTTCGTGGTCTTTGGTGATCAGGTCTTCCAACAGTCTGTTGGAATTCCCATGGGCACGAATTGTGCTCCTTTGTTAGCTGACCTGTTTTTATATTCATATGAAGCAGAATTTATTCAAAAACTTCTACGTGAGAAGAAAAAATCTCTCGCTGTGACCTTCAATTCGACTTTTAGATATATCGATGACGTTTTGTCTATTAACAATGATAGCTTTCATTCATATGTCGATTTGATATATCCCTGTGAGCTCGAAATAAAGGACACCACAGAGTCGTCCACTTCTGCTTCATACTTGGATATTTTATTGAAAGTAGACATTAACGGCAAACTAACAACTCAACTGTATGACAAACGGGATGATTTCAGCTTCTCCATCGTCAACTTCCCACATTTATGTAGCAATATTCCATTATCACCTGCATATGGTGTTTATATATCTCAACTGATTCGATATGCAAGAGCTTGTTCTGGGTATAGTCAGTTTTTAAATCGAGGTAAGCTACTGACAAACAAGTTGATGGTACAGGGATTTCAACAGTCTCGATTGAAGTCAGCATTTCGCAAATTCTATGGTCGTTATAACGATCTAGTTCGTCAATACAACCTCGCATTGGGTCAAATGCTGTCTGACGTGTTTCATACCGATTGTTAAGCCGTTCTTGGCACATTGATTTTGACTGCGGATAACTCCGTTTACCTGATCAGGATATGGGGCTCACGGCGGGTGTGACCGGTCAACAGGGGATGCTTACTCCTCCTAGGCACCTGATCCCACCTCTGGTGTGTCCAGGGGTCCGTGTTTGCCCAACTATCTAATTTGTATTGCTTGTAGGAGTTATGAGATTGATCACTGTTCGTTATCTTCACCTTGCATCCTACAGGCAGATGGAATGTTTGACCTGAAAACACGAACAGGGATTTTATTTCTTATGTGAAAAATTTAGAGCCCATATACAGTTATAAGTGCTGTTATTAATAGTAACGAGACATCATTTGTATCTTTATAAAGTGATGAACTAGAACCATTGTAGTAATCTGGGCACACGTTGTGGGTATTCAGTAGAGTACAGAATTATCAACGGCTGTGCAACATGTAGTGGATTTTGAAAAAACCCTTTCTCAATACCACGATAGGAGTTTGTAAAATCAATATCCAAGATTTCCCATGTAGTGAGGTTCAGTTGTGTTCAATGCATAGCTATTCCTTTGCTATGGTGTGGAGTATCATGTATCATGTATATTCAATCTATACTTTGGCAGGATGTGTCATATTCGGGTTCAAAATTTTAAGAATGTGACATGTAGTGATAACTTCTCTCAAGAACAACTATTTATATGGTGTTTTTTTTCCAATCATTCTCATATGGTGTACATTCCTCTTTTGTTTTGAAGTTAGAGCGTGGACATTGGACAAAGTTTCACATCAGAATCCTTAAGGCGGCAGGATAATGAACAATTTTGAAGGATTTAGATCAACATAAAAGTTTATTGTTAGATAATGATGAAAGTGAAGCAGATGAAATTCACATGACTGGTAAATGATTAGAAGCTGACTTTTTTGCACTTAAGACTTTTTGGAAGAGTTGTCTGCCCATTGTGAAAATAAGAAAATTCTAAAACTGTGTGTGGTCAATGATTAATTTTATTTCATATTTTCATAAAAAGAAAGTGTAAGTAACTTTCTACCAAGAGATTAGTATGAAAATATAACTTGATTTTAAAATATTGTAATAAAACATGCTTTTCCCATATACTTCAATGTTAAATTCTAGATGAAATAAATCAAGCAGTAAACACAATTTTGAAAATTCCTATGGTGGATTATTTTTATTTGATGAACCCTTCAAAATGATACCATGATTACAAATATTCCACCATCCATTTATTAGATATGAGATATGGTCATTATACATTGAATACCTTAAATGGATTTACGCATTGGTAGTCAAGAGGTGTTACCAACCAGAGTTTCATAACGACACCGACTCTTGTTCGAGTAGGTTCGAAATCTGCAAGAGACTTTTACATTTCTTTTATTCAATTCCGTGGGGATCCGGGTTAGAATACGTCCTCAGACGAGTTTTTAGCATTTTGAGTGATCTGTCCCTGATTCACATTTATTTTAAAATGATTGCATCCGTTATCGGTCATATGATATACTATGAACATTGATATTCTTCACTGATAAATGATGATGATCTGCTTATGTATACAATGACATTGATATATTGATTGTATTGTACAAACACGTTATGTTCATTCGATTTCATATGGCGCAACTGGTCTCAGTGATTATGGGAGCTACCGTAGGTCAGCCCTAAGAAACAATGTGATGACGCAATATGGTCGAATTGTGCAAAGAGTATGATTTTCTCAGTGCACAAACATAACTAATGAAATAGGTTACTAAATCACCGACAAAGGTAAATTAATCAATCACCACTTAAGCTTAATAAGCAATCAATATCTCAATGTTAATGTATACATAAGCAGATCATCATCATTTGTCAGTGACGAATATCAATGACGATAACGGATGGAATCATTCATCGGCTTTGGAATGCGACGAACACACCACTTACATGAGCCATGAATACTTAAGGAACCGCCAAGTAACCAAGATCCCGGGTATTCATGCAACTAAACCGCCACTGAGGGAGTGCAAACTACATGTTTCATGGTCAGGTCAGCAATGCCCCAACTCAAACAATCGCTGCTTAATAGATGTGACCGATCGACAGGGGATGCATACTCCTACTAGGCACCTATCACACTTCTTTCATGTTCAGGGTTCAATGTTTGCCCAACTCTTAATTTCTTATTCCTTATAGGAGATATGAGATTGATGTATTGATGGAAATAAACCACCATTAATGAACTATCTGTAGCGTAATCATTCCAAGTACCAAGTAAAAATTAGCTTTATTAGAAGCATTTAACCCGGCGGATCTTTAGATCTCTGGTAAATCCCATATCTTTCATAATGCATTTGTATACGTGTCTTTTTTCTATGTAAAATTCAGAATTTGAATGCAGTTACACACTTACATCCGACTGAAATCCAGAAGTCATTAATCTATCAGGTATTACATCTTCTTGTATAATTACAAATAAATGTATGTTTCAAATTTTCACAATATATTATAAATATTGTGTCATTTACTAAATGAAATTATTCTTATAATGTCTGTTCTAATTTTAGTAACATTTTGCACTGTATGTACATATATCTATGGCTGTTTCTTGGGAATTCTTACAGCTGAAATTTAGGGTTATATGGAAAGTAGATATTAGCCTGGATAGCTCAGTGGTTAAAGCACCTGACTAGTAATACAGGGGTTTCAGGTTAGTTTTACAATTCAGCCCATACTTTTCTCCTTTCCAGTACTACCTTTGGTGCCGGTGACCACCCCTGGGCTTGCAGTTTGTCCTGCCATGGGCGACTAGAATATGCGTTTTGCGCTGTGGAGGATGAAGACAATAAAAGGAGATATACAGACCATATGCAGTTGAATGGAATATTGCTACATAAATATGGGAAGTTGACGATGTAAAAGCTGAAATCATCTCATTTATCACAAAGTTGAGTTGTTAGTTTGCCTTCAACATCTACTTTCAATACAGTATCTAAGTATAAAGCAGAAGTAGACGACTCTGCATATGATGTTTATATCCTTCAACTGATTCGATACGCAAGAGCTTGTTCTGCGTATGGTCAGTTTTTTAATCAAGGCAGGCTACTGACAAACACGTTGATGGTGTAGTGGTTTCAACAGTTTCGTTTAAAGTCAGCATTTTGCAACTCCTATGGTCGTTATAACGATATAGTGTGTCAATACAACCTATTTTTGGGTCAAATGCTGTCTGACGTATTTCATACCGATAGTTAGGCCGTTCTTGACACACTGATTTTGACTACGGATAATTCCGTTTACCTAATCAGGATATGGGGCTCACGACAGGTGTGATTTGTCGACTGGGGATGCTTACTCCTCCTAGGCACCTGATCGCACTTCTGGTATATCCAGGAGTCTGTGTTTGCCTAACTCTCTATTTTGTATTGCTTATAGAAGTGATGAGATTGGTCACTGTTCATTATATTTCCCTTTCATTAGTATTAGTTATTATTATTATTATTTTTTTTTTGGTTTAAGAAAACTGAAAGCATTGATAATTAACACTGAAACAGTAAGATGTGCCGTGTAATCTAGAGTAAGAGAGAAATAACGCAATCATTATTATTTTGAATTGTATTTCGTTTATTGTATTGTATGAGACTGATAACTGTTCGTTATCTTCACTTTTCATACAGTACCGGTGGTTTTCAAATTGATTTCACATTTCATGATTTTAGTTCAATATCGTCGACTATATCAATATATTACTCTAAGATTAAGATTTTTATATTAAAAAAAAAACGATCGACAGGGGATGCCAGTACTTTAAATATTTTACATGTTTTCGTTTGTTTGCAAATTGTTAGATAAAAAAAGTCCACATTCATCACAAACAATTTCCTGTCACTTATATTCTTCTTGATTTGGTTTTAGAATATGCTAAATTCCACAATTGTTTTCCAATGATGTATAATACTCTAATACGACAAGGGTGTTTATGTCATGGTTAAAATATGTGATGGTGTAGAATAGTTCAGAGAAAGCATTCGATCCAGGAGTCAAAGGGACTGATGGGAATGTGTTCTCTAAATTGTGGAACACTATGGATTTTTTTTTATCTTGCTTAAAAATATCCTTTACTTGTACCCATTGTTCATTAAAACCATTCAAATATTCAATAGCTAAAGTGAAAATATACTTAAAACATAAAATCACTCTGGACAGTCAGATAGATATGGTATGTTGCATGGAACCATTCGTCAATTCAACGGTGATATTGTCTATAAAATTCTTAATTCATTTCATGAAAGAAGGCGAATGGATTCAGGCGGTGATATTTAAATATTTAAAGAAGTTAACTTCGGTAAGGATACAGATATTGTACTTAATGATATTTGGGATTTAGTATTTGGAAGGAATGCATTTGCATCGTGCTCTGTAAAATTAAACTTGTTTTGATTATTATGTTCCAAAATACTTTTCAATCAAAACAAGTCATTATGTGGCGTAAGCATGAGTTCTTACATGAGAATATAAAAGTATTGAACTAACAAAGGATCGTTATTGACAAGACACTAGTAAATACAAACAACGTGAATTAGTGTCATTTGATAAAGTGGCGCCGGTATTGTTGATCAGCAATATTAGTAACACCTAAAACTTTAGTTTTAGCATGTGAACCACCATGCTCTGGATATCCTGCAAATGCATTGATGGAAATGAATATTTCAAAAAGTGATTTCACAAGCAATACAGTAGCAGTGCGTTTAGTGTAAAATGCATTCTACGAACGATCGCTTAATGACAGATTCTGGTATGAACTATCATTGGGCATGTTGAGTTCCTGATACTGGTGTACATCGTTATTATGGATTTGGGAAGGTGGCGATATTTCTGCACTGGAGCTGTAGTCAGAAGAACGCTGCTCTTGTTTTCTGTTATAGATTACCCTAATAAAGAGAAGGCATGATGTATATCAGAAGATTTATGCACCAACCCAGGATATACAAAATTTTAACTTATTTTGCTTACCTCAATAATATAACAATGACAACTACAAGAATAAAGAGAAGATACGATGTATATCAGAAGATTTATGCACTAACGCAGGACATACAAAACCCTAACTTTTTTGCTTACCTCAGTAATATAACAATGACAACAATAAGCACGGAGTTGATGACCACTGAGATTGACAAGACGGCACTATATGCATCTGTAGTACTATACTCGTCATTACTGGCATTAGGTGCCTCTGAAAAAAATAGAAACAATATTCAACTTTTTATCTCCTTCCTGTTCCGTGAACATATCAGCAGACGCTATGATATACCAGACAATCTATCCCTCAATAGTTCACACATTCTGATTTTTCTCTGAACATTCTTATTGTGAGTGTTTATTCAGTGACATTATACTTTGCGGAACTCCGGGATACTGAAATGACACATAATAAACTCGTATAGATTGAACAGCGATTAGCAATTATAATCAATTCGTAACACAATTGTAAAATGGTACTGTTGTTTTACAGTTGTGTTACTTTCGGAACATCTGAAGAAATATGGTGAGTAGAATTTTGGTTGGGGACTACTTTTGTAAAATTAACAGAAACTGGTTTCATTGTAAAGGGGACCGTTACAGATGTTCCACTAAAACACTCTCATTTAAAAGAGTGGTGTCATTTGTATTAGTAAGATCCATTGGATCGTTTAGTAGACGCCTTTATTAAATGCAGTAAAATTTCACCATAGTAGTATTTCCTTCATTAATTGAAGAGCTATTGAAGTTCAACCATTATCCAATCGAAATCAATCAACGGTGCATATGAAAGGTGAAAATAACGAACAGTGATCAATCTTCAATCCTTCCTGATCAGTAACTTTCACAACACCAATTCGTGAAGTGTCTCAGTAAATTAATAGTTTATAAAATTGTATTGAAAAACAAGAAATCCATAGAAATTTTTTCAAAAGTATTTTATATCGAATTAGAATTAATCTCAAATGCATACAAAATATCAATGATTTTTCCTACGCCACTAAGTGAAGCAGTTCAATAGATACACATGTCACAACTTTTAGACCACATGTAATGTACAGGTATTATCCAATCAAAATCCAGTGGGTGCGGAAGAGGTAGTTGACCATGCTGATATGTTACAAGTCTTGATATATAAATTCAGAATAAATTTCAAAATATTTTGATGAAGGAATAAGAGTGAATCCAAAATAGAAAAGTCCAAAATAATGTATGTGTGTACACATGCATGCACGTGTGCTTCAGCACAATTGATTGACTTACATTGTAGGGGATGCTTATTCCTCCTACATACCTGATCCCAACTCTGGTGTTTCCTGGGTCTGTCTTTGCCCAATTCTCTATTTTTTATTGCTTATAGGAGTTATGAGACGGATCACTGTTCGTTATCTTTACCTTTCATACACATTTAATACAACATGCAATTAAATAAATGAGAATCAAATAATAATAGATACACCCATACAGCATATAATAAACTTACGGAAATAAATTGAAACTGAAATTATTTTATTATGTTTCTAACACGCAATTTGAGGCAATTATATTTTAGTACGCAGTTTGCAGTTCACTATTCGCAATTCTATAGTGAACTGCATTCTAGAACGCTGTTTACAAATTTCAGTCCGGAGTAGGGGTCTTCGATGATTCCGAGCCCGATGTTTATTCACTAAGTGTAATTCACAAAAAAGTAAAATTCGCAAAACGCACATTATTCAGCCGAAAGTGTCCTGATCAACAAAGCTAGCCTTTCTAATAACATTTGACGCCTAAAATCTGTATAGTCTAATTTCATTTAATTGATTTCAAAGAAGTTTATTTTTTTTTTTTTTACGAATTTTGCAATTTGTAACTTTGCTCTTTTCTTAATACCTGTTTGGTATTCATCATTGCTTTTATTCAAACTCTGAACGTCTGTAATATAATTTAGCTTGTGTATCCGTCATATTTCTAACTAAAGAATGTAGCAATTTCACTTTTATTTCCTTATTTCCATCAATAATTAAACTACGATGACTAACAAATTTCTTGTAACATAACGCAATTCTTATCATCAATATACAGGTATTTTACGCAATATAGTGCCCGATTAATTTGTTACTAGACCTGATGAAAGCTTAATTGTTTAAAGAAGAATTCTGTTAGCTATCAAGTAGTGTGTTCTGGTTCTTACAAGTTGAGGATCGCTGTATTTATGCCATTATCTTCACTTTGGTCTTTAGTTATGACTAGTATCGGAATATTGTATATGGTTTAGAGATTTGCAGGAAAAATAACCCGTGCCAAGAAGATGACGAAAATTCGAAAGAACTCTAAAGTCCCCCTCCTCTTCTTTATTCAAACACTTTTCTCGTTTTTACAAAATGTTATTCGTCCTCGTTTTCATCAGTTGTCTGCCGTTTTTCTTCGATTCTGTTTCACATCTTGAGGCATTTCAGGTTCAAAAGTCTTATCAAATGTTTCTTTGTGATTCATTTATCTGTAGATTATTAAATGTTTGGTTGTTTGGTGATTCATTGAGCTGTAGATGTGTTGAAGGTATAATTTTGCCGCATCCAAATAAATTGTACACAGCTTTCCAGACTCATTTTATCTAATCATGTCAAATATATTATAAAGATATGTTTGAGTTGCCCGTTGTGTTCACTTAAAAATTGCTGGCACAGAAAGACTTTAATTCTTGTTATGTTTATGGACATACTAGAACGCGAAATTTTTAACATTTCCTCTAAAACAGACCTTTTTCCCTCATCTCCTCAATATGAAGAGTTTTGTAGGATTTCCGAAATAAGTTTAAATTTCATATTGTAGTAACATTACCAAATAGTTTATATCAACCCGGGTAGCACTTAACTTGTAATGTAATCAAATTCATTATCCTAATTTGACATATTTTCTTCATTTGTAACAAACATAAAAACGAAATGTGTGATTGGGCCAAATGGGCGGGCGTAGGGGGGGGGGATAACATAAACCAAAGTCTGGTTATGACAGGCTAATGAAGAATCATATATCTCTTTTATCTGATTGCACTTATTATATATATTCTTCTGAGAACTGTAGGTTTTATGAAGCTGTTTTTGACAGAAGATGTGGTTTTCTCCATCTGTGTTGCCACTAACCATTATGCTGAGATGGTCATATCTAGGAGCAATGATTGTCATATGCTTCCCAAAGGAAGTTCGTAGCCTCTCAGTGAAGAGGAAATGTACAGATACTGCTAGTCCTAAAGTATTGGTATTGTGCTAGTGATTTCCAGTTTTAAACGAATAATAAAATGCATTACAATAAGACTATAATAGCTCTAAAACTTCATTGTTATTTCGAATTTCAAACATTTCGGTTGAACATCATTGAAGAGACATTATTTGTCGAAATGCGCATCTGGTGCATCAAACTTGGTACCGTATAAGTTTTACAATAAGATTATCTTTACTAAAATTAATCTGGCTGTACATCTACCACGTTTATCAAATGTGTACTACAATTACCTCTGATAAAATTTCATAAGTAATTAAAAACATATCATAATATGACTAAATATTTAGTCCAAAACATAAATGTTGGATCAAAGAAACTTTTACAAGATTTCTGTAAAAAGCCGTTGACAGAGGTATAGTGCGAGGAGCGCACGGAACTCTGGGTAGAGAATGCGAAGGCCCTCTGAAAATCACTAGTATGCATTAATTACTTATGAAATTTTATCAGAGGTAATTGTAATACACATCTAATAAATGTGTTAGACGCACAGCAAGATTAATTTTGGTAAAGATAATCTTTTTATTATGAATTTTATTCGTTTTGAACTGAAACTCACCGTCACAATATCGGTACTTTAAAACTAGTAATACCTGTGCAATTCCTCTTCAGTGAGAGGATGCAAACTTCCTTGGGAAGTATAATGACAATCTTTCCCCCTAGATATGACCATCTCAGCATAATGGTTGGTGGCAATACAGATGGATAAAGCCAAATCTTCTGTCAAAAACAGCTTCCTAAAATCTGCAGTTTTCTGAATAATCGGGTCCAATATCTGAAAGGAAATTGCAAATAAAATGAGTATTGGCAACCATACCTTTTTTGTCAGCATTTAGAAAACTTGCCATACCTTATAATTAGAAACAGAATAATAATTTTCCATTTTTTGTCTCTTTTTGTATGTATGTGATACCTAGTAATGCAGTAAAAAAAACAACCCAGTAAAACACGCATTTCAGTGTACCATGATGCCGTGATTCCATTTGTGAATGTATTATCTGGATTTATTTATTATTATTTATTGTTAACCAAATGTATACAGATTTAACCCTGTATTCAACCTCAAAGAGTCATACCAACTGAATGTCAGGTTGTCACTCTGAATGAAATGCCACAGTTCTTGTATCAGGTGTCCCTGTGTCCTTCACATCAGCATCCTTCCATCGCATGGCTGGATTTGCCAGCAGACTGTCACTAGCGGACTATACCTGGGAACTTCCAACTAAATATTGGGATGGCAATACCCTTTTTAAAGATGAAAAGAATTACAATTAAGAATTGTTGGTTTATGTTTTAAAGCAAAATATAAGTTTCATGGTAGCAAGGGACAGTTTCGCACATCTAGAATTGGACTTTCCCATTGCGCGGGGCAAGTGCATTTTCATCTCAGGAAAATGAGGAGCGATAAGCTTATCCGCACGAGAAAGTAATATGGTTATTCAATTCAACTGCTAACTATATTTTATTATCTTCACAAAATCTGCTACATTTTGTAACTACAATGTAGTAAACACAACACAATCATAGTACAGCTCAAATTTATTTAAAGATAGAGATGTCCTGTATTTGAGGTGACATTTGGTAGGGGATTGCGTACGTACATGTGTTAGAAATGAATGGAATAATTTATTATACATTGCAAGTGTAGCAGAGTGCGTAATGAAAAAAAAAGATATGCATGATGTAGGTGTCAGCATTATGCCTAGCATATACATGGGGGGGGGGGGGGGGGAGTAATGAAGACATTCAGGTTAAAACCTACAGGATCCAGCGAAAATACTGCAACTCTGAGGGAAAGTATGTGACCCCAGATATAAAAGTAGAATTGAACTGGTTCTTCATGGTACACAGTGTCTAAATCCCCTTGCATGGTACTCTGATGGCGTGTGGATTTAGTCGAAATTAGAGACAATCTAGGCAAGCTCATAGCATACCAGTACCAGCATGTATGGATCACATGTAATTTATGGTCATAAGCTACTCAGTGTATATAAAATACATGCATTTGGATAAAAGAGAAATCTATATGATTTTTCATTAGCCTGTCATAATCAGACTTTGATGTTACGTACCCCCCCCCCCCCCCCCCCCCCACACCCCCCATTTCGGCCCAAACACACATTTCGTTTATATTTCTGTTACAATATGAAGAAAACAATTCAAATTATGATAATAAATTCTATCATTACAATGACGTAATATGTGTTTTCCTAACAGATTGTGTTTTCTTTTCATAGAAAGATAATTTTTAATAAACATGGAAAAATCCTGGAAAATAGCCCTCTAACCAGCGACCATGAATGCCCAGTCTGATTAAAACCACACCATCCCCCTTCTCATTGTACACTAAATCCACCCACATCTTACACTCGCGCGTCAGGTAAGGAGAGAATTCTGGAAAAGGGGGGTGTTAATCAGACGGATTGATGCCGGACCAGGACAGATTAAATGATGTCAGCTCTTAATAAACAATTGGGTGTTATTCACTTGGTTTAGATATCATAAAATATAAATATTTTCTTTCATGAAACGACAAATTATGGCCCCAAATCGCGTTGATTAATCGTGAACTTTTCATAACAAATCTGCAATTTTTTTTCTAGTCGGCCTATGTGGCTACATCAACTTACATGTACATGTTTATACTGAATGCGTGATCGTTTGGGTCATCCTGCAACAGGAATTCCAGAGCATCTTCTTCTGACACCAGGTCGTTTTAAAGATGTAAAATAAAAGCCTTCCCTGTGACAGTGAAACTATGTTGTTGTTTTCGTTGAAACGGAAACACGTGTGTTGCCAGTGCACACTTTCAGAAAACCCCGCGGGACCCGCGATCCCGATCACAGAAAAATAAAATTATAGGCCTATAGGCTATATGCGAACTTCTTTTTAGTTTTATTTGTTTGACAGGGGGAAAATTATTACTACTCCGAACAACTATAACGTTTATATCTGAAATTGAAGTATTTCATTTTTTTTTAAATTTACTCTGCCGATGTAACATCGTCAATAGGTGTTTTATGAAGTTACATGTAGGTTGTGTAACTGTTATATACCAATATTCGTTTTATGCTTTAAAAAAAAAAGCAGAAAATACCTGGCTGATTATTTCATACATATGTGTATATTGCTTTAGTGTATCAAAAGGTACTGAATCTACGAAAAGATGACAATAGTTTTCACCACTTTATTGTGCCACTTTATCGACGCGCGTCGATCGCTTTTAGCGACGACGTTTTGTCGCTAATTTTAAAGAAAACCGCGCAGCACGTCCCAATTTCATTTTATCATAATATAAAAACTACCGAGAATTATAACACGAATAAGGGCCCATCAAAATGGAAATGTCCTCTACTTTTACAGGCTGTATTTACTTTTCCCTATTTCCATATATAAATATAGGTAAAACGCCGATGTGTTTAAACATTGAGAAATAAAATCGTAAGAAAACGTACATGTGCAAAAAATTGCTATTTTCTTATAACTTTGCCAGGCATTAAAAATAATTTTTATATCTTCTGAAAGAAGGGAATATATGCTTTTCAAAAAATAAAAAAAAAATATTGAATTCATAAGGAAAATAAAAAAAATCATATCGAGGGGGAAAATGAACTTGCGAAAAAGCGTTGCGTCATATTTATACGAAGCCATCCTTCACTTTAAATGTTTGTTTTTTTTAAATTTAATGGCTTTACTTTCTTTATTGATGTTTAGATAGTCAAAAAATAGAGGAAATTTCCAAAAATATGATATATAGATTATATATCTTATGACCGTAGTTTCAAAGATTTAGAGGCACTCCTTTTGCGTTGCCCTGTTTTTACGCGCCACCGGTCAAATTGACCGGTACGGTAGAGAAGGGGTTAACATGAAGAAGATGCGCCTTAATTATTATTTATTGGCAATTGAAATCAATATACAAATGTAGTTTTTCCGCTTTCAACCATTAATATTGAAAAGTCACATGAGGATCGATCAACCTTCAGTACGTGGTATTCTAGCATCATGAATGATCTTGTACATTCCAATGACTCGCATATGACATAGAAGACAAAGGAGAGCTCTTGAGAATAAAAAAAAAAAAAACTGCGAGTTTAACAGTCAATGAACACATCCCATTACACAATCCATCCTAATTAAGTAAACTTGTAGTCCATTATTCTAAGGACAAACCATGACTTAGTTAAGATCAAGTTTTGGTGTCAGAAGACCAATGTAATTAAAATCATTGCAAACTTAACAAGTTAGGACACCTGCAAGTGTCTTATGTGAACATACTGAATAAGGACTCATTACTGAACAGTTGAAGGAAAATCACTATTATGATGATTTAAAAAACAAATAACGATTGTGTAGTTTGGTAACATTATGATCCATATCTGTTGAATACACAACTTTGCAAAAATGAATTGTTCTGTTTACTAATTACTGGTATTTCAACATAGATTACTGTAACACTAAACAAGCTTCAATAAATTTAGAAAGTTTCAGTTTCTACAGTAGAAAAGTACCCCTATTGATTTTCAGGTACAAAAGTCACTAGGTGCAATATAATACTCTGTACAATTGGTGTCTGACCAGTATCTTCAGAACCCTTTGATTGATAGTGATAATCCATACTGGGGTTGGTCATTGGTAGTAGATGACCCCCATTGATTTTCATGTCAAAAGATTACAAGTCACTAGGTGCAATGTAGTCAATACTATATGCAATGGTGTCCCCCCCATATCTTGAGCATGTTGCTCAGTTGTTATGATATTTCATATGTTGGATGGCTATGAGTAGTAGATGACCCCCAATGATTTCCGGGTTAAAGGTCAGCAGGTGTAATGCAGTACAATAAACACTTTATTGGTATCTGACCAATATCTTGAGAAGACTTTTTATAGTGATGCTATTTAATGCATGTGTTGGTCACTGGTATTAGAGACTTCCGGTGATTTTCAGTTCAAAAGATCACCAAGTGCAGTGATGTACTTCATGTATTGGATGTCAATTAGAAGGGTATACCAAACAATTGAAATATGCTGGCCCTTCAGAGAAGAGGGAAATTTTCCACCTTTAACAATTAACCAAAATTTTATGAAATGTAATAAAGAAGCAAAAATTAACACATCGACAGCTTTCTTGTCCCCTTTATGCATGTCCTTGGCACTTCCGTGTTTTGACTGTGGTAGTATAAACATTTTCACAAGTATACATATCGCATACAGTGTAGCTGTGGCCGGGGACATATATGTTAAGCAAACAATTTTTGTTATGATATTCATGTACTTATTTTCTATCTAGATATTAATAATAGTTTACATAACAATACATTACATGCAAATAACTAGTTTATGGATATGATTGCAAAGACACTTGGTGTTTGATGGGGGGGGGGGGGGCAGCAGCACATCCTACTTGGGCTACAGTTTATGTTTACATGGGTTTTATTTTATCACTTGAACTAATATTTATCAATATGTTCAACTTCTATTTATTTTGAAATATGAATTGCTTATATTGTTGAGTTTTACTGAAAACGGTGTAGGTTTGCATTATTTGTCATTAGTGTGAAGTTTGGTGAAATGCTCAAATCTACAGTTTTCATACTACAATAGATCAATTGCATTGCGTTTCAACTTAAATCTTTTGATACATATTAAGGGTCTTTGATATGAACATCTTTTGATGGCAGTTGATTATGCTGTATGTATTTTTCAAATTATTTAAATTCATCAATAAAATCCAGCAAAAAAACCAATGTTTGGCAAAGTGCCAATTTATAATACATTGGTATAGATGTCAGTAACGCACTTTTTACGATGGGTGAATATTAATATCATAGATAAGGAGGTAATTTTATATTACATGTATTACATGGTAGTGAGGGAGATATGAAGATTTATATCATACGTGTGGTGTATATTGAAAGTGAGATAAATCATTAGCTTTATCACAAGCCCATTTGATAAAGCACTTCCGGTACGAACTACTTTTGACACTGTCTCCGCTTGGATGGCATATTTTCTGTGTTTATGGATATCGACGCATGAAATAAAGCATGCAAGGTGAAGATAACGAACAGTGATCAATCTCATAACTCCTATAAGCAATACAAAATAGATAGTTGGGCAAACACGGACCCCTGGACACACCAGAGGTGGGATCAGGTACCTAGGAGGAGTAAGCATCCCCTGTTGACCGGTCACACCCGCTGTGAGCCCTATATCCTGATCAGGTAAACGGAGTTATCCGCAGTCAAAATCAGTGTGCCAAGAAACCTTCATCCATGGTTTCTTTAACAAAAATGCCCTTTTGTACTGTATATTAATGCATTACAAGTGCACCATTTTTCCGCTTAAGGAAGACTTATAAGCATGACGTCCTAGCCACTGATTCAAAACAAATTCAATCAGCTGTTTCTGCCATACTGGGGATCATTTCAAAATTAAGCGAAAAGAAGACGTATGAGACAAATAGAACATCTATAATTGCGTATTTTGATGTTTGGTTTATCCAACTCGTTTATACCATATCAATGAGTTGGATAAACCAAATATCAAAACACGCAATATAGATATCCTATATTTATTCACTCAAGAAAATCTGTATTCCCCGAGGGCAACACCCGAGAGGAATGTGATTTTTCTTGAATGAATAAATCTTCATATATCCCGAACATTCATGCAATAAATTGTTTATTATACCGAAACAAATCAAGACTGCAAAAGTGCATTTGAAATTGGAGTCCGCTGATCTATACATTACATGTAGCTGTTATCGCCCTAATGGTAACACCGCGCCGTTAAGGTATTACGGTATAAGGTACATTCAACGAAATACAGTGATATGATAACCAGTATTTTGTATTTCCACTGTCTTTGAATTCTGAGTTACTTGCTTGTTTTTGTATCAACCAAAACTAGGTGATTTAACTGTGTATAATAGACTCGCATATCAACTATGAAAGTACAATGACTCGGACTTATTGTGACGTCACAATAACTACGTCTACCTTGCCGTAAAATATATGGAAAATGCACGAGGTTGCCCAAGAGGTAAATATCATGGAGATATATGATGTTTCAGAGGGAGATATGAAGTTTTTCCATCCCTGGCACGTGACTATCTAGACCTATCAGATTACGCGTTGCATAAAAATTTCATACTGGGGTATAATAATATAGGAAATCAGGATTTATGGAGAGAATATGTTTTCAATTTCAATTTTTTATATACCACTAAGACAAAACATGAACAAAACGGACTGCATTTTGCAGTTCAATTAAGCTTCATAGACATATGTCGGTTTCTATGGCAACGGATAGTAAAAATTTGGTGGTGCGGTTAAAATGATGTAAGATAGTGCAAGTAAAATGAATACTGGGAAAATCAAAGAAATCTTCAACATTGAGTTGCCGAACCCTATCTGATTTCTTTGATTTTTACATAGAATTGATCTTTAGAGGTTGAATATAAGAAGAATGTTTTTGTTAAATATGATACACATATATTGATAATTTAGTTATTGAAAGTAAGTACTTGAACATTCATATACATTGAACGTTTGGAAGGAAAAACGGGTAGTACTTTTTGACAACATTTCATATTGTGTTCTTGCTTAGCAACCAAATATATTTGAATACAAAAATAATGTAAATTAGATTAACTTTAAAGATCGATTAAGCATATCTGACACCTCAACTTTACAATTGATGAACATTTCAAGTTGATATCTTGAATATTTTCCTCTAATCGAAATGACGTCAATATCTTACGTGAAAAATGACGATAACGAACAATGACCAATGCCGGAACTCCCACAAGGAAAACAAAATAAAAAGTTGGGCAAACACGGACCCCTGGATATACCAGAGGTAGGAACAGGTGCCTGGGAGGATTAACCATCTTCTGTCGGAATAATCCGTAGTCAAAATATGTGTGTCAAGAATGGCCTAAAGGCAACAATCGATATGTGACACTTTAGACATCATTTGACCCAATGATAAGTAAGTGACGGAATGAAAATCGGAAGAAACAGTAATAACATCATGTTTCCAAACTTTGATTGCGGACAATGATACTTATCAACAGAGTAAAACCAATATTTTCCCAATTCTATCATGGGAACATGATAATAAGAAACAAAATAAAAACAATATGCTCCCAAACATTGTTGGGGGAATATACGATGTGTAGTAATGGGGAACAGTAACAACAAAGCATAATGAGAAAGAAAGTAAAGCAATGTGTTTCCAAGCTTGGTTTGTGAAAGATAAAGACAAACAGAATACAAAAGTCGGCTCTCAAACAACGTTTTCGAAGCATAACTTTTGCATGTACATTGTGTAGCACTTAATTGACTTTTTGATTTCGTCATGAAGATCGTTAGTACAAATAAATATACCTTTGTCGCAGATTTCTTTGGTATATCCTGGATTACAGCCATTTGTCACATTACAGACATTCAGACAATCTGGGCCATATGTTCCTGGAGGGCACTCTGGGAAAACCAAATTTTCAATAGACAAGCAAAATACACACTTGGAAAAATAAATGTGAATGCAAGGTGAAGATAACGAACAGTGATCAATCTGTGTGAATTATCAAAACCCCAAAGTAGCTTTCGAAACCAAATTTTGTGAACCCTACCTTTGTCACAGCGTTTCCCTGTATATCCTAGATTGCAGCCACTGTCACATCTTCCTGTTGTCCTGTTACAGGGGATGTAACTCAGACACTGTCCACTACAGTTATACATACAATCCGGACCGTATGATTCTGCTGGACACTCTGCAAAATATTATTTTACCCGGAAAATTTATTATTTTTAAGAACATACCCCTTTCTGCTTCACATTAATTGTCATTTTCCTTGTTGTCTTTATCTATCTAAAATATAAATTTCATGGATATTCCGTGTTTCTCCATAAAATACTCAAAGAGTACAATTTGTAAATTTAGATATATATTGTTTCTTTTCGAAAGCTTTTAAGATAATGACAGATGACTTACCTGTGTTACAATGTATTCCTGTCCATCCATTACCACAGCCATAGTCACATTGTCCAGTGGTGTGATTACAGGACAGGTTGTCTCTGCAGTGTCCAGTACACGTAGATCTACACTGTAGACCGTAGTATCCAGCTGGACAGGCTACCAAAAATTCATTCCTTTGATGTATATTGTCGTACCAGTATCTCATTTTATATCAACTTTATTGACATTAAAGTATCAATAGTATATCAATGATGTAACATACGTAATCTTACATTCATTACAAAACTCTCCCATCCATCCTGCAGTACAACCCAAACACGTTCCGTTGACAATGTCACATCTCAATTCCTGACAGTTGTTTGGACACGGTAAATCACAGTTATTTCCATACACACCGGATTCTTTACATCCTAAAGATGTAGTATAGAAAAAATATAGCACCTCATTTATTCATACACTAAACGGATTTAACTGCACAACGATGTAGCACAATATAACACACAATATTACTGTATTTATCATATTGATTTACATTTATTATTCACTAGGTATAATTGGTAGCACAATATTACCTGTTACAGTTACTTCACACAATTCAGTGTAAACACGGGATGTTTCATATCCGGTAGGATAAGTTGTCCCGTCAAGTCTTTCATTGTAGAATATAACGTAACGTCCATGTTTGACGCAAGTGGTAGTGAAATCCAAGGTCGGTAACTCCTGTCCATTTTTGTAACACAGATACCCATCCTCCTTTATAGTTGTGTTTGACACATAGAGCGAGAAACCAGCAAAACGCCCTCTTTGTCTCATTACTGAAATCATCAATTTATGAGAAGATGATGAACCTGATGATAGGTGGAAAAGTGTTCAATTATCACAGGGATTCATTAGCCTATATTTGGAAACGCCATATTTTGGGAGCTGGGAACATTTAATAAACAATTTGATGAAAATTAAGGAAAATATGTGTTGCTTATATATATATATATATATATATATATATATATATATATGTCATTAATATTACATGCCTATATATATATATATATATATATATATATATATATATATGACTGGCGTCATGAGAAAAGGGCCCCTATCTTTCGACGTCACAATTCACAGAAAATGACGTCAAAGTTGGTGAACTTGAAACGTCAAAATCGCGGCAACGTAAAATAAAAAAAAAATGTGTTGGTTGTATTTGCTTACATTCTGGGTGCATTAATTATATAAATAATCACATGGCAGTTCGAACATAGAATCTGTACATGTCCGAAAAAAATTCTAGTTAGATATTACATGTCATTAATTGCACTGAACGAGTATAAATACCTGTGTTTGTTAATACATATGTAGCACAGTCTAGTAAATACGTTCAGGTTTCCAAATGAAAATGTTATACACCACGCAAAGTTTATATGCTGAGTTGTACCGATATTTGTTAATTATCGTATTACATATTGTTTCTGGTTTTGATGCACCTTTAATTTTAGATTAAATATATACATGTATTTCTATCCATACAGTATTTGATTTATCTCACATATATAGATCTATGCACAGTCCTGTATACTTGTACCGTACATACACGTAAAAACTCATCGAAAGAATCGATTTATTTTCCAAGTATACTGATATGTTATATGGAGCTGTAAAATTAGATTTCTGATAATCCATCATTTTAATTCAAATTCAGACAAACATTTCAGATCAAATAATGATAATACAGTTACTAATTATTTAGTGGAAGTTTTATGTCTAGAACCCAAAAGGTGTAGTATTGTATGTACTTTACATGATTAAACACAACTTAATATCGCCATTTAAAGTAGTAAATAATATCTATATATATTACATGTAAACATAACGAATATCAATTTGATTTCAGCTCATAATAAGGAAAAATAAGAAAAAGTGCTTACGATTTACCATAAAGTCACGTAGTACAAAGTAAAAGGGGAAAGGGGGGGGGGGGGTACGGAGAAGTTGGCTAATATTATTGACAAGCCAAAAAAAAACCTCAGATAGATGTGTTATTTTGTCAAAACGTCAAAATCCGGGGGGGGGGGGGGGGATGGGGAAGTCACTAAATATATCTTGTTTAATGTAAACATAACTATGCATGTAAAAATAGCGGAAAATGAACGTTCTGAAACCAAGGGGGACAACCTATCAATGCATAATTAAGGACCGTAGTGCTCTTGCATATTGTACTTGTTAGAGTACTAGCATTATGTATAACACCCAAAGTCAATAAAAGCGTGCAATTGAGGGTTTCAAAATCATGGTTTATCGACCATTTATTATATATATGGTAGCATGTCTTTATTAATGGTAAATATCTGTTGAACACTCACCTCAAATTGTTTCAAGTTAAGTATGACATTTTTTTTTCTTCAGTAGGTCAAAGTATGGTTTATTTTTCGAGATTTTTCTCACATGTAACCATCGTTACTGAGTCCTTGACATGATAATATGTAAGATAAACATTAATTTTCCATGTATTATTCCATGACTTGTATTGGAATTGACTGAGCATATATTTTTCTAATTTTCGAAAGACAATAAATACAGGTTTTCAAAGAAAATATTTAATCAACACAACAAGAAATTATCTGCTGTAAAAGTCAGCAATAAGATTTTAAGAGCGCAAAATAAACGACTAGATATCACTTTCAATATCTTTGAAATGGCAGAAAATAAAATTGATTAACAAATATTCTCGAACAGTTCAATATGTATGAAACATGAAAACAAAAGACTAGCAATAGATATAGAACGATAGCTTTTTTGTATGTAAATGAAGTAGCGCTATAATTATGTAACGTATGTTTCAACACTTACACAACAGTACATCCATGAAAATATTATGCCAAAACGATGTCATCATCAGTTATTCTTTACGATTGATGTTGCAAAATCATAACGACATCACTTAATTCAATGTAAATACCAATTTTAATAGAAATATAACGTAGACAAGCAAACTTTTTTACCAAATGTGTCTTTTCTTCTGAATTTGTTAATTTGCAATAAATATGTGATTAAAACAAAAGTAAAAGATTGATGTTTCGCTATTTAAATGCTCATGATTCTTATAGAAATAACAGACACATGTTTTGAAACCTGGGTTGCTCTTTGTTATAATAAACAATGAAAGTAACGTATGTTTCTTATTTTTCCTTTCATTACTATAAACACATCATTTCCATTAAAAAAATGGAAAGAAACATATTTACCCATTTCTAACAATCTGTTTACAATAATAATATAAAGAAAATGTTTAATTTCCCAACATTTTGATTAAATGTATACTGAATCTTATGTTTTTGTTGCTTATTTTGGAATACCTTTCCATAGAAACTGTCAGTATAATCCACCACGCGGTGTTATGAATGAATATTTAACGTGAACCTTAAGACATAGATGTCCCCTATTGATTTTGAGGTCAAAAGGACAACGGTTAAACTACTCTGGACATACGCTATTGTCCGTTGAGAAATCTTTCCTTGATAGACATCAAAGTTGAAACACTGGTGCCCCCTTATGAATAGATGACCCCCATTGGATTTCAAGTCACAAGGTCAAAGGTCATACAAAATTACTCAAATGACCAGTTGCTTATAAGTATTTTGAGAGACAAAACTTATATGTATCATTATGGTAGCCTTTGACCGGTAGTTAAACCTTTATTTTCACTGTCTATACAGACATTCTACCTTTTCAGTATTGCCACAAGGGGAGCATATAATATTATTTCTAAAACATTTTTTCATGGTTGTTCTTATGTTTTAATGCATTTTTTTCATGGTAGTTATTCTGTACTTCTGCTCTCACAAGCGCCATTTCTGAAAAAATAAATAAAAAATTAAAAACAAGTATAATAATATTACGTAACGGAATTCCTGGTAACATACGTTACACTCAGATAAAATATTTTTTAATGATTTCTCTATAAGATTGCATAGAACAATCATCAGATATTAATCCCTTCATTTCTAAGATATATTATGAAAAGATGCTGAATTCTAGCAAATTGATAAATGTAGAGTTTCATAGTTACATGTATCATAAATAGGACAGTAGCAGAGAAAAACATGGCCTGTATTTCTTGCAGAGGATATCTGTATATGCTGGTGAATACGGGAACAATAACACATTTGTTTCTTCATAACATAGTTGATATTCAACAAACATATCATTAAAGATGATATTTTGTCAATATGTAGTTCAATATTTGATGTCTAATCAAGCATTTCATTAAGCAACATACGTTACTTTGAGTAACGTATGTTACCAGCGTTCTACTCAATGTAATTCTTATACCAGAGGAATTTCGAGATATTTGGAATACGATATACATTCTTTGATATCAGCAGAACAAATTCAGACCAAATCATTCCATCTGCTTAATCAATATTGTATATCAAACATTGCAGTTGTTGTAACAGTACTTACCGAAAGAGAAAATTAATCCTAATTCCCAAAGTTTAACACGTATTGACTTTCAAACTCAAATGTTCATAGTAGACGTTCATGTCGTATACCACGTCATGCAGACAGAGAGCAAAAACACGCGGGAAATTGTTCTATCATTCCCTTTAATTAATTTTCGCGGTAACGAATGTTACATCACGAATGTTACATCTTGACACGTTTGCCAAATTTGAGACCAACCAATGACTTCTGTAAAAGAAATGTTTATATTTTCATTCTCTGTACACTACGAGATTTTCATAAAAGGGGTAACATTTGCTCTTCAAATATGTTTTCATAAAAAAAATTATTGTATCGTATGTTACATTTCTAAAATCGAAATGCAAAATTTTGAGAATAATGATGACTTCTTCTCAATGCCACATCCAAATATCGCTTGATGAATATTTTCCCGAAGTTTTTGAATATTTTAGCGCCAAAATAGATCAAAAACATAAAGATAATACGAAATCTTTGTTCATACATTGGGTGTTTAATTGACCCTATGATCACAATATAATCTGGCGACATGGAGTAATATATACACCACTGCTTAAAATCATACGCAAAAGGTGTTAAACTTTTATTGAATGAAAATTTAGGAAATACAAACGATATAAACGCAAAGAAAGTTAAAAAAAACACGCTCTCAGATTTTTATATTTGCTTGTTCAATTTTAAAAATTGAGTCGGCGACAGTCACGTATGTTTCAAAATTAGGGTATCTACGCTTCCTACCAAGTTTATAAGTAAAGGGGAAATAAAAAGTGTACCATGCCTAGGGAGGCTATGGGTCCATGAATGTAGAGCACGCAAAATATATGATTTGATATAGCTTATTTTCTAATAAAGTGCCGGCGGACATCGATTGCACGCTTTTATTGACTTTGAGTGATAAGATTTGTTCGTTGTGTGTGATACTTGTATGAAGCATGTGAAGAATGAATTTCAAGTATCATGGCAGCAATGGACTCGCCCTTTCGATTCCACACGTAATTTTCCAATACAGTGAATACGGATTGCCACTCCCTGCAGTACCCTATGTCAAATATACAGCCCAAACCTCATGCACTTCTTTTGCTAGGATCCTCGAAAAAAATATGATTTTTCACAAGATACAGTTCTGTCTGTGCGGGGAGCAATGGTAGATCTGTCATAATTCATGTTAGATGGGGAACTGTAGCTAAATTCATGTTTATTGGTAAAGTTCTACCAATTTTAAAAAGAATAATTATTCAAATGATCTCTTTAAACAGTTGCTATGGTATCCTGAAGATATTAACAAAATAGGAAAAAAAATATATCAAGATTCAGGTGGGATTCTGAATTTAAGCCAAAATATGCTAGTTTTCGATCCAGTTCGCCTCCCCAATGTCAAATACTTGCGGACGCCCCGGTGCATGCATGTCTATGTAAACTCTTACTATTTCACTCACACAAACTGAATAAATGCGACGCGTGAACAGCGAATATTCATACACAACGCTACATGTATTTCATTTTACTACTGCATGTCCGGTGGTTACGCTGCCATGTTGTAAAACAGTGTAACTATATCCTTAGTGCAAATTATGATGCAAACAAAACAACAACAAAAATGTAGAAAGGTGGGGCTGTCAACAATTTATGTTTTCCTTACATTAAAATCACCCGTCTCAGATCTACTGTTTGTCTAAAATGTAAATCTACTCAATGCCGCGCGTTGGTCACTGTGTCAAAGGAGGAGAAACGAAAATTTTCAAGGTACAGTCATATACAAAAGTAAAAACTTCTTCACGCGCTTCAAAACACATTCAAATTACCGCATCATATATGACTGCTGTATTTCACTTTGATTGATTGATTGATTGATGTTTTCCGCCACATTCAACAATTCTTCAGTTATCTGCTGACGCCCAGTTTTTATTTGTGGAAAAGAGAACCCAGATACAATGTACCTGGGAAGAGACCACCGACCTACCGAAAGTAAACTGGGAAACTTTCTCACTTACCGGCACGAGCGGGATTCAAACCCGCGCCGTGTGATTGTGAGCGCGATGCTCTAACCACTCGGCCACGGAGGCCCCCTATTTCAGTTTGATTTTTTTGTTTATTCATATGACTTTTTTTTAACTTGGGAAAACGATTTTTAAGTATTACAAACGATATATTGCAAAATAACGGAATGTATTTTTGTTTTCAATTTAAGATATAATGCCATGGATATGCAGTTCTAGATATAGAAATATTTCTGCATCTCGGCACGCAGTTTACTATGAATGTGTAAACCTCACTAGAGAGAATAGCACGTATACGTGCGAGCCGCCTGATGCCTCTTGCTCTAAACAACTGTCTCAGGTTCATTAAACCTTGAATTTCTCCCCAAAATTCTAGACAAGAGGGACCCTCTAGTTCACAACACCAAGAAAAATTCACCTTTTCGGGGCATGTATGGAAGGGGTGGTAAAAATAGTACAATCACTACCTTATTCACGAAGACTATAAGATCGGCGTTGACGGTTCAAATGCTGTCCCATCATCCTAACACTGTTTTATTGATGGTACATGAAGGCGTCTGTGGCCTAGTGGTTAGGCCGTTAGACTCTCGTGGGTTCGAGTCCTGGTCGAGACAGGGCTGACGTTGTGTCCTTGGGAAAGGCACTTTACATGAATTTCCTCACTCCACCCAAGTGTAAAAAGGGGTACCTGGCTATAAACAGTGAAAGATATTGTTATAATGTTAGTGCTTTAGCACTTGTAATGGCAGCTTGCACTGTATGCTTCCTATGAGGCTGAGAAATATATCTAGATTGATATAAGCTTATGTCTGTCGGGGTAATAATGTACATTGATTATTGTAAAGCGCTTTGAGCAACATACGCTGGAAAAGGCGCTATATAAAACCAATTATTATTATTATTATTATTACATCATACAGATGTCATATCCATTCGCGATAGTTGTGCAGATTAAATAATACATGTATAAGTGTATGACGAAAAGATAATTACATTGTGTCGAAACAGAGCTGTTGATATATTTTACAAGAGACTACCACGGGATTTAGCTAAAGGTCAGATGACTATATATCTGATTAAATGCAAAATGTACTTATATTATATCATGATGAATCAAATTCATAAGACAAAAATACATGTACCATCAGGCAAGACCGTTTGTAAAAGACCCAGTCAAAGATGGACCGTGTCTCGCTCAGACTGAGAGATGAATTCTCGCCGACAAGTAATGACATTGAACTATATTTATTCATTTACTATTTAACCTTAAATTTGTTCATTCATTCATTCATATTTGTGTTTAAAGTGAGTTGTAAACATAAGTAAAATGATTGAGTAAATGTGACCTTAATCTGGAATAGTAAAATTGATGCTGCGTCTTTCCGTGTGAATTCACCGGTGTTCAGGTCGTTGGAAATTAAAATATTACCATTTCTATATAATGTTTCTTTTTCCCCACAATATAAGATCAAATATTTGTGTTTGAAATGAATATATGACAGTAATTGGAATTGATTTCATGGACACGCAATATAATCAGCATAATATTTGACGTATGACGTTACAATTTCTTTACTTCGACGTTTCTAATATTTTTACAGATGTGTCCCAAAAATTGTCATTAAAACGTTAAATAACGTGATATCAGCATACATGATAAAATTTTAGGAAAAACTGCAATGTGAAATTTTGACCGTAAGGCCCTTACGGTCAAAATTTCACATTTTCACTTTTCCCATGACGCCAGTCATATATTTCAGGTTGAACAACTGTGACAACATGAACTAACTTTAACAGCAATTGAGACAGCAACTCTACATCATATTGTATCAGTAAATGTGTTCAAACTAGATAGTGTAAGGCATAACAAAAACAAGAAATAAAAAATGAATTATTTTACCAAAACCTAAAAACTGAAACATTGAGATTGGTAGATGTTGATGATAGGAAAGTAAATTTTAGTTTCGTAAAGTTTCTTACTATTCCATTTTACATGTACAATGTAGTATACAACAGTTCTATTTCTGGTCCCGTGTTAGAATAGGTCCTCAGTATCCTCTTGCTTGTCGTAAGAGGCGACTAAATGGGTGGTCCTTCGGATAAGACCGCAAAAACCGAGGTCCGTGTCACAGCAGATGTGGCACGATAAAGATCCCTCCCTGCTCAATGGCTATAAGCACCGAGCATAGTCCTACGTTTTGCAGCCCTCACCGGTAGTGGTGACGTCTCCATATGATTGAAATATTCTCGAGAGGGACGTTAAAAATATTCAATCAATCAATCAATCGATCTATTTCTGGTGGTTAGACTCTACAAATGAAGTGCACAGTTTGAAAGAATTATTTCCATTCAAAATGCACTAAAAATATATTTTGTCTGTATGGAATAACGTATAATTATTACCTAATAATTCTGAAATCGTGTAGTAAGTGAAAATCATGGATGAATCTTCATTATAACACATATTACCAAAAAATAATAATGAAGGAAACTCGGATTTACGGAAAAGTTATCAATGTTTTGAGAGTGCTACATCATTTATGCAGTATGGACAATAGGACCATGCTCCTCATATTATCCAGGAGCGAGATCATACAAAGGTACTGGGAAATATCGTTCACTATAAAAACAAATTAAAGCTTCTTTCAGTGGGAATCGGGAAAGGTACTGATAAATCCCTTTGTAACCATGTCCTTCATAATCCTTAAACTGAATTTTATTGATAATCAATACCATATTGTTCTCCATAGTCTTTGAACTGTATACTGATGCTGTAGATGCTGAGTACTTTCTCAAGGTCAACATACCACCATGTCCATTTATCTGGATTACTAGTTGTAGTTCCAAAAGGTGCTGTCCTTGTACACGTGTTAATGTCTCCATCCACTGAACGACTGGATTGATACTGCTGACATGTTCCAGTTTCTCGGCAGTTGGGTAATCCCTTAGCCTGATCGGTCTCTTTATTCTGGGATATGATTTCTGTAAAGCAAACGAAATCATCGATCTCAACTAATCAACAGTTTGAGAACTTGTTTCTTCTTTGATACTGTATACATGCAAGGAATAATCTATCTTCTTTAACATTACATAACACAATTGGAATTCAATGGATATCGCACGAGTTAAGCAATGTAAACTAAGATTAGCTAAAACCTACAAAATATCGAAATATGTTATAAGTTTCACAGAATTAATCCTACTAGCAAGCGAATGTGTTCTCAAACATAGTTTAATCTTTCCATCACTTTAAGAATAAGTGATACCAAGTCATGAAACTAATGATGTGATGACTGTAAAATTTACTGTTTACCTACGGTATCCAGATGACGAAATCAATCCCACTGCTACATGTATGAGAAGGACAAGTGTATGCATGTCGTGTTTATCGTTGTAGACGTCAACCAGGAAGTTTGAATATCAAATGTGGTATTCTGTAAGGTGCCAAAGATCAATGTATGCATTTGTGTTATTCCTTCGGGTCAATGCGTTGTTTGTCAACGTACGGCGGGTGGTTCGTGTCGTATTTAAAAATTGTTTGTCCGTCTCAAAGGCTTACGTAAGTAATAAATAGCCATTCTAAAATCTTCACTTGACTATGGAATGGGACAGTACACAATCCTTGATCAAATCTTTTGCCTTTCTGCCTTCAAAGGATTTAATTAAGTCAACACCCCACTTCATTCATTTATTTATCGTGGCTTCTTGAAGTTATTCCTTTTGCACTAAATACATCAAGGAACTGAGTCAACAACAAAACAATTTTCTGAAATCACATATGAATTGTTTATCAAAATAAGATATTATTGCTGGTAATACTAATTGAACGAGGTAATTCTTTCGAAAACTCAATAACCAAACAACCAGGGAAATAACAATCTATGTATCCTGAAGTGTCTAGAATACAGAAAGCAGTGTTAAGATATCTAACGTGAAAATAAAAGGGGAAGATAACGAACAGTAATGAATCTCATAATTCCTATAAGGAATAAAAAAAACGAGTTGGACAAATACAGACCCTTGGATATACAAGAGGTGAGATCAACGGTCTAGGAGGAGTAAGCATCCCCTGTCGACCGGTCACACCCGCCGTGAGCCCTATATCTTGATCAGGTAAACACAGTAATCCGTAATAAAATTCAGAGTACAAATAATGGCCTAACCATTGATATGGAACATGACAGATGAAGATAACGAACAGTGATCAATCTCATAACTCCTGTAAGCAATACAAAATAGAGAGTTGGGTAACAAGTCAGACAGCATTTGACCCAATGACAGGTTGTATTGGCAAACCAGATCGTTATAATGACCATAGAATTTGCGAAATGCTGAAATCTGATAATGTAGCATTTATTGGGGCCTGAAAAAGTTACATGAAAAATATCGAGTAAAAATGCAACAAAGAAACATCATCTTTACTGCTATTTAAGGTAGTTATTGATAGCTAGCCCAAAAAAAACCGCTCATTGAATTTTTTTCAATTTTATTTATTATAACATTTTGACTTTATCCTAAAACATATCAAAAAATCAACAAAAGTAATCAGGTTAATTTTCAAGGAAAGCGAGATTGAAATCCCCTCTTTTGCAGCCCCAAAAGGCAAAAAATGCCAAAATTGAGCAAATTAACACAAAAGCCAATAAAAATTTTATTGACACCAGAAATATTGTTTGTCATATATAGTTATGTAAATTAAACACAAACAGATAAAAAATCAACATGGATTAGAAATTCAAAATGCATCTAAGGAAAACATTGGCATGATTCGACTTGGCAATTGGCCAAATTTACCCTAAATATGGCGTTTCTCAAATACTATCAGGCATACATTTTCTGACAACAACAAAATTCTGCTCATAAAATTTCTGATTTTATTTCATTTTTACAATAAGTCAAGTAGTATCTAAAATATTGAATAGAAAAAAATATACCAAATGAGGTTTAATCTGAAACTATGTCAGATTTTGTAACCCTACCCCCTCCCTTCTAGAAATGAATTTTAAGAGATACAGTCAGCAGAGATAAACTATTGACCTTAAATGATTAAGCATTCCCAAATTACCATATTGAGCATTCAAACTCACAATACTAGAAGTTTCTATGAGCCATTTAAGAATGATATATAGTGTGTGCTATTGCAGTTGACCTTTTCGCACTCACAATGATTGCCTAAATATTTAGTTATTTTTTATACAATTTCTTGTAATAACTGGACCAAATCTATTACCTATACATATTTTTTGATAGAAATTTATAACACTATACAGTATAATACAACAAATATGTTTAAATAACCATTTCATATTTCAATAAATAATTAATATCAATGGAAAGAGACCCATGGACTGCCCATGGATCACTACATGTAAGTCCATCTGAGTCATCTTACCCTCACAGATAGGTGTGTCTTTCATAAGTTTAAGATTTCTAATTGTAGTTTCACATGGAACCAAAAACTCACTATTGGATAACTGAGAATGCATGTACATGTATATTGCATTAACTAACTGAAGTTTTCCCCAGGTGAAGGTCTATGTTCACTGTATGTATAAGGGAGGGGGGGGGGTGAATTAGTTCCATTATGAAACTTTTCTAAAAATTTGATATACATCAATGTATCTATGATGTATGTTTCAACTAAATTTTGAATTACAAGGAAAATTCAAACACATTGATTGAAGTTATAAAATTGATATTCTATCATGTGCACATTTTTTATTAATATATCTAAGAAAGAATAATCAACATTGAAATTTCCTTTACATCTATGCAATATTATTGTCTTTCAAAAGGCATGTACTTGTAATATACGAGTACATGATCTTGTTTTCCCTTAAATTCACAATTTAGTTTAAAGTATGTTGTATAACATCCACTGCTCTGAGCTCATATAAGTGAATTAATGTTTTTCATCCAGTCCCAAATTTTGCAGTAGTTCTTTAATATTCGGAACTTGATCAAACATTTTTAAGTTTGTGGAGTTGTGGGGGTCCAGGGGATATGTCATCATCACTGTAAATGGAGTACCTGTTCAAAATATAGATAAATATATTTAAATATAGCAAAAAGGATGAATATCTGATATACTCAGAATTGTCTTTACAAATGTTTATCAAAAAAAAAAAAATAGTACCTCTCTTGCTGTTATACTTGTTGGCTCGAAATCCACTTCAACCTGCACTGGTCCTATCTAACCTCCCTCGGTCTTCAGGCTGATGCCTAGAAAAAAGATCATCATAATTGATATTTGCACAGTTAGGTCTATATTATACCATTGAGTAATTAGATTGCGTCAGACAATGTGAATTTTAAAACTGTGTCTCAACACATATTCAGTTAAAATTTAAATACTGATGTTTCAAAATTATAAATTGCAATGAGATGACATGTATATATGTTTTCATAAACTGCCATATACTTATCATATCTGTTTTATTTACAAAATGTGGGTCAAGAGAAGGGCATACGTGTAGTATACATATCTTAATTATACATACAGTGCATACATTTGCCTATGAGAGGGCATATGCAGACTTGTGATTAATTTACATTATTTAAAAAGGTTTTGCCAACCTACATGTTTGTGTGAAACACGAAACTTCAGGTTTGATATATTTCTTAGGTCAATGAAATTTCAAAGTAATAGTATATGTATACTATAGTCTAGGGAATTATAATTCAACACATGCCCCCCCCCCTTTCCACTTTTTATCCGGTTCCCTCATACCCCTAGATAGTAGATCTATACAGATATTTGTTTTTCATTACTTTTATACATGTAGTTCAAGGTATGTTATTTTTCGTAACGGTTATTTTCATAACGATATTATTATTTTCTTAATAAAAGAGTTGTGAGAGCCCATGTTTACAAATGTGGTATACATTTACATGACATCCGTTCGTTTACAATCACATGCACAGGTGGGAGTTATATTTTATGCACATATGGAATACATATATACATACAAAATAATACATCTACTGTATGTTGTGTGTTTAAACTTACAGATGTTATTATAAATCGCGTTGTGAAATAGCAGAGGAAATGTGAGTTGAACTTTTGAATACAAATTTATGGCATTTTTTTCACTCACCAAACGAAACTATGATTTCGTTGTCCAAGTTGAATGCATCCACCAACTTCCTCTTCTTGCAAGAAACTTTGTTTAGCCTCTCAATGACTGTATAAACAGTATTTAATCTCTCAGAATGCAGCACTCGGACATTACGATGCATCAATCAACAACTTTGTTTACGTAGCGCATCTATGTACATGGATTGGTGGTTGGTTTAACATTTCGTTTAGCAAAAAGTTTCACACAGATGAAACATTTGATCTACCATTATTACAGACATTGACGTATACTTATGTGGTATGTGCATATTTTCTGTAGGCGAGTCAGTCACATAAACAAAACACTTTCGGAACCCCTTTTTGTTTTTCGACTATTCTATGATGGAGTAAGGAATTCCGGAAAATGAATTCACGTGAAAATACACAATTTTTACTGATCACGTGGTTGCTATCCGTCGCTACCTTAAAGCAAATTGTAAGGAATATGACTGGTATAGAAAAATGTGGTTTAATAAAAATCGGATTTGGTTGAGTACTACCTACATTCTTTTGACAAAATATTATAATGGGAATAATAATAAACTCTTAAATATAGTAATAGACATTTCTAAAATGTATTGCTTAGATTTTTAGTGTAAAATGGGGTTTCTTGAATGAATTATATGTTTAACGTAAGGTGAAGATTAACGTTACACGCCTGTGTAGGTTCACGTACAATCACAGTTTGTCAAACGCAGAAAAAATATCTTATTTACAATTACGTTTTTACTTATAGCAACAAAACTTACGCTATTTATACAGCATATGACTAGAACTTCAATGTATCTGTTGAAACAGAACAGTTTTGTTTTTAATGATCTAAACATCTAAATTTTAATGATATGTATCCATTGTTCCAAATTTCTCAAAATACATGTAGATGAATCTTAATTCATAAATGCTTTGTTTGAAACTTGTTTGTTAATATTTTTCTTCCCTAGTAGGTTTTGAATTTTAGACCTGTCGCTAAACTAGAATTAATTTCAGATGGCCTAGTGATAATAGAACAAAATGTTGAATTCAATACACCAACTCAGTCTGTTATTTGTAGATCTTACTGGCGGACGGAATGTTTGAATTGACCTCAAAACACAAACAGGGAATTTATTTCGTATGTGAAAAATTTAGAGTTCATATACTGTTATAAGTGCTGTTATTAAAAGTAACGAGATGTCATTTGTATCTTTATAAAGATATGAATTAGTACCACTGTAGTAATGTGGGCACAAGTTGTGGGTTTTCAGTAGAGTACATAATTACCAAGGGCTCTTCAACATGTATTGGATTTTGAAAAAAATTCTTTCACAATAGCACGATAGCAGTTTGTAAAATCAATATCTATGATTTCCCATGTAGTGAAGTTCAGTTGTGTTCAAATCATAGCTCCCCCATCACTATGGTGTGTATTATCATACATATTCAATCTATACCATCTTTGACAGAATGTGTCATATTCGGGTTCAAAATTTTAAGAATGGCGCATGCAGTGACAACTCCTCTCAAGAACAATTATTTGCATGCTTTTCAAAATAATCTACAAGCATTCTCCTTTGGTGTACAATCCTCTTTTGTTTTGAAGTTAGAGCGTGGATCTTGGACAAAGCTTCACATCAAAATTCTTAATGTGGCTCACTAGACCCAGAAAGAGTTTCCCAAATCAGTACAAATTGGTTTAATCATAAAAGATATGGTGATATAGAATAAGTATGTATGACAAAAGGCAGAAAATATGCAAAATTGGATAAAAACATGATTTTCAAAAATATTATTTCAACACATAAACAAAAGACTGGCGGATTTGAACTGGAGATCTGCGGTTCACCAGCCCAATGCTTGTACCACTGAGCTACGATGATAGACAAACAAATCGATCTATACAAATACATTCACAAAACATTTAAATAGCAATCTTGTGACGTAGTGTCATCAAAAGTATAAGTGTAGTGAGCTACCTCAAGGCGGCATGATACACTGTTCACCGGAAATTCAGACGAGTGTTTAGCATTTTGAGTGATTTGCCCTTGATTCACGTTTATTTTTGAATGGGTTAATGTATTGGTAGTCAAGAGGTGTTACCAACCAGAGTTTCATAACGACAGCGACTGTTGTTCGAGTAGATTCGAAATCTGCCGGATACTTTTACATTTCTTTTATCTTCTACTCTGCAAATTCTAAATTTTGCAGGTTTTGTGTATCTCGAACACCAACATAGATATCCTCTCTTTAGTTTGGTGTTTTATTTCATTATCATATATACTTGAGTAACATTTGAATGATATTTCTGTGATTTATTAACAGGTTATGCAAATTATTTCGGTAATGTTTGTGATCTCCGTCTACATTTTAACAAACCAAAGGCATTCTAATTTTTGTATTTACATTTTTTCTGTATCTTTTTTTTTAAAAATATAGACACACTTTCAAGTTAGTAAAGTACAACTATTATACTACTAGTCTAGTCAATCTAGCAAATCACCTCAAAGTAATAGCAACAGAAACAAACTCGACGGAATTTAATAAACAAAAGCGTGATTAACAACATACAAAAAATCGGACAAAATCGGACAATGGGACATATTTAAAATTTAGACTTAAATGTTGTAGTAAACCATCGATATTTTGTGATGTTTACGGCACGCCGTACACGTAAAGGGGAGTAACTTAACTGTGACAGTCATCGGAATAAAGTTATACACAACGATCTAAAGTGCATGTAATAAAAAACGCGATTAAACAGCTTAACAGTTGTATTAAAAGGGTGATTTTAAGACCTTCTATATACATACAATATTGCTCAACATCTCATATTCTTTGCCGACTTTCATTCCCGGGGAACTTTTGCGAATAAAGCTTCAAAATATTTTGTTTGACCCTCTACTGAATTAAATTTAATTATAAAAAACAATATTTACTTTAGAAGTTATGAAGAATCAATTATAAATGAAATCTTAAAGAATTAGTTTCAATTTACAAGGTGGAATTACGTTTGTTAAAAAAGAAAATATGGAAAGCCATTCGGGTTAAAAGTTTCAGTTATTTTGTATCTTCATCATTTGAGCAAGCGTTTTGTATTAAAAACTTTTATAAAACTTAGTAAGTTAAGTATTTTTGCTTTTCTTTTTCAAATTCAGGTTTGGGGAGTCATTCATGGGTAATAATAATGATAATAAAACATTGATAATATAAATAATAAAAATCAATATAAGTAAACACTTGCGCATAGTATCATGATTTGATGTAAAATCGAGTAGTTGCTCTTTCTAATTAGTCTTCGGTTCACGACCTGCGGAACCACATATCCTAGCAGCATGCGAACAGCGCGCTAGACCACCTGGTCATCTATTCAAGACAAAACTTGTTTTCGATGACGATGGAATTCTCGCCACGCTGGCACACGATAATTGAGAATGGAAATGGTATACAGTTATTTATCGTAAATTTTAGAGGATCATACAAAATGCACATTGTGTTTGAATATTATATATAAAGCACAGAAATAGCAACGAACTCTGAAATAAACATAACTGCCCTAAGGGACGAAATCAATGTCGGATGAAAATTTAAATTAAATTCGTTAGTGGGAGAGGAATAAAAACTCCCCCAAGTTTCTGTCATCCGACATCGATTACACTTTAGTGGAAAAAGGAAAAAGACAAGCGACTGTTGAATACCACATACTATCTAAAACATATTAATGAATATTTAATAGATTTAATGTACACTTTCATTTGTGAATAAACAGTAGAAAAGGTATACAGAAGTATACAGAGTGTTATTTATAATCGTAAATCTCTTTTCTTGTTATTCGATTAGTTTCAACATTTGTCATATTAAGTTTTAAAGGGGGGGGGGGGTTCTTGGTGAAAACTATGTGAACGTAGTTTTTTGTGAGACATTGAATTCTTGATCTTGCCCCTAACTGAAGAATATCGTTAAAATCAGACGTCTTTTTAGGAAATGAAGTTTGTCAATCCTTGCCCTTTCTACATGCATTCACAGGATGCGACACAACGTCAAGAATGTTCGGCATCGGAACAGGTCCTGTATAGTCAAAATGTAGACAAATCACGAAAAAATTATGTATATGATTAGTTTTTAAATGGAGGCAGGCTACTGACGAACAAGTTGATGGTGAAGGGGTTTCAACTGTTTCGCTTAAAGTTAGCATTTCGCGAATTATATGGTCGTTAAAGCAATCTACTTTGCCAATACAACTTATCATTGGGTGAAATCTGTCTGACTTGCTTCATATAGATTGTTAGGCCGTTTTTGGCACAATGATATTGAATAAGGGTAACTCCGTTTGCCTTATTAAGATATAGAACTCACGGCGGGTGTGACCGGTCAACAGGGGGTGCTTACTCCTTATAGACCATAGGCACCTGATCTCACTTCTGGTATATCCAGGGGTCCGTGTTTGCCCACCTCTCTATTTTGTATTGCTTATAGGAGTTACGAGATGGATCACTGTTAGTTATCTTCACCTTCCTATATGAGGATTTCATAGAGCAAAAAGATATATTCTGGTGTCGATGTCATATCGACTTTGTAGGATGCAATACCATAGAGACACTTATAGGAGATTTGCTTTGTGAAGAATTGTCTAACACAATATAATTTTTATCAGTTCAGTCACTGCCACTAACTACTAACTACAGCTGCAGAAAAGGAGCACTGCAAGAATTTTTTAAGTCATAGAGTGGACTAAAGAAATGATTAATTTGGATCCCTCGAATTGGGGCTTATCACTGCTTTCAGCAATTCTTGTATCCATTAAAACTAAATTACAAGTCGCGACAGATAAACTTTTGAACGTTTTTCGCTGTAAATGCAAGGCATATTGTGACACTAGCCGTTGTACTTGTAAAAACATGGACTGAACTGTACTGCAATTACTCAAATGATCACTCATATAATTATCAGGAACGTAGCAATAATAGCTCTACATCTTTTATCATTGCATGCAAAGTTGATAAATATTTACGCACAAAGGTCTATTTTTAAACAGATTGGTTGCCCTCCCTCCTCTTTTCTTAAAAAATAGCATTGCCGTGAACTGTACACAGTGGAAGTGTAAAATTGAACTGAGAGAACAACCTTAGCCCCCCCCCCCCCCCCCCCCACCACCACCACACACACCATCAAGGATTTGTATAACTTTGGATTAAAATTCACTTGTCAATTTTCAGGCAATATTGTGAAATTATCTTCACCCCCCCCCCCTTTTTTACGATGCTGCGTGCCTGATTCATTTTGCTTTTAATTCTATGTGTCCATTGTTTTAAAAACAGATTACTCCTGAAATTCTCGGTATTAATTGTACAATAATTTGGATAGAACTAAACATCAAATATGGCTATACCCCCCTCCCCTCTTTCCCAAACTCTAGAACTTGACGAAGTGCACGTATTAAAGATTTCCTTATAAAATCGAAGAAACTGAACCTTGTTTCGTCATAGATGTAGTACAAACTGTTAAAACTCAGCTTAATAAAGAATTTGGTAACGTAAGCTTTACTATACACTGTTTGTTTTAAAATACTACATGTATTTATGTGAAACATAGGACCTGAATGGTAAGCGCGCCTCCAACTTCCGATGTAAGGGGAGTAACTGCAAAACTGTAGGTCATCTTTTACAGACCATTTTTGAAGGGGCACTTGTTTTGTGTTAACAGTTTATTTTAATATATAAATATTCATGTGGTAACTCATATATGCCTAATGGACAGGAAAAAGTATTTTCTTCCAAAATCCAGTTTTTAACGATTTTTGTTGGAAAATGAAGATTTCAGCCGAAAATTCGGCAAGGGGAAATAAATTTTGGTGCAGAAAAGTTTAGTTGTGGATTTGGACGTTTTATTCTTAAATTTATATGATCACTGTCATATCTTCTATAAAACAGTCATTTCCTATCATTTCCAGTTTTTCACTATTTTTGTTTTAGAAAAAGGTAGGTTTTCCTAACTAAAATGGTAGTTTTCATATATATTGAAATAATCTATATATTTTACTTGTTGAGCAGTTTTGAAAATAATTCCTTGCTTCAATTTTTTATTGGTAGACTCAAATGTATGACAAAATGTGGGTTTTCTTCTTACAATTTCAACCTTTAACAATTATATTCAAAAAAGCAAGATTTTACCCAAAAATTACAGTCAAGGAAAGAATATAATCTGCTGTAAAAAAATTAATCGAACATTTCCAGGTTGAAATTTGAGATATGAAACTTATTTTTACTGTATATTACATAAAATGGACATTTTCTTCAATTTCCAGTTTTTAACAATTTTCATGAAAAAACACATCCTTTTACCCCAAAATTCCAATTTTCCCATGGAAATACAAAAGCCGATTTTTAATATGTTGTTTGCATGTGTTTTCTTGCATGAATAATCAAAATTTCATTTCTGTTGCAATTAGTTTGAGGTTTTGCTCATTTTTGAGCTAGATTGACTAGACTATACGTTTACCTGATCAGGATATAGGGCTCACGGCGGGTGTGACCGGTCAACAGGAGACGCTTACTCCTCCTAGGCACCTGATCCCACCTCTGGTGTGTCCAGGGGTCCGTGTTTGCCCAACTATCTATTTTGTATTGCTTATAGGAGTTATGAGATTGATCACTGTTCGTTATCTTCACCTTGCATCTATTTTTCTTTATTTATTTGCAAGTTGGTCTACATATTAATGCACACCGCTTTACCACCTTGGTTTATTTTTCAGTAGTTGAAAAATTAGGTCGTTGAATAAATATGCATGTATTCATACGCGAACATACAACAATAAAAAGCTGAATCTAACTGAATTGAAACAAACTGTGTCTTCATCGTTGTATATAAAACGCGATGGACACCAATAGAAATTAAGGAGAAAACAGACAGTGAATGTACATTTACCAGACATTAGTTTTTTGCCGAAAATTCGGTGATAGTACCGGGTCTCCTTAATTAAGGTGTCCCAATACTCAAATACCATTGGTACGAAAGTCTTCATTAAGTGTTTCATATTTCACCACATATCAATGTATATGTACGTTAGATCTCAAACTCAGGGTGCATTGCACACCTTTTAACAGATATTTGTTTCACTTTATATTCATGTACAAACAAGCTATTCTCGTTCGACTTCATATGGAGGAACTGGTCTCGGTGATTATGGGAGCTACCGCCCACTTCTGCTTCATACTTAGCTTGTTTCTATTGAAAATAGAGAACAACAGCAAAATAAAACCTCAACTTTATGACAAATGGGATGATTTTAGCTTCTCCATCGTCAACTTCCCATATTTATGTAGCAATATTTCATTACCACCTGCATATGGTGTGTGTATATATCTCAACTTATCCGATACAAAAGAGATTGTCTTCCGTATGGAACTAAACAAGACCAATTCCAAACAGTACTAAGGGTTGCAACAATGTATTTCAAAATCAAGACATGACAAAATAGGTTTTTTATAACCTGCCGATTAAACATTATCCTAAAGGAAGTATTGGCTGTATAAAAGTGGGCTTTCTCCAAGTACTACTATTTTTCCAAAAAGACCTTGATTTTAAGAAATGAAACATATAATCAATTTAGGAAATGAAACTTATACTTCGTGTCTTGATGCAGGTATCAAAGGAAAAATTGGACGGACAATTTTTTCATCAATGCGCTATAAGTTTCAATTTCTTATCATCTAGATATGTGTTTTTATAAATAGTAAAAAAAGAATTTCTCTCATCAACAAGCTTTAATTAACTTTTATGAAATGGCGCGTAGAAATATATGAAAGTAAGAATGAAAACAGCAACAAAAATGGCAGATGGAGTGCGTTCAGGTCAGGTAGAGTTACAGCGCGGAATTAAATGGATTAGACGCCGAATTAAAGGTGCAATGGTTTTAAAAAGCTGAATTAGATATAATGGAAGAGAGGAAGCGGTGACTGGATATATGCTGCATCGTATTGGAGGAGACGTTGAATACTGGTTGTATCGTGGGAACGGTGTGATTCGACTCAGCTCAATTTCAGTATCAAATCTTTATCGATTCCATGTCTCTGTTGGTCCCATAATGTAATGCGTTTTATGAACAAGGTGAAGATCATAGGAGTAGTTTGACCTTCATGCTAGTTTTTTGCTTATTAGTCTTATTATACCTGAGAAATGTCCATGTCTCTATCAATATCGATTCCAGAGTTATACCAGGTTTGGTATTCATGGTCAGATGTCAAGGTCATTGGGATCCTTTGACCTTGATACTAGTTTGTATGACTTGGCATCTTCTCATTTCTGAAGACCCCAGGACGCTATCATATTTTTCAAGTTATATCTCTTCCTCTATTAAGAATTTATTAAAACAAGGGAAAAGAAGAAATCTGACTCCAATTGGCCGCATAACTGTTATAAAATCTCTAGCAATCTCAAAAATTGTACATTTGTTTATTTCCTTACCGAATCCATCAAAAGACACTATTGACCAGTTAAACTGTCTATTTTTTTAAAATTGCTGTGGAAAAGTCCTGTTCATAAAGTAAAAAAGTCTATAGTTAACCAGGAATATGAAAAGGGTGGTTTAAACATGATAAATATAAAAACAATTATTGCAAGTATGAAATTATCTTGGGTTAAAATTTGCTAGAGTTCAGCAAAATGGAAATTTGTCATAGGCGAAGATATTAATATTAGTCAGGTCATTAGATGTGGACCAACATATGCATTAAAGAATATTGAAAAATCAAAAAACAAATTTTGGCAAGATGTTTTTAATTCTTGGAAAAAAACTGGAGATTTGTTTTGAAAATGAATTGACACCAGAAAAAATGAGTAAAACTTTTCCTTTGGTACAATGATAAACTTAAAGTAGATAAAAAGTGAATGTCTTTGAAGGAATGGAGTAAAAACAATATTTACTTAATAAATTCGTTACTGGATGAGGAAGGGAATATAATGAGTTATGCTCAATTCAAAACAATATTTGATATTAAAACTAATTTTTGGAATTTTTTGGAGTAACAAAAGCAGTAAAGAAAATGATGAAATATTTTAATATCGATAATCTGAATAAAGAACAAGAACCAACTATTCCCTTACATTTTACCTTTGCTAGATGATAAAACCAACAATAGAAAAATTTACAAAATATTGAATTCTAGCAAAGAAAAACCAACTGGACAAAGAAAATGGAATAAACAATTTGAAATATCTAGTGACGAATGGAGAGGAATTCACATGGATGTTTTTATGAACATAAAAGATAGTAAATTACAATGGCTACAATATCGAGTAAATCATAGAATTTTAACTACAAACACTTTTTTGAAAATGATTGGGAAATCAAACGATTTATGTTCTTTTTGTTTAGAGGAGAGAGAATCATTGGAATATATTATGTATGATTGTGAAAAAGTCAGAATTTCTTAAAAAGAAATGTGCAATGTTGGTTTACTGAAACATTTTCATTCAATATCATAACTGATAAGAAAACTTTTATCCTTGGATGTTCGAAAATTAAAATGGTAAACTTTGTAAATTACCATTTTAAACATTAGATATACTTCACCAAATGTACAGGAGATTGTTTGTCATAGAGTAAATTTAAAACCACTTGGATAAATGTATACAGAGTGGAAAAACAATTGCAAATAAATATAATTGTACAGATCAGTTTGAAAAGAAATGGAAATTATTTGAAACATTAGCTCAAGTATAACGTAAAATATGTTAAAACAAAAATATCCTAAAATGCTTCTTTTTTAGTATTATATACATCTGTTATAATTTTTTCTTCGTAAGAGGTGAAGTAAATGTATCTTCAATCAATAATGTGTTTAAAGTAGTATTTTATTAAATAACAACCTTGGTATTACATCATATATCCGATTGTTAATTATTATAGTATGATATTTATGAACTCAGCCAGAGTACATTGTCAATTTTTCTACTTTCTTTACTTCTAGCCTTCGTTTAGTATGAATGTCCGTGTGAATGTGTGAGCAAAAGAGTTGGAATTCTTAAAACCCAGTAACCCCCCCCCCCCCCTGATCAGGTTGGGTTGTAAGGGTTGTGTAAAAGCCTGACTATATACCTGAATAAATGTTGTTAAAACTGAAAAAAGAAGTTATATCTGTTGAATTAAGAACTAATTTTTCCACACATAGTTCTATGTTGGACCCACTCCCCAAAATATAACTTAACCCCATTTAATATGAAAACAAAAACATTTCTACACAACTATATATTTTGCCTTATCACATCCTTAAGTTTCTAATACTTTCATCTACTGTTTACGGACAACGGCTGCGGACATTTGAAGACAGAAGAAGAAGCGGAATAATAGTTAATAAGAAACAAGCACACACAATAAGTGAAGTGTGGGTGAGTCAATAACTCCAGTACATATATAATACTGGTCTCCAGTGAATGAAACAATTCTTCAATGTGTTTCCATTGTTATTAGGAGGAAGGCTGGTTGATGTCACAGTCTCCTTGACTGGTCCTCAGCAATTCGCGTACACTGTGTCACTTTGGAGATGATCAGCAATGACCTCGTAACAAAACTGATATTCTTCCTGAAAATAGAAAAACACGGAGTTCTCTGTACATTGATGTGCAAAGGAAAAGAAATCGCATTAAAAAAATGAGTGGAAAATGAAAGTATTTCAATCATACCAAAGAAGATATGAACTCTGGCCGTCGGATTTGGAGTTGTCTTGTGATTGTAAATATGTCCACCTGTGTATCCATGGTAAGTTGTTCCAGAGCATTGAATACAACCAAGAATTGTCCACATCGCTTGGCCACATCACTAAGTAATATGGAATTTTATCTCATTACTCTGATGCTAATATAATTTATGAATTGAATTCATTTGCTATGCAATAAAATGACTATTTTCTGGAAGATTTGTTTTATCAGAAGCGATGTATAATTTTCACAAGTGTTATACCGGGTATATTTGTGTTATTTCTAGATTAAGAGTGTAGTTGGCTTAACCCGTGACCAAAATTAGCCTTTCTTTAATCCCCAGGTCTGGATCTTCAAATAATTCTTAAGATATTACACATGTTTGCCAAAATAAATTAATCAAATGAAACCTCGACAGAACCAGAATCCTTCCCTCGGGGTGGGTCCTTTCCTCCACCCTCGCTTCGTTGATGAGATCAAGTAAAACTCTCCGGTTTGAGGAGTCGCTTTCTCCTTTCCATCTTCTACTTTCCAGTATGCAAACGCTCATGCCACTAGCTCTCTGCAATCATGTGTTTGAGAAGAAACGAATCTTGGATTATAAATGCCAACAGTACTTCTTGAAATGTAAAAACAAAATTCATCAGAAAACTTTACAAATGAACACCTTTTGGTGCAGAGTAATGCTAGTCTTGGTGACTGTTGTCGTTTGTGTACAATCTGTCATTTTAGTCGTGAATGTTCCAACCGTTTTGCTTTCATTTTTAGCAGGAAGCCAAAGTGAAGACTGAAAAAGAAAACACAAACTATGGGCATGGTTATAATAACGAAAGGAGTCAACTACAAAATTTAAGCTCATGCCAATCGTAAACCGTCTTAAATCATGAAAGGTGAAGATAACGAACATTAATCAATCTCATAACTCCTACAAGCAATACAAAATAGATAGTTGGGTAAACACGGACCCCTGGACACACCAGAGGTGGGATCAGGTGCCTAGGAGGAGTAATCATCCCCTGTTGACCGGTTACACCCGCCATGAGCCCTATATCCTGATCAGGTAAACGGAGTTATCCGTACTCAAAATCAGCGTGCCAAGAACGGCTTAACAATCGGTATGAAACATGTCAGACAGCATTTGACCCAATGATAGGTTGTATTGACGAACTAGATCGTTATAACGACCATAGAATTTGCGAAATGCTGACTTCAATTGAGAATGTTGGAAGCCTTGTACCATCAACTTGTTTGTCAGTAGCTTGCCTGGATTTGAATACTGACAATATGCAGAACTGCAATGACTGGATATTATTATTATTATTATGACTGGTTGGTTTCTGAGGTTGCACAAGGAGTGTATAGTATTTTCGTCTAGACTGCTTGATTTTGTAATTACACGTGTTTATGTCAAGTTGAAAGATCGGTGATTTTAATCCAAAAATAGAATTCAATGAAACAGCATATATTTATTACATGTACATTTACAAAGTTACACACAACACTTATGTTACCGAATGGAACCTCTGAGTGTGATATTTAAACCGTTATTATAGTAACAATCACACTAAAATGACATCCGGGACAGTTTTGAAAGTTTCTTGTGAGGTTTACACCCGAAATCAATGCAAATGTATAAAACACATACAAAGTAAAATTTCCAGATTTTCTTTAAAAACTATGAGGATTATCTCTGTCGTAATTCTGAGAAACTCATTCAAACTATATAGAAACTATATAGAAAGTATTTTGTAAACCTACAAATGTACTCACTCATTCAAACTACATAGAAAGGATAGTTTGTAGACCTAGAGAATATAATCATTCACACTACATAGAAAGGATAGTTTGTAAACCTAGAGAATATAGTCATTCACACTACATAGAAAGGATGGTTTGTAGACCTAGAGAACATACTCATTCACACTACATAGAAAGGATGGTTTGTAGACCTAGAAAATGTACTCACTCATTCAAACTACATAGAAAGGATAGTTTGTAGACCTAGAAAATGTACTCCCTCATTCAAACTACATAGAAAGGATAGTTTTTAGACCTAGAGAATATACTCATTCACACTACATAGAAAGGATAGTTTTTAGACCTAGACTATATACTCATTCACATTACATAGAAAGAATAGTTTATAGACCTAGAGAATATACTCATTCACACTACATAGAAAGGATAGTTTGTAGACCTAGAAAATGTACTCCCTCATTCAAACTACATAGAAAGGATAGTTTGTAGACCTAGAAAATGTACTCCCTCATTCAAACTACATGCAAGGTGAAGATAACGAACAGTGATCAATCTCATAATTCCTACAAGCAATACAAAATAGATAGTTGGGCAAACACGGACCCCTGGACACACCAGATGTGGGATCAGGTGCCTAGGATGAATAAGTATCCCCTGTTGACCGGTCACACCCGCCGTGAGCCCCATATCCTGATCAGGTCAACGGAGTTATCCGCAGTTTGTAGACCTAGAAAATGTACTCGCTCATTCAAACTACATAAAAAGAATAGTTTGTAGACCTAGAAAATGTACTCACTCATTCAAACTACATACAAAGAATAGTTTGTAGACGTAGAAAATGTACTCACTCATTCAAACTACATAGAAAGGATAGTTTTTAGTCCTAGAGAATATACTCATTCACACTACATAGAAAGGATAGTTTGTAGACCTAGAAAATGTACTCGCTCATTCAAACTACATAGAAAGGATAGTTTGCAGACCTAGAAAATGTACTCACTCATTCAAACTACTGTAGAATAATTCATATTCGAGGGGACCAATTTTCGTGGATTGGTGGATTTTTACTAGTTCGTGGGGATGTAATTTCGTGGATTTATATATTTGTAAGAAATATAACTATGGAATGTAATTATGATTCTTTATTCGTTGAGGATGTAAATTCGTGGGTTAGGGGTACCCTCGAATTCCACGAAAATTGAGCCACCACGAATTCTAATGATTCCACAGTCTATAGAAAGGATAGTTTGTAGACCTAGAAAATGTACTCACTCCTTCAAACTACATAGAAAGGGTAGTTTGTAGACCTAGAAAATGTACTCACTCGATACTATGAACTCCACCAAGCCTTTCTATTTCATACCTATCAGTAGCCTGCTATATGAGCATTGTCATCATATCAATAAAAGTTTGATAAATCACATATCGTAGAAGTTTCAACAGTTTAAATATCGAGATTCGTTAAATTGGTATGCATACAATGATACCTCTTTCCTTTTCTTACTCCAATTTAGCGACTGACATCACTCTACCAAAATCCCCTCACCTAAGGCATCACTGTACAACGTTGTGATACACATATTTTTTTTCTTCTTCATAATGAATATTTTTGTCCAATGATGTTGCTATTGAAACATCTTTGGTACAATTTACAAGGCCAATTTCTTTCTTGTTTGAAGCAAATAGACTTATTCAAAAGTGAAAATAACGAAGAGTGGCCAATGTAATAAATCCTATAAAGAATACAACATTAATAAGAAGACAAACACGCACGCCTGGACACACTGGTCAGAGGTGACATCAGATGCCAAGGTGGAGTACTAGCAAGCATTTCCTTTTGATCGGTCACATCTTGATCAGGTAAACTGAGTATTCCGTAGTCAAAATCAATATATAAAGAACGGCTCTAGACAGCTTTCGACCTAATGACAGGTTGTACAATATTTGCAAATTAGATCATTATCATGACCATAGAATTCACTAAATGCTGACCGTAAACGAGACGGTTAAAATTCCCGTTACAGCAACGTATTTGTCAGCAGCTTGTCTCGATTTAAAAATTGTCCATAGACTTGAATCAGTTGCGAGACATAACCATCATATGCAGGTGACAAAGGAATATTGATAAATAGATATAGGAAGTTCACGATGAAGAAGCTGAAGTCATCCCATTTGTCATGAAGATTAAAATCAAATAATTATATAAATGTTCCATGATTTAAAAGTGCACATTGATTCTAATCTCTCAATATTAAATTTGGATGCTTATGTCCAACACCGTATAAGTAAAAATAAAATAAAAATGACGTCATTGTAACATCAAAGTCGTGCGCAGTGACCTGACAAATGATTAGTAAATGAATGGATACAAGACTGCTCATTATACAAATTGCAGGATTTTTTCTCGACCATACCGATTCGATTTCCACCAACGGACTCAGGGATACAATTGTAGGTGCATAATAAGCCTTCACAAGTCTCAGGAAGTCCTCTGTGTAATCTGGGAGAGGATATTGAGCACTGATGAAATGGTCATTTCTTGCAAAAGACTGAAAAGGAACAGGAAATGAAACACAACATGCAGAATGTATTCATCATGTACGCATTGTTGTATTCAATCGGTGCATTCAATGTAAATGATTTATACATTTGTAGTAGTAAATTATGGTTATTTAAAATAATATTGTAGTTTTCATATTCAAATGACTTGTAAATCTCTATATTATACATTTACAAATCAGGAATAATTACCATGGATTCATTTTGTTTAAACGGTATTTACAATGTTGAGGTTTTCCGCCGACTCGCAATGACCAACACCTGCGCTACACACAATAAGCTAATCAACACACGGTGTGTTGTCAAAGACAAATTGCATTAGCAATTTAATAAGTCTATATAATCAAAGTTAGACATTTCAGACATGAAATATTGACCATCCCCTTCCAGGTGAAGCATAATAAGAACAAAGGTCATTAATCCTACATAAAAATCATACACTGTTCCCGTAAGGCGATCCATAAGAAATTTAAGTATATGAACGTTATCAATTGATAAGGTCTGCACAATAAAGATGACAGAATTGTTTTGATCTATACAGAAATTAATATTTATCTTGGAATCTTTGAAAAAGTTCAATTCCTAGGATTACATTTTGTCCTTTTAATTGTTCTTAGGTCTGACCATTTTCACTAGCGAAGGGTTTACTCTACTTTGTAAGAATATAAGTATATCAGAAACCCCTTGCTAGAACAAATGGCGGTCTGATAAACATATCGCCCCCATGTTCTATTCACAAATGTATATATTACACAGCAGACAAACCTGTAAAGAAACTGCGTTGTAGTAGGTGTTCTTCCCTTTAGTGTTTGACAATGGACACATGTAACTTTCAACTGAAATGGTTTCAAGAAATTTATATACAATTCATCAGTCAGAAGGGTTTTATGTCTCTGGGTACCCTATATATATATAATAGCAGTTGATTCAGTCAAAATTAAAGGGTGTAGAGCTAATGTGCAATTATATCAAAATGGAATGCAGGAGGCCTAGGATCGAGCCACCTTGGGATCTCTTGTCGGCAGACATCAGTAAGAATGTATCTACATGAATATGTTACTATGTTAAAGTGAAAGTGCATTGTAAACTCTCTATGTTAAAAGTGTGGTACCATTAGTGAAATGTAAATATTCAACTGTGATGGGGATTAATCATTAATCGGTAATAGTCTATCATTATTGCAAGATGAACTGCGTTTTCAAGGTATTCATGTATTATACAAACTGGTTTACCAGGCAGAACACTGGGTGTGTAATTGGTCGATACGTTTTGCCGCCCTGTTTTGTAGTCCTCTTGTGTGTATTCTCGTCTTCCGGACAACAGGTCCTAGAAACAAGAGCTGAAGATCATTCTCATGTCACATGTTACTGCACAAAATCACAAATATCGTTCTAGAATATCCAACAAACTGTTCAAATCATCCAGACTAAGACACGCTGCTATTTTATTAGAGATTCATAAATAGAATCACCTGAAATTCAGCAGAAAGTGGTGATTTATTGGCTATTTCTCCGAGATTGATATAACAGGAATGATCCTGGAATTCTCGTAGAAATGTCCTGGTTGATACAGACCTTCCTTTTCCTCGGAATGATTCAAGTAATGCCAAGTAGACAACTTTGTATTGATCCTTAAATATGAATTGCATTATAAACGGGTATTAAAAAACCCGATTTTCTCTCTTTATATTATTTGTAATGATCTAAAATTCTAAACGAACCCAATACACATATCTATATGAAAGGTGAAGACAACGAACATCGATCAATCTCATAACTCCCAGAAGCAATACAAAATAGATAACTGGACAAACACGGACCCCGGACACACCAGAAGTGGGACCAGGCGCCCAGGAGGAGCAAGCATCCCCTTTCGAACGGTCACACCGCAGTGAGCCCCATATCCCGATGAGGCAAACGGAGACATCCGTAGTCAAAATCAGTGTGTCAAGAACGGTCTAACTATCTGTATGAAACGCGTCAGAAAGCACCTGACGCAATGGCAGGTTCCATTGATGAACTAGATCGTTATAACGACCATATAATTTGCGAAATGCTGACTTCAATCGACACTGTTGAAACCCTTGTGCCATCAACTTGTTTGTCAGTAGCTTGTCTTGATCTAAAAACTGACTATACACAGAACAAGCTCTTGCATACCGAATTAGTTGAGAGACATAAACACCATATGCTGGTGATAATGAAATATTACTACATAAATATGGAAAGTTGACGATGAAGAAGCTGAAATCATCCCGTTTGTCATACAGTTGAGTTGTCAGTTTGCCGTTAATGTCTACTTTCAATAAAATATCTAAGTATGAGGCAGAAGTGGACGACTCTGTGGTGTCTTTTATTTCGAGCTCACAGGGATATATCGAATCGACATATGAACGAAAGTTATTATTGTTAATAGACAAAGCGTCGTCGATAGATCTAAATGTCGAATTGAAGGCCACAGCAAGATATTGTTTCTTCTCGCGTAGAAGTTTTTGAATAAATTCTGCTTCATATGAATATAGAAACATGTCACCTAACAAAGGAGGATAATTCGTGCCCTTGAGAATATATGTAACATATCAAGGAATACATGCATAATATAGCACATCTACCAACAATTCTTTACAGAGAATTGAATGCTACTAATCAGATCTAATTGAATGCTACTAATCAGATCTAGGACTTTGATTTCGAAGTTTCGTCTGAATGAGAATTGTTTGAAAACACATAAACACCGATAAACGAGAACACATGCGTAACAATTACCATTTCAATTGAAATTTATTATCTATAACCTATCATTGGACTAAATGCTATCTGACGTGTTTCATATCAAATGTTACACCCTTCTTAGCACACTGATTTTGACTACGGATAACTCCGTTGGCCTGATCAAGATATCCCGTAAAACTATCCACTAGGAATCAAAGAGAGTAAAACACAAACTTACGTCACCCTGGATCATGTTAGCACGGCTGTTTCTTATGGTTTCTACATACTGCCGGATATTAACTTTCCCGGTTATCTCCCCTCCCTTATTAAGCGCGTCCAATGCTATGTACGTCCCTGTCCTACCAATCCCTGCGCTGTATTGTTAAATAGAGGTCATTAGTAGTCTTCAATATAATCAACGGTTGAAATAGAAGTCATCTATAAAATCAATGGTTAATATGAAATTCATTAATATAATCAACGGTTAAATTAGAAATCATTAATATAACCAACGGTTAAAATAGAAGTAGTTGATATCATCAATGTTTAACATTCTAGTATATTAGACATGGATCTCAATTAGTCGAATAGTAATATTATTTGATAAATATGATTATTTTGGGGGAAAACCCTTCAACAACAGTGAGATTACCAGCATGGTAAATTATATTGAAGGTAATCAAAGGTCACTAAATCCTGTCTGGTGCACGAAATTTTAAAAATCCAATTTCAGAATTTTATCTTGCATATTCCCAACATTTTCTCATTGCTGTCATGAAGTAATTTTATTTTCACACTGAAAATATCACTGTTATTACTGCGACAGGCTGAAAATATTCAGTGGATGAATTATACTATGTTGCTATTGAAAAATATGAAAGAATAAATAGTAATACGCGCCTGCAGTGAACAAGAGTGTACTTCCCTGGATGTTCGACAGAAGTTTTCAGAACGTGTCGATGGAATACCACAAGAGCCAGCGGTTCTGGGACACCGTGGTCAGGCCACTGCGTATAGTGGAACATACACACGTCACGCTCAGCTTTATCCTGAAATTAAACAGTTAATGATCACCTATATGGAGAGTTGGAAATATTGGATATATATGTTGCAGAGAAAGATGACGAAAAGATACGTACCAAAATAATATAATTCATATAAATTGAATAAATTATATTCTGACGTTTCATAATCAGAATACGACATTTAAAATTCTGGATTCTGGCACCTGCATCATATTCTGTGAATCTTAATCATCACATAGTGGCCTGCGTATTTTATCATGAATTAATCTTATTATATTGCAGTACAATTATGACGGAGAGGCATGATGTTAAAGTGTGTTCAAGGATTTGTCCATAGCCATGACATAAAATGAAAGTAATATTACATGCATCTTCCAAATTAGTGTAGCCTTATAAGTTAAGAAACTTTTGAGGATACATTTCAATCTTAGTTGTAAACGACACCAGGCCTGGGTTTCTCGAAAAAATCTCAAATCTTAAACTCAGTTCAACTTAAGTTTGAGTTTTTATCTTAGTTGAGATTTTGCTCAAATTGCATTTCTCAAAACGATCTTAGTAAAATCTCAGCTGAGTTAATCTTATTACTCAGCTGAGTTTATTCCTCACGACACTAAGCGACCCGTCTGTCAAAAAACGTAACATCCGCACAGCTGTATCTTTCGTAAACAAATCGTTTGCTTGTCTTCTGCCGCGTATAACGTCAAGATGGAGGACTTTCCTAAAGCACGGAAACCAAATTGGACCGAGAGAGAGCGTTTGACCTTGGTGGAGGCGGTCCGATGCAGAGAGGACCACCTTTTCGGCAAAATTAAGGGGGCAGGGGGAGTGAAGAACTCTAGTGTGAAGGAATCAGCGTGGGAGGAAGTCGCTCAATTCGTCAATGCGTAAGTACTGTGTTATATTTTTTTGCTATCAACAAAATCTGTGTACCTTTCATTAAAAAGAAGTTCATCCCCGGAAGATTGCACAAACGCATTATGTTAGGGTTAGGGAGGGGGTGCAATCTGGTGTAATTTCAATTTGGGGAGATGTGGAGACATTTGTTAAAGAAAACAAAGTATGCTTATATTATCATCATCGTATCTAATAAAAAAAATCCTCAAAATTATTACTAGTATAGATGTTCATATAATATACATGTATGTATGCATGTCTCCACAGTTGTTGCTAAATATCAGATGTGCATCACTCTTTCATTTTTAGCTCACCTGAGCTGAAAGCTCAAGTGAGCTTTTCTGATCGCTTTTTGTCCGTCGTCTGTCTGTCTGTCCGTCTGTTAAACTTTTCACATTTTCGACTTCTTCTCCAGAACCACTGGTCCAATTTCAACCAAACATGGCAAAAAGCATCCTTGGGTAAAGGGCTTTCAAGTTTGTTCAAATGAAGAGCCATGTCCCTTTAAAAGGGGAGATAATCACAAAAATGCGAAAATAGGATATGGCCATTTAAAAATCTTCTCAAGAACCACTGGACCAGAAGAGCTGAAATTTACCTGAAAGCTTCCTGACATATTGTAGATTCCCTGGTGGTAGGATGGGGCCACAAAGGGGGACCAAAGTTTTACATACAAATATATAGGAAAAAACTTTTAAAATCTTCTTCTCAAGAACCACTAAGCCAGAAAAGCTGAGATTTACACGAAAGCTTCCTGACATAATGCAGATTCAAGTTTGTTCAAATCATGGGCCCGGGGGTTGGATGGGGACACAATAGGGGCTCAAAGTTTTACATAGAAATATATAGGAAAAATCTTTAAAAATCTTCTTCTTAAGAACCACTAAGCCAGAAAAGCTGAGATTTATATGAAAGCTTCCTGATATAGTGCAGATTCATGTTTGTTAAAATCATGGCCCCCGGGGGTAGGATGGGGCCACAAGGGGGATTAAAGTTTTACATACAAATATATAGGAAACATCTTTAAAAATCTTCTTCTCAAGAACCACTGAGCCAGAAAATCTGAAATTTACATGAAACTTTTTGACATATTTCAGATTTTAGTTTGTTAAAATCATGGCCCCCAGGGGAGGATGGGGTCACAAGGGGGATCACAGTTTTGCATACAAATATATAGGGAAAACCTTTAAATATTAGCCAAGTGACTCAGGTGAGCAATGTGGCCCTTGGGCCTCTTGTATATATTATACTGGTGTGAAAAATAAATTTCAGCAAAGGAGAAAGCGGATGCCATCAGGAGACCGGCAACTGGTGGAGGACCAAAGCCTCCCTCGACCACTCCAGTGGAGGCAGAAATTATTGATGGAATGGGGGACAGGCCTACATTGTGTGATCTGTCTGGAGGACATGACACAGAGGAAGGTATATAGTTTACATGAATGTTCGAAATGTATCCTATATGCAGGGCTCGAAATTAACATATGCCCGTCAGTCTATGACTGATTAAAAGTCTGATAGACTGACTGACATTTGTTTTAGTCAGTCCAACGGAACCAGTCAATTTTCTAAAGCATCAGTTTGGAAAATATACTTATGAAATTTTTTACACATATGGCATGCTTCGATCTGTAGATATCAGACGAATCTGATTTTATAAATCAGTGATTTCAAAGGTCCGTCGGACATTGACAAATGTCCGGTAATTTTTGTTTTGGTCCGATCAATATCAGTTGTTTGCCGGACCAAGTGTCCGATAATCTCTTTTCCAATGAAATACATGATTAGATAAATTTTCAATTTTTAGCAGCATATATTATGTTCCAAAATTTATTCTGTTCTTTAGTCATTGCAAACAGAAAATGTGTTTACGTTTAACTCAAATATTTATCAAACGTGCAATCATCTTCAATTCCCCCGAGAGGGTGATAATACAATTGAGCAATATATCCCGTGAAACTACAGACGTCTTTGAAGCGTTTGAATTAGAGAATAAATAACACTTATTTTAGCAAATATTGTGTTGCAGGGTATACCCAAGAAATCAGACAGACAATTAAAGTATATCAGTTAGTAAGGCCAAGTATGAAAAAAATTATTTGATGTACATTACCCCAATGTATAATATTCATTCATGCCAAATAATTGTTAAGAACTTTGTGGGGAAAAATCTTGACATCTTCTGATGCCAAAATAAGAGTTAATTTTCATATTTGACAATTAATGAATTATCCATGTCCATGATGTATTGAATGATTCTCATTTATTAAGCCAAACTTTTAATTTTCATATTTAACAATTATTCATGTCCATGATGTATTGAATGATTCTCATTTAGCAAACCAAACTTTTTCTCTTGATATAAAATGTCCAACCTTGAAAGTTGTATGTTGGAGTACATGTGCATCAAACAAATACTTTTAATTTTGGCCCAATTTATTTGCAACTCTTAACTGACATAATTCTTGTAATTTTCTTTTCAAATCTTGTGTCTTTTCTAAAGTTTTCTACATGTCACCCCCCAAAAAATATTCATTGAAAAACAGTTCACATTTCACTTTACAACATATGTACAATGTACCTTTAACCATACATTATTAAACAAACTTGAAACATTATAAAAACAGTATTATAAAGAGACAGTAGTTCAACAAAAAAAATAATGACGTTGTCGAGATGGAGCGAAGTTTATTTACACTAACACTATTTTTCATTGCAGTGATATTTTACTCTGTGCCAAATGAGGTGCCACAGCAACATACTTCCTCATCTGAGATTGCCTCCACATGTATGTGAATATGAAATAATTCATAAAGGTTTCACTGTTACATGTACATGTATTTAATTTTAGCTCACCTGTTAGTTCACTGGAAGGGCCATGCCCCTCAGAAAGGGGAGATAATTACATAAGTGCAAAAATGGGATGGAGTCATCAAAAATCATCTCAAGAACCACTGGGTTGGAAAAATTAAAATTTACATGACTCTTGCCTTACAAAGTGCAGATTCAATTTTGTTAAAATCATGGTCCATGGTTGTAGGTCGCCCCGACCTACAATAGGGGATCAAAGTTTTACATGCGAATATATGGCGACATTCTTTAGAAATATTGTTCTCTTGAACCACTGGGCTAGAAAAGTTACACATATACAAAAGACATTAACTGAAATCATTCGATGTAGAATTGTGTTTCGCAACCATTCTGCTGCAGAACCTGATATTAATTAAAAACTTGTACTTCTATTTCATGATTTATGTACTACAATTTGTAAATGTATCATTGTAGCCAGTTCCAGTGCAACAGTGAACTGTCAGGTTATTGACTTGGGTTTTTTGCCAACACCATCCACATCAAAGAGATGGAAGACGATGGAGGATGAAGAGATTTTAACCCTTCGGGCAGAAAGGGAGGCTTACCAAACAAAGACAGCATATTATAAAATGAAAATGAAAATTTTGCAATCTAAAATGGACAAGGCATGTTCAGAGCAGTAGGCATTTTGTTTTTACTCTGTTTCTCCTTCTTCTTTTTCTCCCCAATACATTTTTGCATGGGAGTGTTCTCAGAAAATGCTCAAGCACACGAAGTAGTTAAAATGTATTACACGTCTTTTGTAAATCTTCTTCTGAAGAACCACTATTCCCATTTTCAATCAAAAGTGGCATAAATCATCCTACATTGAAGGGGATTGAATTTCATTCAAATGAAGGGCCCTGCTCTCTCAAGAGAAGGCAAAATAAGTTAGGATCATTTGAAAATCTTCTCAAGAACCACTGGCCCAGAAAAGTTGAAATTTTTATGAATGCTTCCTAACATATTGTAGATTCGAGTTCGTTCAGATCATGGTATTTTTGGGTAGTGTAGGATCAAAATAGTGTATCAAAGTTTTTCAATGGTGATGTATAGGAATAATCTTATAAAAATCTTCTCAAGAACAACAGGGCCACTAATCATATTGATATGTGACAAGACCTGTCTTTTGGTACCAAAGCTTGTGAGTGATGTGGCCTATGGGCATCTTGTTCAATGAAATCTTTTGAAAGTTATATCTTGTGATATATATATATATACAGTTTCAATTGATTTACATGGTCAAAATGATCAATCTGTATGCACATGTGATTTGCTTTGATTGGCAGATATTTAGATAATCGATAAATTCCCTTATGAAAGAAAAATGGAATGATATAGACATCATAGGTTCATACTATAAAAACTGTATATGTAAAATGATTTGTTGTGCTGAAGCACAATGGCACCACTTCTTTAGTGGTGACGGGATATTGGGAAACATCCATAACGATCTCCGTTACAATTAAAACTAGTTATTTTTTGTTTCTGTTGTGATTCACAGGGTTGGTATATATTCTGTGTACATGTATGTGTAGAACAGTAAAATAATATTCGAGAGTAAGAATTTACAAGTACATTACAAATACTATTTAGGATTTCTTCATCTTCCATACTTTTTCCGTCTCTTTGATGTAGGTGTTGGCATTGCTAGATCATTTTCCTATTAACATATATATGGGTTTCAGTAGGAATATATGTGTGTCAAACTTTGCCTATTTATGTATAGGCAGAATGTTCTTGTATATTAAATGTTTTTGATCTACAGTATCAAAATGTTGTTATCTGGAAAAATCTATGGTGCTGTTATTTTTACAAAATTTGTAATAGACAAGACAATCCAGACAAGGCATGTAGTATGGTTGGGAAGATATGCTTGATTTGTATGAATTAATGTAAAATATTATGTATATCATGTTTTGATGCATTCCAACATTTCATTTTGTGATGCATTAATAAGTATTTGTATTCAATGAATATTTCAAAGGGGCATGGATGCAATTTGAGCTGAGAATTCTCAAATTTTATTTTCCCCATTACTTAACTCAGGTACAGTGTAATTTTAATGGTCAACCAAAATTTGAGTGTCAGTTGTTGAATTACAAATTGGATACAGCACTCACAATCATTTGTTATGTAAACAAGGCCAGAGCCATGTTTTCGTATACTTAAAAATTGCTAAATAGATTGATTTATTTTATCTTGTTTAATGTCTCTCAACATAATTTTTCACTCATAGGAAATATGTTGAAAACAAAATGAGATGTGACAAACTCTAGAAACTGTTTAATTGTGTTCAGAATTAACTTGTAATATGAAAAATCTGCTTTAACCAAAACTTTTACAAGTATATTTAATCTATATGAACAAAAACATGACGCAAGCCTTGTTTACATAACAAGGACTTGTGACCTCTGTATCTCCCATGTACCTCGACAACTGACATTCGAATTTTTGCTGACCATTAGAAATACCTTCAATGTTAAACAATGTAAACATTGAAACTGGAAAAATAAAAGTTTGAAATTTTTCAGCCAAAATCGTGTCCATGCCCTTTTAATAGTCATCATTTAAGAAGAAAAAAATGATTCTATCTTTTTTTTCTGTATATCGTCCAAACCTTTAGTATTAGTAATAGATAACCTGTTTTATTTCAAGAAAAAAAATGCCTGACAAATATAATCCCTAACATGTTTGCCATCTCTTTGATCCCCTACATCAAAGCTAACATCCTCCTGGTTTACAAATAATTCGTCTACATCTAAGATATCTTTTCTTTCAATACCAATGTTGTGCAAGACTGCACAGGCCAAAGTGATACTACATGCCTTGTCTGGAGTTGTGCGTAGGCCAGTGGACAAACATGAAAATCGTTTCTTAAGAATTCCGAAAGTCTGTTCAATGAGAACTCTTGTTTTAGCATGGCAGTTGTTGAATTTGACATCTGCTGGAGTAGAGGGAACAGGATATGGCGTCATAAGGTAGGGCTTGCAGGGGTATCCTGAGTCACCAAGAAGGAAACCTTTGTATTGTCCTGTTGATATAGAAAAAATATAGTACAATCAGTCTATTGTATTGGTACTATCTCAAAGCCTAGAAAATTCTTAATTAATGATATGTACCATTGTCAAAGGCAACAGAGATAAGGCTGTCTCTAAATATCCTACTGTCATGCACGCTTCCTGGCCATTTCGCCACACAGTTTAGGATCCTATACTTACATCACATATCATCTGAAATTGTTATTTTAAAAGGAATTCAAATTATCATTTCAAAACCAGATTTAACTGTCAGTTTATCGGACAATAATTTATGTCATGTTTGTTTGGTAATAGTCTTCTATGCTATTACATTCAAGTTAGATGTATGAGCTTGCATGCAAAATGTTTGAACCATCATATAGGTTAAATCCTGAGATGTATATAGGAAGTTTTTGAATACCTGGTTACATGTATTTGTATAATTAATCAAAAGTTGTAATTCATCATCTTCGCTAGCCAAGTGTCCGATTTACTTACTCTCATGAGAATAAGAGAATCGGACACTTGGCTAGCGAAGATGGTATTTTATGGACATTACTACAGTGTTTCAGTGTGTTCCTGTATTAGCAATATGGTGATAAAATTGTTGTGTTAAATACCACCAGGTATTATTTGTTGTTTCGCTCATGTGAACTGCTGGTTGGTGTGAGCTTTTCAGTCTATCTTTGTTGTCTTCATCATTGTTGTCATCTTTGACATTCCATATTTTAATCGATTGATTGTTTGTTGTTTTTGAAATAGTTTAGCCATTGTACAGTAGTATTAATTAAGCATAAATCTTCAAGTTATGAAAACATTTTATATTGTGTAAATTAAGACTTGTTTAACTAGTTGCCCATCTTCACAGATGAGCAATGTGGCCCACAGGCCCGGTTGTTTCTGTTGTGGCATAAATGAAATTATTAATACATTATCAAAAATCGTACCATACTGTGTTGTGTTGTGAAATCGAATATGATTCATGAATATGCTAAAGTTAAAAGCACAGAATACCTGCACATTAAGAGAATGATATCCTTTCCTATTGACATAGTCTGGTTCATTCTGTGATGGTGCTTGCAGCTTGATGAAGGTCCCATCAACACATCCCAGAACATTTGGGAAATCTAGATATATAATATTTTGTTAACTTATGGTCACTTGTCAATTGATCAGACTATAGTAGAAATATACATGAAATGGTGTATTACTTCACGTGTGGAAACGAATTATAACTAGTAATTTTAAAAGATTTCAAAATTTAAACTATATTAAAGTACAATTCTCGGGTATTGAAATTATGATTTATAATATCTGGCTCATTTTTATGTGCCATCTTATGTGCTTTTCTTATGTAGGTGCCATCAATGCAGCCTAATACATTAGGCCAACAATCTATTTTGTATTGCTTGTAGGAGTTATGAGATTGATCACTGTTCGTTATCTTCACCTTGCATTAGGAAACCCTATGTCAAATTGATAGAGATTAAATTGTGTACAAATAATGACGGCATTATGCGTTACCAATCTTTAGACTTTCATATGTACATTATGTTTCTAACCACACTCCCCTTGAAAATTTTAAGTCTAGATCCACCCATACATTGGAATAAACGAATACTTCCGCAAAGATCTGCTTTATTTATGTGTCAGAATCAAATCAAACTTTTTTCTTATAATCCATTGTACCACGATAATATATCACAAGTGAAGCAATGTTTTCATTCCTAATACGTATGTATGTACGTTTGTTGTTCAATACGAAAGATTTGTGGTACGATATAACCTGAGTTGCAGAATTATTTCCCTTGACTTGTCGATGTTGGAAGTTTAAATTACCTGCAATGGCAAAAAATTCTTGTTTCACTTGTACCATTCTTGGACCTGTCAGCATGTTGATAAATTGTCTTGCCACCCAGCACAAACCACTGCACACGTCTCTTACTGCTCTGCATATGGAAGGTGGGGAAATAGAGGAAAAGGTGTCCGAAATCAGCGAGTAAAACCCACCAGTCGCTAAAAACCTCAGTGTTACAAGGACTTGAAGAAGGGGTGGTAGAGCGCAACTCCTCAGAGTTTCGCGTGTAAGAGAAGGGGCGAGCAAACCAGTGATATAAAGAACTGTATCAGGCCTAAATCGGTACCTCTTAAACACCTCTACTTCACACAAATTTTCTAATGGATTTTCGCGATCCACGAGTCTGTTATACGCCATACGCTGAAGATGCTGGCGGCGACGACGTTGTGATCTGTTTTTGATCGCCATATTTGAGATGTAAGATAAGATTTGAGACTACTAAGAAGGTATCTCAAGATTTAATCTCAGCTGAGTTATAAACCGATCTTAGATTTTTTTGAGAAATCCAAATATTCGAGTTTTCTCAGATTTGAGATTTTTCTCAGAAATTTAGTAAAATCTCAGACTTAAGTCTGAGTTTGGACTTAAGATTTTTTCGAGAAATCCAGGACTGGCCCCAAGACCGTAAACTGAATATAGACTTAAGTCACAATTTTGATTACTTAATCTTAGGATTTATTTAGCACAGATGTTAAAAAAACTGCAAGTTTATAAAACAATTCAAATGCAATTATATACTGGACATTTTATTTGTTAATGAAAGTTATTTCAAAAGTTAGCCGAATTTGAAATTTAGATTTTAGTCTATTCTCAGTTTATAGTCTTGAGGCTCGGTCTCTTGATATCAATCTCAGATCTATTTCAGTCTTAAGAAAACTTCTATAAAGTTCCTGCGTGAAAGAATTCTAAAGTTTAATCCTGTGATCCTAGAGAAATGAACACCATCGTACAGGTCTTTTACTCGCGTATTACAAAATAATATCGGGAAATAAATATCAATATCCCAAATCACTATAACTTTGAGCCTCACAGTTTTTAAGGAAAGTTCTAAGCTTTTCAATCCTCATTAGCTACACGGCTCGTACGAGAGGTTTACCTTCCAGTTTCTAAAATTTTGGTATAATCTATCGAAACTTGCTAAAAACGTTTCTAAAAAATGATGAAAATGAAAACCAAATGTTTTTACAAGTCAAATAAATACATTTACCATATGGAATGCAATATATTCTCATGATTTCTCAATTAAATATAGGAAAGAGTAATCAATTAAAACTTTTTAACATGATAGAAAATTTACAAGTCCCTTACGTTTAAGGAATTTTACATAAAACACTCAATGAAATTACATAATATTACGCTAATTACGGTGAAACGTGCATACATCTTTCTTGATCAATCCTGCCGGTTTTGACTCCCATAGAATAATGACCGGGAGTCATTTTTCGACGTCGAAAAATGACCCCCTAGCCGTAAAAAAATTGGGTAATTTTGTAGAAAGAAGACCCAGGGTTCATTATTTTGCGTGTCGAACCTGAAAAATAATGAACCCCGTAGAAAATGCCCCCCTCCCTTTCTTAACAGATTGATTTATTTTAAAGGAGTTCATACGGGTTTGCAGGTCATTATTTACCAAGAGTTATCGTTCCTGCTGCTCCTCTTTTCAAATTTATTCCATGTGTAAATTTTTTTTCAAGGTTAATAAAATAAAAGTAAGAACTAGTTCATTACATTTGAGGAAAACCCACTGTAGGTTTCATGACCAATTACAACTGAAAAAAAACCCGCATATCTCAGGGATGGATCCAGGGAATTTTCAAAAAGGGGTTCTACCATAAATTTTAGTTTTCAAAAGGGGAGTTCCATTCTCAAAATGTGTTATTTTTACCTCATTAAGCAACATTTTGTAACGATAGGCAGAGGTACAACCTATAAAACCTCCACACCTCCCTCTGAATCTACCAATGTATTTATGCTATCTATTTACATGTATAGATCTTGTGTAATCAAACACACACATAAAAAAGAGCTGCGTCTAAATACAATTACTTCTTGTGTCACAGAGAGGCGTGAAATCTTCTTAAAACTGATGAATTGACATACTGTACATTTTTTGCAACTGAAGTCAATAGCCTATTTCATTTACGCATCATTATCGTTTTTCAAAAATTTTGGAAAATGAGTAAGTGTTGATAGAGGTATTAGTGAGCATGCGAACGATAATTTTGGGTAGACTATAGCATTTCACTGGATAATTTATGCCTATCAGGGGTGTAGGACAAGGGGACGGGGGCACGTGCCCCTTCGCTTTTGGAAGAGGGGGGGGGGCACAAGTGGGTTTGTGCCCCCTCACTTTTTTAACACAAAATTGACATAGATTGATCAGATGATAATATACCACGGTTAAAAAAATACTCAATTCTAATATGCAGGTTCTCAGCACTCAAAGCATTATTTCTTGCATGTACATAACCTATTCTCTCCGTCCTACATTTTTTTTGACCGAGTTACGTTTTAAATTAAACCGTCATAAAATTGATAGTTACAAGAAAAATGTTCTCAAGGTGAAAATAGTTATATCTCATTTATATTAGAAGAGGATCCCCCATTGCAATGTTCAAAAGTGCAGTATGTCGTACACAGTACAGGGGAGTATGGGAAGGTACAGCCGGGGCACATGCCCCCACACTTTTCAAAGGGGGAAGAAGTATGGTTGTGCCCCCCCCCCCCCCCCCCCCTGCCTTAAGTAAGGCTTTTTTACAATCTGATTAGAATAAGATCCCCGATCTGTTCCTTTGTTTTCATATTGTCTCTACAACATAAAAACAAAGGAGCAGATGGAGGATCTCATTTTTATCAGATTGGGCTTGTTAGTTAGTACCCACAAATAAAACAATTTTCAGTCCTTACAGTCGGAAGACCCTCCAGAGGCCATGAATCTTGAATTCTTCAAAATTGTCTTCGGAAGACATGAAACTTGATGAATGAAGTCAGTAGGAAATGTCATACAAGCAAAGTATTTAAAGTGTAAAAAAAAATTTGACAAGGGAAGTGTAAAGTCCCCCACCCTCCCCACGAAATATGATTTTGGAATGTCAGAAGGATATCCTACGTCTTTTTTTATTTTATTTTTTTTTTTTGCTTGTCAAGTCAAGATGTGTTTAATGTGGATTTCTTTGGTGCCCCTCACTATTTTTAGCCCAGCTACGCCACTGCCTATTGTGTTAAATAATCAAAACACCCAAAATAAAACGCCGCACTGTCATATCACAGTAAATGCAGTACACCTATTATCACCGTGTAGAAACGCACTAGAGTAAAGTGTATCACTTTCTACTCTCTCTCTCTCTCTCTCTCTCTCTCTCTCTCTCTCTCTCTCTGTGTGTATGTGTGTGAAGTATGTAGAGGAAGCAAATTTACAAAAAGATGTGATTAATTAAGATTAATTCCAGGTTTAGCACCCTATAACAATGGCTGATGGGGGGGGGGGGGCGCAATTTGTATCCCCCCTTTCGAAATTCCTTGGATATCCGTATGAGTACACAATTCCCGCCGCTGATCAGAATTAGAGGATTCCCAAGACACTGGGTGCGTTCACAATTCTTCCATTGGTACAAATATCGATTTTGCCATTGGTTGTCTTTGGTACCAATGTTAAACAATGGTACAATTGGTTGCCTTAAAACTGTGAACGACAAATTGGCAAACCAAAGACAAAATAACGGCCAACGGTTGCCAATGTTGACCATTGGTACCACTGGTTACTAATGGTCACCAATGGTAGTCAATGGTTACCAACGCCAAATGTTTAGTTTTCCGCCATTTTCAGAAATGACAAACCTAACAAGAATATCTGTTGCACTGCTGAAACAAAATGAAACTAATTTCATGGACATGATCACTTTATATGATCACTTGTCATCAGGTGATATTCTTTTGCCAAAAAAGAGTTCATTTGTACCACGTGTGCAACACTATGTTGAGGTTCCTATTCCACAGTACACCTTAGATGATTTTAAAAGTCGCTTTCGAATGTCAAGAGGTACCTACCAGGCAACATGCTTGCATTTGCGACCACTACCTGAATATAATCAAACAACTGGACCAATTCCAAATGTTGAAAAAGATGTTCTAATGTTTTTATGGTTCATTGGTATGTAAAATTAGAGTAATTCTCATTTGCTTGCAAACATTTGTAACATGTAAAATTAAACTTGCTTGTTTTATAAAGTAAAATGTCTTGTTACCGGGTTTCAGAAGTATTAGCATTATAGACTTAAACGTTATCATTGCAGGTAACCTTGAGAGTATAAGATCAATGTCAGACCGATTTAATGTTTCAAAAAGTTATTTTCACAAATCCATGAAAAGAACAGTATCTGCACTAGTTAGAATTATGCCAGATACTATCATATGGCCGTGCAATGCAGCTGCAATCAATAAAACAGCGAGAATGTTCAGTGAAAGATCACAATTTCAAAATGTATTGGGCGCTATTGATGGGAGCCATATTCCTATTACTGCTCCAAAACACTTTCACCAGGCTTATTTTAATCGTAAAGGGTTTTATTCAATTGTTCTGCTAGCCTCCTGTGATTCCAATATGTCATTTAACTACGTCTGGACAGGGAATCCTGGGAGTACGCATGACTCGACTGTACTAAGAAGTTCTGACTTATTTTCAAATTGCAATGGAAAGATACCACAAGGTTTTTATCTCTTGGGAGATTCTGGATTTCCTCTTTTAAGGTGGCTAATAACACCCTTTAGAGACCATGGGAATCTCAGCCATCAACAAAAACTATTCAATAAAACTCACAGCAAATGTCGTGAAGTTATTGAACGTGCATTTGGTTTGCTAAAAAGTAGATTTAGAAGGCTTTTCAGATTTGAAGTAATAGATATAACAATTCTGGTGAACAGTGTTTTGGCAGCTTGTGTACTTCACAACATATGTCTAGCTGAACACGATGTGTGTGACCTAGAGGAGCCCCCAGATGCTGACAATATGGCTGTGGACAATGATGAGACCTTTACAACAGATGGACCGAGCTACCAGGAGTTCAGATGAGGCAATAAAAGGATATAAATACTGTTGTATTTGTTTTTTATTTCAACATTTTAAACCAACAAAAATATAAACTCAAATGATGTAAACAAATGCAAATAAACAATATCTTTGTAATATATAATTTAAAAAAAAATAAATTATGCAACTACATGTATCACAATTTAAAAACTTAAGAAAAAAACATTTGATATCATCTAACTACATTTTAAAATCAAACCTGGACATGTAAATCAAATTTTTCACATACATGTATAATGAATACTTGCAATTTCTTTTTTGTTTTTTGGATTTATAATCAACATGAGTCACATGTTTCTCAAATAAAGGGGGAAAACTTGAGTTGACAGCCTGTCATTTGTATGTTTTTTCTATAGTTTCTCAATAAGTTTTTCCATGATCTTGTTCTGTTTTTCATGCATTTCCTTGAATGCATGAAGAAACTTTTCATCCCTTTCCTTTAGATATTCTGTGAGCTCATTACTACTGGTACATCTCCTCTTTTTAGGGGTATCTTTCTCTGTGGTGTTCTCATCACTGTCGCATGTTTCAATTGTGGCAAAGGAACTCATCAAAAGTGGCGGGCTGAAAGCGGGATCATCATGTAGAAGGTCATACATTTCAGACTCATGAATAAAAGGCTTTGTTCTTTTGTTTCCTGTCTTCTTCTTTTCTGCAATGAAATTTCTGTACGACCTCCTCAGAGAATAAAATTTTTCTCTTCATTGTTCAGGACTAGGATTTTTTTTGTTGAGCTCCCCTTTTATTTCTGTAGCAACTGATTTCCACATGCTTTTGCTAAAATTATCCTTTTTTTCCTTTCGTGCTTTTAAAACTGCTAGCAGTTCTTTCGTATCTGAGAATTTCCATTCAAATCTGGATTTTTCATTGTCACTACTATCTTCGAAATGAAGAGTGTCTGGAACATATGGTGTGGTATCCTCTGTGCTATTTTCTTCAAAAGTCTCTGAACTTTCTGCATGTTCTTTCCTCTGGTCCTTAGAATTCAATTTGCGAAAAATAACTTCAGGTATGTGAATTTTTCCATTGAAAAAACAGATATAAATTGGATCATCAGGTAAATCATTTGGTAACATTGAGCTCAAATCTTGAGTCATCTCTGTCAGATCTATAAAAATCCAAATAAATAATATATAATCAGTGTAAGAAAAGTCCTTTCATTGGTACCATAAAGGTCAAAATTTCTGCTGAATTTTGTAACTTTCTGAATCTGAAGAGTCATTTAAAATATGCCTACATGTATGTCAGTATGTATATAGATATATGTGTAAGTGTAACAGGTATCAACTCTCAGACTACTAAAAGAATATTGTAGTCGAATTAGGTGTCCGTAAATAGACGGGTCGTGCGTATTGAACCATGACTTCGTGCACAAGCGGTTTTCCTGCACTGAGACACTCACTCGAAGTCAAACCATGTAACCATTAAGACCTATTATTTTCCTATGTATTACCTGTGTGTCAGTTATGTCCAACATGCCTGTGTTGAACCTCTGCCATATGTATGTACATGTATATATGCTTTGCATTAAATGTCATGCTAAGTAGTACTATTTATTAAATAGTAGTTGCATTTTCATATACCATCGCTTTGTAATTGCTTGATATTTTAACACAGCAAGAATGTCAACAATATATTTTGTTTTAAATTTTTTACTGACGATATATATAAAATAAATAAACACAGTTTAAATTCATAATACTGAGCGAAGCTCGGACGGACCAAAGGCCCGTCCGCGAAGCAAGGCTCTAAAGGTAACACGTATGTAAAAGAAAAAATGAGAAAATCAGCAAAGTACATGTAATAGAGCTAGAGAGAACCTCTATATACGTTCACTGAAAAGGTATGCATCAAATGAAAGGAATATACGAAAATATGTGTTTTTATTGTACTTACGTTCAGAGAGATATTTGATATCCTTCCCCCTTATCAAAAATTTTACAATCTTCTCCCTGATATTCACTTGAACTGGTATTATTTGTGAAGAAACGTCACTCACGCTACCAGGAACGATTCCCGCCGCCATCTTGTCGGTGAGTCTAATAAACGAAAATTCGCGTTGGTAATTCTACCGTGAATGTGGTTGGCCTGCAGAATTGGTAACCAATAAATGTTACCAATGGTAAACATTAGTACCAATGTTTTGTCAATGATAAAATGCACCACCAATATCAACCAATGGGAGAATTGTGAACGCACCGACAGTAACTCCCCGGCATGTCCATCCAGGTCTGCAGAGGTTGGGCTTACCGACAGAAAAATTTTGACATGTTAAAAATTTCTGCGGGAGAAGAATTCCACTAAAATTCTTTCTACATTGTTCTGATCCCGCTTTTCTGTCCTCTCCGGTGAACATCCGTGGTGATTCCGTTGATTCTATATAATAAAATCTGCTTTTTTTTCAGCGGATATGAAGAAAACATACGTGTATAATTTTCTGCCTTTTTGCTCCCAAATTTCAAATGGATGAACGCTTATATATAACTGATGGGTGATCTGCAGTTCATCTATAATTACATAGATTTTGATAGTGTTCTTTGAAATAGTTTTCTTAGTGGATACAAAAGAGCCTTTTTTTCAAGTACTTATAAGAATCACTCGACCATTAAATATTTCCTTTATGCCTTACATAAATTCCTTTTCGTTTTTGTAAAGTAAAATTAAGTATCTTAAGGATGATGTGATCCAAGGTCATATTATTCAAATGTCATCATCCACGTGAATTACTTATAATAGATAGGTGTTTAATTGATTTCTGTAACGATCACCGTATTAAGGGCACTAATTTGCTTCTTTTAACTTATTTTTTTCAAATTTCGATATTTTAATTTCAATGATAGAGTTTTCCTTACAAAATCAAAAATACTATTGAATATGAATTGTAGAAGGATTTTATTTCGGTGAATGTTGAACTGTCTCCCTTAGGCATTACCAGATAAAAAATCCTTAATAAAATTTACAAGGGGGTCATTATTCTACAGGGGTCATTTTTCTAAACGTGAAATGGACTGATTTTTTGAAAAAGACATTTTTTCTACGGGCAAAAGGGGTCATTATTCGACGTAGAATAATGACCGGGGGTCACTGTTCGAAGTCGAAAAATGACCCCCGGTCATTATTCTATGGGAGTCAAAATTTGCCTTTACACCGGCGCTAGTCCATTTCTTGTTATTCTTAAATGCAACGTGTGTGTGTGTGTGCGCGCGCCAAAAAAGTTTACATGATAAATGATAGCATTAATTATATGATAAATATTTTCCATACTATTTTCTTGATGTACAACCTAGATAGACTTCAGTACTCAGTTGAAAACGTTAAAAATTGAAATTTCCGATATATAATTGGTACCGTATAAGTTTTACATATATAGAGGCTGCCCTGATGTGGAACTCTTTTGTATTCAAGACCACAAAAATCAATAATTTTGATGTCACACAGGCTGTTCTGGTTTTGATGAGATTCTATGATCATCAAAGATGTGCATGCGGTAGATTTTATAAATAAATAGATTTATGCCTTCCTGTCAAGCATTTAATTACATTAACTATGCGAAGGAGAAATGTTTTTAAAAATTTTTTTTTTTCGAAATTTCTGACCCAACCAAGTCATCTGAAAATAAAAGACTATGTAAACTGTGGATCCATTAATTGCGTAATGACAAGTTGAAGTTCGAAACATTTGTATGGAGAAACGTGTACCGTCTGCCTGGTCTGCGACTCGACTGAAAGTCTTTTTTAAATTTCTTCTTGCGAAAGACAGGCTGAAATGTACACGGCTCCAAACTTAACTGTTCGTGACATTATGTTTACGTACTGATGAAATAAACCGGAACCAACGGTGTGACATCATAAATCAAAACTTCAATGGCCTTTCTCTTAGCGGCGGGTAATTTAAAATATACGATATATTAATATTGATTTAATTGTTAAGCAAGGATGTTTGTTTCGAAAGGTTGTCATTAACGGTATCAGTAAGTAATACTTTATTCATAAAAGCAACAATGTGGTTAGGGTTGCCTTTCCCTTTAAATTAGCATTATTCTTAACAGAGCATTCGAATATAAATACAGAACTGTGGCGCGCTATATCTAATTGTCTTCATAATCCTTTTTCCGTCAGTGATATAGGTGTACATTTTCTGCATGACAATTTTAATCTTATATTACATATAATTCTGCTTCACATACTTTAATATAATTTTGGCCATAGCATGACCATTTTTCTCAGCTGACGTAGAATATTTAATGACGTAAACTTGCGAGACTCACGGCGCTGTTTTGCAAGCGGAAGTATCTGATGACGTAGTCCGCGTATACGTTTTCTTTCTGGTTTCGTATGCTGATGTTGCCTTTCTTTATCTTGTCACTGGAATTTGGCCAGTATTGGGCACATTTGTTCTGATAAAGATAGGGAAGAAAGTTTATTATCATAATACAAATTGATTGCGAGAAAGAACACATTACATACATGTAGAGCCATGTGATCAGTTTATTATCACCGTATTGCATGCATGTAAATTGTATCCCTTGTATGCATGCTATCAATGATTGATTTTGAATATACACTGTTGTATATCACGTGTCTCTTTCTAACCTTATTTCCCTCTTTGAGATTAGTCAGACAAACAATTACACTAATGTCTTCTTGCCAGACCATTTTCCAGAAATCAACAATTGTCTTTGATTTTGGTCCTAATAAATATGAACAGGCATATTGAAACACACCAAGGAATACGAGTTAAAAATCATCAAAAATGACATGTCCAGCCGTCTTTTTCAATTTTACAAATTCACAATATATGTTGGAATAATAACGCACACTTGAAAATCGATATATGAAGATATACATTGTATATTTACCTTGCGTTGCAATGTACGATTTCTTTCCTTGCACATCCTGTGACCATGACGAAATTGAAGATCAATATTAGGAATAAAATTACTCATTGATTTTTCAACAATTTCAATCTGCCTTTCTTGTATAAAAACTAAATGATGGCTACTCATTTGCATTATATATGTAGATTTTATTTCTTTGGCGATACAGAATTTTATTTGTGTACTTCATTAACACTAACAACTATAAAAATCGATTCAAATCACTGACCTCAATATAATTCGCGTTAATGTAGTCTGACTCTTTTGGGGATGTTTTCAGAACAACACGTGAATGATCATCTACTCAAAACAAAATATACACAATTTATTTATCACAACACTTATCACTAGTTCAAAGAACGTCACATTGAGACACTTACACGGGAAAATCGTGGTGTACCGATTTTTGGCAAAATTGTCCTGTTTCTTTCCTTCATTACATGGGTGTAGTTCTCCTCTAGGAATTGTCTACACACACCAGTGAATGAAACGATAAAATTGTATATATAGAGAAATAATGTTAATACAATAAAAGTCAATATGCAACATTAACATAATACATTTAATATCTTATTTCTGTACAGAATAGTGAGGACTGATTCTTAATCTTAATCTTTATTATAAGTCTTCGTCAGATACTTTGAATGACTTGATTCCACACTTGCAACGAAAAATCTAAGACAGGAGTTATATTTTCAAAACTAACAAATACACCACCAGTTTAAAGCCCAAAAAAATAACAACACTAAAACGTTTAGTACACCACGTTCAGATATCAAGAAATTATAGACAATCAAGCGCAATATTCACTAACTTTCAATTTAAACATTGATATACACGGTTTACCCGTTACATAATTTTATCAGTTAATAGACACGTACCATGTATTCTTCTTTAAACTTGGCATTCTGATTTTCAGACAAAACAACTATTGCTTTATCAAAATCCGCGACGGATATGTCTATTTTAGTACTCGTCGTTAGCACTCCCCCCTCAGTTTTTAATTCTAAGCCAGGATTTCCGACTCCACCCATTTCCATCTCTTCATGTTTTTTATCACCTGTAAAATATCATAACAATTGATTTACGACACGTGATACTAATATGTCAACAGAAAAAATTATTCAACAATATTAACTTTTTCCTGTGCTTAAAATTCCTTCTTGTCAAAATTATTGATTTACAAAATACAAAGATTTACAAGATAATTACGTTAATATTGATTATTTGTCTCTGAAATGATATGCCACACTTGATGTCATTAACATGTAAGTATCTTTTACAGCATCAGAATTACCTATTGTTAACGTTTCTGGGACAGAAGAAAACGTTACCGTCTCCGTATCTTCATGCTTTCTCTCCTTCTTTCTTCTCCATCTACATAAATACAAAATACAGTTTTGAATGTAAGTTTTGTCTATATTTAAGTCTCAATGTCTTAACAAATTCATTTTGACCTATATATTAATATGGAGTCATTCAACTACTTGCTTAATGTTTAGAAAGGAAAATAGTTAAAACGAACATTATGTAATATGTTAACATCCACCAATAGATGAAGTACAAATACCGTATAAACAGTATCCCTGTGATGAGGACGACAATAAGACCTACGGCTCCCACCGTCCCTCCCACGGCTCCTGTTACTGCGCCAGAATCTGTCGTATCGGACTGTGCTGCAAAACCTCCTGACCGCGAAGATTCTGATAATAAAAATATTCTCTCAAACGAATAGCAAGGAATCAACTTGACGAAAGGGTTAAAGGTATGAGACCACAAAAGATGAAAAAAATCGTTCTATTTTTTTTAATAGATCACACTCATTGCATTTTGTACATCCTTTTATGAAGAATAGTTAATTGTGAAGTCCTACTTTAATTGATTTAAGTCCTACTCATCACCCACATCTTGTGAATTGGCTCCAGTCCCTGCGCATCTATTCAAACAATGCATTGAGAGTTTTTTGCCATCCATCACTTTAATCATCAACAATTCGCTGTTGGAATCTACTGTTCCTAGTGACATTAAGCAGGCAATCGTTCGACCATTACTGAAAAAGCCAGGGCTTGACAAAGACATTTTCAAAAACTATCGCCTTGTGTCAAGTATCTCGTTCGTTTCGAAGATTTTTGAAAAGGTTATTGTAAAATGAATCGAAGCCCATCTGGATATGCATCAACTGTATGACAATTTTCAGTCCGCGTACAGAACGGGACACTCTACAGAAACTGCGTTAATGAAGGTACATCATGACATCGTATGTGCAGTTGACAATAACAGTTGCGCTATCCTTGTATTGCTCGACCTCTCTGCGGCTTTCGATGTCATAGACCACAATAACCTATTGCAACGTAAGGAAAACATGTTTGGTATCACTGGATATGCATTGAAATGGATTAAATCCCATCTTAGTGATATATATCAACGTGTTGCCGTCGTTCCATCGTTGTCTGATGCTTGTCTCCTCGATTGTGGTGCACCACAAGGCTCAGTCCTTGGTCCGAGACTCTATTGTCTTTTTTCAAAACCCTTAGGGGAAGTATGCAGACGTCATGATATGACGTATCATATATACGCCGATGACACCCCGATCTATATCATCGTTGAACCTGGTGACAATTGGACTGACATGTCTCAAAGACTCTCAAGTTGTTTATGGGACATACTTATGTGGATGAGTATTAACCTCTTCAAACTCAATGAAGATAAAACTGAACTTGTAGTCTTCGCACCAAAACACAGACTTTCAGATATAAGCAGTTTTGATCTTGAATTTGGTGACTGTGCTGTAAGTGATTCATCTTTCGTAAAACAAACATTAGGCGTATTCTTTGACAAATCTTTACCATGGAAAAACACTGTGTCTCTATTTTCCGCTCAGCATATGTGAGCAATCGCAGGATTGGCTGTATCCGTTCATTTATCAATGATGAAGCATGTAAAACTGCAATAAACTCGGTAGTTACATCCAGACTAGATTATGGAAATGCATTGCTTTATGGTGTCCATTCTCAACTCACCAGCAAACTTCAGAGGGCACAAACCACAGCTGCAAGATTAATAACACGCTAAAAAAAATCCGACCATATTTCTCCTGTTCTAATAGATCTTCACTGGCTCCCAGTTGAATACATAATTCAATATAAGATACTTCTTCATACTTTCAAATCTCTCAACAACCAATATCCAGTTTACATGAAGAATATCCTTACAGTTTACAATCCCACGCGACCACTAAGATCCGAATCTCTGCATCTTATTCAGGTACCTCGGACACGTACGAAAACATATGGGGATCGACGTTTGGACAAGGCTGCATCGAGTCTCTGGAACTATCTGCCTTTTAAACTCAGACAATGTACCTCACTGTCTAGTTATAAAATGGACCTCAAAACGCATCTTTTTAGATTAGCTTTTAATTTGTGATTATTTTTATATACTTAGTGCTCTTACATACAGCTCTTGCAGTGTTGTTAAAAAAACTGTAGTTTGTTATTATACCTATGCCCTTTCTATGTACGTAATTATTCCTAAGGGTTGTTTTAATTTGTTTCATATGTCATTAGGGTAATCATATCGTTACATTAGGCGCTATATATTAATAATAATTATGCATTTTGATTCTGACACTATGAATTTTGTATTCACATGTATGTGCACATCGATTTTATATTATCTTTTCTTTCACATTTGTAAAGCGCTTTAGAGAACTAATGTTGATAGGACGCTATATAAATCTTTTAATTACATTTACAATTACAATTAATTAAAATAGCTTATTTGCTATAGTAAGCAATATAGCACAATAAGAAACAAAAGTTAACAAAACTCTCATATTTTTTTTTTAAATAAAAATCTTCAGTGGACTAAATTCAATCAATTATCTAAATATTGTAAATTGTGTAATGTAAAACTTATACGGTACCAATTGTGATGCACCAGATGCACATTTTGACAAATAATGTCTCTTCAGTGATGCTCAACCGAAATGTTTGAAATCCAAAATAACTATGAAGTTTTAGATCTAAATATAGCCAAAAACAGCGTGCCAAACAAGTGGAGCCATATTCGTCCAAGGATAAGAGCTATGCATGAGGGAGATAATCCTTAATTTTGAAATCAATTTCTAAATTTTATAACAGCAATTAAATATGTATCCGTATTTTCAAGCTAGTAACGAAGTACTTAGCTACTGGGCTGTAGAGACCCTCGGGGACTAACAGTCCACCAGCAGAGGCCTCGACCCAGGGGTCATAATGTAAAACTTATACGGTACCAATTTTGATGCACCAGATGCGCATTTCGACAAATAATGTCTCTTCAGTGATGCTCAACCGAAATGTTTGAAATCCAAAATAACTATGAAGTTTTAGATCTAAATATAGCCAAAAACAGCGTGCCAAACAAGTGGAGCCATATTCGTCCAAGGATAAGAGCTATGCATGAGGGAGATAATCCTTAATTTTGAAATCAATTTCTAAATTTTATAACAGCAATTAAATATACATCCGTATTTTCAAGCTAGTAACGAAGTACTTAGCTACTGGGCTGTAGAGATCCTCGGGGACTAATAGTCCACCAGCAGAGGCCTCGACCCAGGGGTCATAATGTAAAATTGATACGGTAAGTAATAAATTCATATTTCTGCTTTCGTAATCGGGATCGAGATGCCAAAATGAAGCCTCCCATATGATCGACATTTCCGATTTCGCTTATTTTGAACTTCGGTTATATTGAAAGAAAAGGATTGGTCACCTGAATTTCAATATATCCGGAGTAAACTGTATATTTAAAAGAAGTAAATACTTTACTATTCTTAAAATACTACATACCTTTGTTGCAGAGACTTCCTAAGTATCCTGGTGTACAGCCCTCCAGACAAGACCCATTGATTGGATTACATGTCATGTTTCTGCAATGGCTGCTGCAGTGATTTCCACAACTTGTGCCGTACGTTCCTACTAAACATTCTAGAAGAACAATAGAGGGAAATGTAAAATGGTTTACCGGGGTATTTACCATTTATAGTTCATATATGTCACACGTAGATCAATGGTAATTGTACTTGTTTTTCAAAAACTGACAGTTTTATGGAAATTTATTTCCGTACTAAACTGCACAGGGGTGAATACTTTTAAATTGTTATTTATCATTCAAGCTTTTCTTGCAAGACGAAAAAGGTGAATATTATACATTTATTGCATGATAGTGAGGGAGATATGAGGACAACGCCCGAGGGGAATATGATTTTTCTTGGGTGAATAAATTTTCTTATTATACCTCAGTATGAGAATTCTATGCAACGCGTAATTTGATTGGTTTAAACGGTCACATGCCAGGGATGACAAAACATATCTCCCTCTCAAACATCATATCTCCCTATCATATTTACCCCTTGGGCAGCCTCGCTTGAATGCAGATTTACTTGCTTGTTTTTGTATCAACCAAAACCGTGCATTCAACTGTGTATCAGAGACCCGCATATTTTGTGCCTTACGAACTATGAAAGTAGAATGACTCGGACTTATTTTGACGTCACAATAAACTTCGTCTACCTTGACTTCGTCTACCTTGACGTTAAATTTATGGAAAATGCACGAGGCTTCCCAAGGGGTAAATATGATAGGAAGATATGAAGTTTTGTCATTCCTGGCAAGTGACCGTCTAGACCAATCAGATTACGCGTTGCATATAATTCCCATACTGAGGTATAATAATAAACAAAGAACGGTGATCAATCCTATGAAAAGTGAACATAAAGAATGGTGATCAATCTCATAACTCCTATTAGCAATACAAAATCGAGAGTTGTACAAACACGGACTCCTGGACATGTACCAGAGTGTGATCGGATGCCTAGGAGGAGTAAGCATCCCCTGTCGATCGGTCAGCCCTATATCCTGATCAGGTAAACGGAGCTATCAAATTTGTCAGGAAGCATTCGATATATATGTACATCATATGTATATAAGGCGCACATATCCTTGTGATATAAACATTGACAGTATTATGGAAAAGTTTTATGAAGAAGTGTTTTCGAACTATAGTGATCCTGTATGTACTAATTTGGCTATCATTTGAAATACCGATGCTGGAAATTTTTGTTGTTGAATATTTCAATGATACATGATGGAAGGAATATTGGTTAAAAGGGCTAATATTTAAAGAAATATCGAGTATAGGAAAGCATACAAGGAACGGAACTTCATATTTAAAATTACTCTGTTTGCAGTTGGGAGTCCTCCATCCCGGTTTACATCCGTATGTACAGCTGCCTGTGGTGTGGTCACATGACTGATGGACACAGTATTCGCTACACGGTGTAGAGCAGTTTTCTCCATAAAAGCCGTCATCACAAACTGAAACAAGAAAATGAAAGAATTATGATTATTTTTTCAAAACATCGAAATTCCTACTGAGTTATTTTGCCACTGATTTATTTTCGCCAATATCTTAAAAGGGTCAATCGAATGTTAAGTGAATTTACATATTACTTAAGACCAGCAATAATCAGTATAACGGAGCAATAGTTTTTCAGTTTTTTGGCAAAAATAGCATTTCAAAAAATAACTGTATACTATATCTATTTGTTTATGATACTTGGTGAATAGCATATACTGAAATGAACTCCACGATACAGGTCATAAACGGGTACTATCATATCTCATATTATCATTAAGCCAATAGTTTTCCCGAAACCTTGAATTTTTAAAGAAAACAAATATTTACAGGTTTAACACTGAAGCAATTACATCTTTGTCAAATCCAAATGTTCACTAAGATCATACCATTCAAATTTTATTGAAACAACCATAAAGATGCACAAAATTAAACTTGCTCCAGGCTTTGTTATTGACCTATAAAATCAAGCTTAAAACGAATGACTAAGATAAAGTTTTGTCAGCAGGGTTATTCCGTGGTATCTGAATCTTTCCAATGGTAGAATGATTGTTGTTGCGTGTATACAAGCAAAATGTCTGACTGATAATGAAATAATAGTATGGACTAACCTAAAGTTATCAATTTTAGAAGGATATGAATTATAAATGTAATAAACTTTTGAAGATAAATGACAAACAGGTTTACATGTATAGGGATGCTATTTTGCTATTTTGGGTAAAAGGTATCATTATAATGGCCGGTTGCGTATTTGTAGTTCATAAAAGTAAAGCTAAGTCTAATCTGTATCATTATATTGTGTGAAAGTCTCTATCAATTTGCTCTCTACTAATTATTCTCTCCACAGAATGATAATAAAACCTGTCCATTGCATTAAAATACAAGAAGATGGGTTTAAACAACATGTACACCTGTTTCATCAATTACCATACTTCTGAGCCATTCTCACCTCAGTCCTACCTGTCTGCAACACGTAAATATGAATTCAAACCTTGTATCATTGATTTGGGGCTTAAACCTGAGATACACAACCGGTCATGTGTTTGTTAAAACTGTAGTATTACCTTGTTCATAAAAAAAGGATACCTACTTTCCTCGCATTTACTTCCCTGGAATCCATCGTCACATCCATGTTCACAATGTCCGTCTATATGGTTACAATGATTACTGTCAGATCGACAACCGGAACTACAGTTCTCTGAACAATGCAATCCGTAGTGGCCAACTGAACATACTATAAATGCAAATAAGAATTGGTATACTCATAGAACTTCTTTGAGCAATACATTGTCAGATGCAAGCTCCAAATTATATATTGATAACCATGCCAAATATATATCATATATGCATAATTGTATAAATGAAACGCGCTGGATGCCAAAGACAAAATCGAAAAATTACCGGTAGAAGAGTGGAGAAAAAACAACAACAATCAAACATAACGCACAGAAGCATGTATGGGGATGATAAAAAAGTACAAGTATGTATTCCTACGAAACCGCATCATATAATATTAAAGTCATACAAATGTACCAATGATCGTGAAAAACAATCGGTGCTTTCGATATGATTGAAAATTTAATGCGATAGCAGGAAACTGTCCAATGAAGAAACAAAGCACAAACACTATATTTGATCTGTTTGCCATCATACAGATAATTATGCAATCACTATTGATATTATACTGATTATATACCGGTATATATATTTGTATATACCGGGTACGCAATAATTATATACCTTCTCAATATCTCTATTACTTTGATTATTACAGCTAGGTGTATACTTACGATATGAACATGTAGTGACAATGTACTATTGCAGAAGGCTATGCACTTTGCCTATTACTATCATGTTATGGATAATAGAATATGTTTAAATTAAAGGAAATGTACAAATTTGAATTCAAGATACTGTTCAGAGCTTACTTCATCAAACTTAGAAAAAAGAAATATTTCAGTAAATATCATTGATAACGTTTTCGCAGCATCTCACCTTTGTCACAGAGTTCCCCGGTATATCCTGGATTACAGCCTCCGTCACATCTTCCTGTTGTCCTGTTACAAGGGAGGTAATTTAGGCACTGTCCACTACAGTTATACACACAACCAGGACCGTATGATTCTGCAGGACACTCTGACAAAATATGATTTTATTATAAAATTTATTATTTTGAACGAACATATATTTTTCCGTTTCACATCCCTAGCTACATTACTAATTCTTTTCTGTTTTCATAAGTCTAAATTTATAATGTGTTAATATTCCGTTTGTATCTACTAAACATAATGAAACCCCGTGCAACCGGGGAATTAGATACAATGATAGTACACAGAGGAAGGACTTTTTAAATATGTGTTTGAATTGTTGCACACATGAATATTGAATGAACGATATATTTAATTCAAATGAATTTAAGAACAATTTTTGCATAATTGCATGCATTAGTTATTTTATATTCGTTGATGTCATATACAGTAAATAAAATTTGATTATTAAGAAGCCACTTGGAGCTCAAATTAAAATGTTCCTTCTGTAATCTAAATTATCTCTCTCTGTATTGAAAGTTAGATAATAGTTTTACGAATGCACTTGTAATCTGTCATGCCGAATTGTTGACCAAAGACAAAATGTACGGTTGTTCTTTATTTCAAAATTTTGAAACTCAGTAATGCAAATGTTTTTATAAGATCTGTGCCATCACAAAACATATTCAACCAAATTAAGAACTTTTTTGTGATTACCCTTGCGTTTGCACATTTCAATAACTGTTAATGGTTATTATAAAATGTCGTAACAGTGATTTCTATAATCATGAAACAAATAAAGAACATAAAAAATATCAGATGATTATCGTTTTAACACATTATCGTTGGTCTCAGTAGGGAGTATCCTTCGGTGAAGTAATGTAATTAAAAATGTTCACGAAATGATAAATATGATACTAGTAAAAACTATTATAAGTATAGCTAACACTGAACACCCACATACTTTTATGCTGATCATTTTGTAAACCAATCGCAACTTCTTGGTTTGCCGAAAAGGCCCCAAAATGTGCGAATGGTTATAGACCTAAGCTTTTTAGTGGTGTAATGCCTAGTTCCTATCGCTTTGTTCTAGAAATTCCATAATGCTGATTCAAACCTAAAATCAGGGATTGAAGTAACGAACAGACGCATTTCATTTATCGATAAACAACGGATTTACTTTATTTTAAGTTGTCATTGAAAAGAAAACAAAAGTGGCTTAGATCTGCCAAAGCGTGTCTGCCAGTGTACTCTCATTTTTGCTATTTCAGGGTTGTTTATCGAAAACGAAAGTAGATTTTTAATAAGTTTACGATATCTACTAATCAACTAAGATTCTAATATTATAGCTTACGGACTCCACCTCATATGTAGGACAATATTAAAGATGCACGCTTTTCGGAGTTTATTGATAAAATTTGTTAATTCATAAGTATAGATATTCCACGACAGTATGTAGATGTAATTCATCATCGAAAGTATCTAAAATAATGACAAATGACTTACGTGTGTTGCATTGTGTTCCTGTCCATCCATTACCACATCCATAGTCACATTGTCCTGTGGTGTGATTACAGGACAGGTTGTCTCTGCAATGTCCAGTACACGTGGATCCACACTGTAAACCGTAATATCCAGCTGGACATGCTATGAAAAATGGCATTCCTTTGTTAAGTTATACCTTGTCATATCTCATTCTATATCAAAAATATATAACATACATTAAAGTATCAATAATCTGTGAATGATATAACAAACGTAATCTTACATTTGTTACAGAAGTCCCCCACCCATCCTGCAGTACAACCCAAACACGCTCCGTTGACAATGTCACATCTTAATTCCTGACAGTTGTTTGGGCAGGGTAGATTACAGTCATGTCCATACACACCGGGTTCTTTACAACCTATAAATATATATGCAAGATATTGAAGATATGATTCCTCATCTTACACTCATCATACAATTACAAACGTATTCACACAAAGGGTAATGATGTATTACAATATATGTACACAATATAACTATGTTTATAATATTTATTTACAGTTATCATACACTAAACGGGTTTCTAATTGTATAATTGGTAGCACAATATTACCTGTTACAGTTACTTCACATAATTCAGTGAAAACTTGGAATGTTTGATATCCAGTAGGATAAGTCTTTCCTTGAAGTCTTTCATTGTAGAATATAACGTAACGTCCATGTTTGACACAAGTTGTGTTGAAATCCAAAGCCGGTAACACCTGTCCGTTTTTGTAACATAGATACCTATCCCCCTTTATAGTTGTGTTCGACACATACAGCGAAAAACCAGCTAAACGTCCTTTTTGTCTCGTCACTGAAATTATCAATTTTTAATACGACACTGTTATCAGTTGAAACAAGAGGTATTGTGAGCAATGCTCACTAAGAATACCCCCCGCATACCCCAATATCCCAAAGGGTGTTGGTAATAGGTATAAACTACCTCTTTTCTGAGTGTAAAAAACAAATGGCATGACAAACAGAACCATATTGCTACTTCGATGTCCAGTGCGCGTGACCTTTGACCTTTTGACCCCAAAATAGATAGGGAGCATCTTCATCCCATGGGTAGTCCATATGTATGATATGGTTATTGTAGGTGGCCAGGATGACGCTTTAGAGCCCGGAAACCATATTGCTACTTCGATGTCCAGTGCGCTTGACCTTTCGACCCCAAAATCGATAGGGAACATCTTCATCCCATGGGTAGTCCATATGTATGATATGGTGACGGTAGGTGGAAAGGATAACGCTTTAGAGCCCGGAAACCATATTGCTACTTCAATGTCCAGTGCGTTTGACCTTTTACCTTTTGACCCCAAAATCAATAGGGAACATCTTCATCCCATGGGTAGTCCATATGTATGATATGGTGACGGTAGGTGAAAAGGATAACGCTTTAGAGCCCGGAAACCATATTGCTAATTCGATGTCCAATGCGTTTAACCTTTGACTTTTTGACCCCAAAATCGATAGGGAACATCTTCATCCCATGGGTAGTCCATATATATGATATGGTGACGGTAGGTGGAAAGGATAATGCTTTAGAGCCCGGAAACCATTGCGTCTACAGACGGACGGACGGACGGACAGACAGACGGACAACCAGATTCCAGTATCCCCCCCACAACTTGTTGCGGGGGGTATAAAAAGAGAAAAACTTCTCGCTATAAAAGCGATGAGACTTGACTAATTGTAATAACTTTCTATTAGAAAACCAAATTTTCGTTTATCTAAATGCTATGTATTTTGATCAAAACATTGAAATCGATGAAGAAAATTGGAATATGTAAAATGTTAGAAAAAAGAGCACGGTACAAGCTCGATTGCACCTGTGATAGGTAACCTTAAAAGTGAGTGTCATGTGAAATTGACTAAACAAGAATGTACTGATATCATTCCCACAATAGTAAAGTGTAACAACTGTATAATACACTATTCAATTATGGACTGTTTAGTAGGAAGACATTACAAATTATAAACAACAAAGGAGGAAAAAGTTTCGTCTGTTGACATTTAATCAATCACTACCATGCGATGCTTTGTATATTAATGTGGGTTTACACGTTTATTACAAACGCTCAAACGACGTCGTCTAACAACCTATGGCGAACTGTCCGCGCATAAAGTTGACATATGTAATGATGTTTATATCACCCGTTGTCAAATAATGTTATCCGTTGCTAGATACTTTCACTCTGGGTCTCGTGCTTATTATTCTCAGAGGGAGATATTTAGAATGGTTTTTTTTTCAAATGCTTCTCGAACAATCAGATTGGAGTATATTACATGAAGGTATAATATTAAGATCAATTGATATCCCTCTTATGATGCATTTTGTGTGAGACTTTGTGATACAGCTATTTATTTTTGGACAGAAATACAGGATGATATATTCTCACGATATATTTCATACAAAAACATCTGATTTGTGAACATTATAATTTCATTATATAATACATACCAGAAATGCAAGTATCTTTTATCTCCATTTAATTGATGTCGAATTTCTTAAAGTTTTAATTACCATCGTTTACATTCTAAATGAAAATAACGAAATGAATATGAATATTATCTTTAATAAATGCTTTTCACTGTATTAATCTACAAAATACACATCCAAGAAATTTGTTTGACATGCTTAATTGGTAGAATAGATTGAAACCTTTATTTATGTAATTTTACAGCAATAGCATATCGAATTTGCTGAATGTAGAGTAGTTACTGAAATTTGAAGGCATTAACTACTGGCGTAATATATACGTTTTGAATAAAAGAAAAACAATTAGATGGGTATAATTGGCAAGCCTCTAGGACATTTTAAAAAAAATCGAGGACTCATTAAGAAAAAGTTAGTGACAATTAAAGGAGGAAAATGAAAACATAGCGAACTGGACACAAACGAAAATCACAGCACTTATGTATCAAGACATATATAATTAAACTATACAAACCATACCATAGTGTTCTCCATAGTCCTTGAACTGTATTCTGATGCTGTAGATGCTGAGCACTTTCTCAAAGTCAACATACCACCATGCCCATCTATCTTTAGCAAGATCATTACTTCCAAAAGGTGCTGTCCTTGTACACGTTTTAATGTCTCCATCCACTGCACGACTGGATTGATATTGATAACACGTTCCAGTTTCTCGGCAGCCGGGTACCTCCTCAGCCTGCTCGGTCTCCTTATTCTGAGATATGATATCTGTAAATGAAGAAACCTGTTCTCTTGCTATATGAGTGTGGAAATAATCACTTTTTCACTTATAAACATAATTCTAATCAGAACAAGTAATGGTAGCTGCATAGTCATAATTAATAAAGAGTTGAAAACATGTAAAATGTGTATGGTTATTCCAGCGTTTCAGTAAGAAAACGACGTGAAATGCATTTATATTTTCCAAGACGAATAAAACATAATAATCATGTTGCAAATTCATACAATGTAAGCTACACTTTGATGTACGATGGTAAATGAATACTATTTAAACCTGATTTAGTTTCATTACATAGTGTGAGGAAAACTAAATTGGAATAGTTGTGCACTGAACTGTAGAAAATGAGTATCCTACCTTGATTCGGTTTGATTGTTCGTATGGTGTATTAATTGGCAACAACACTTTATTAGACAGTATTACGAACGAGAAAGTTAATAGTACGATATATATAAACAATATATTGTTTGCTTACGGTATCCATATGACAAAGTCAGTATCATTGATATCGAAACGACAAGTGTCTGCATATCATATATATTCAACATTTTAAAACAACAAGGAAGTTTTATTCATAAATTTTAAAAAACAATATGTAAGGCGATCAACAGTTGTCATATTTCTAATTTTTAAGTCATTTAATGACCATGATGAAGTTTAAAGTTTTCCAACATTTATCTCTGCAGAATGAAAATAAATAATTGGAAAAGAAAGTTTTCTACATTTACATTTATACAAATTTCTAAAAGACGGATACTGATTTGTCTTCATACAGTTATACTTGAGTAGACTGAAGAGGAGTTTTGGATAATAATCGACAGCGAGCACTTAAAGAGGATCTTAGAAATTACTATACTCTGTGGTCAAGGGACAATATGAAACAATGATTTAAAAGCAAATTGTGAGTCCAAAATGTTGTCGTTGCATAACCCACGAATTGTTTTTTAATGGTAATCAGCTGGTCTATCAATACTGTGGAGTATTACAAATTATATATATATTGACATACATGCAAATTATCGAATGCCATTGATTGATGATAAGGACATATCTTCATCATGGTTTCTCGATTAATTGGTATACACATGGATGCATATTTGCTAACATTCTAAGGACAACAAGGTACTTTCCTTCAACAACTGTGATATTCTGTTGAGATGAGTAGCTTTTACTGTTTTGTAATACATAATGAAGTATTAACAAAATATATCATATTCTGATCAGGTCACTCACCCTTTTGCATTTAGGATGAAGATGGGAAAATGCGAGGACGGCCAACTAGAACGGAGGTGGGGAAATGCGAGGGCGATAAAACGAAATTGCAAGGAAGATGGAGTGAAACGTCATGGCGGAGGAGCAAAGAAAGCTGTCATCCATATTAAGGAATTTCAAAATTGCATCCTCTTTGTAATCATAAAGGTTTCAGATATTCAATAAGTCAATCTCAGCAAGTAATGGTAATATAGCCGATATCAAAATATTCCGATATTTGCGAGTTAAATGATATCAAATCGTCATCACTAAATATACAGTGATAAAAAGTTCAGGTCAGGGTACTGGAATTTAGAGATACCATAAGTGATTTCCCTTATACGTATGTCGGTGATTTCAAGTGGTGGATGAACTTCCATGGCAGTATAAACCTCAAATCGCGGTGGGGTGTCAATCCTTTAGCATATTGTTAGTTATTTTCGGCAGTAACAATGTTACTTTGAACAAAATTAACTGTACTGAATTTTGTATGCAGTTGAGCAAAATCAAAACAAGAACGGATATTCAAAACTAGAGTAATTAATCGTAACTGACAAAAGAAAAAAGGCATTGATATTATATCTTCATAAATTTATAAATAATTTGTATGATGTCCCGGGAGAGGGACATTTTGAATGCCCTACTCCTAATGTAAAACTTATACGGTACCAATTTTGATGCACCAGATGCGCATTTCGACAAACAATGTCTCTTCAGTGATGCTCAACCGAAATGTTTGAAATCCAAAATAACTATGAAGTGTAGAGCTAAATATAGCCAAAAACAGCGTGCCAAAAAAGTGGAGCCAAATTCGTCCAAGGATAAGAGATATGCATGAGGGAGATAATCCTTAATTGTGAAATGAATTTCTAAATTTTATAACAGCAATTAAATATACATCCGTATTTTCAAGCTAGTAACGAAGTACTTAGCTACTGGGCTGTAGAGACCCTCGGGGACTAACAGTCCACCAGCAGAGGCCTCGACCCAGGGGTCATAATGTACAACTTATACGGTACCTATTTTGATGCACCAGATGCGCATTTCGACTGAGAAAATCATTTTTTTCTTATATGATCAGACACCCCAAATTGATTTATTAATGTCATTGTGTATCTTATCACACCCCAGGATTATTATATAACAACTTCAAAAAAAAAATTAAGATCCCGTGGGTTCGAATATGTCCTCAGTGTTTCATATCGTACAAGTCCATTTAAATGACTTCAGGTGAACAAAGGAACGCAAGCATGGCTTTTAGTTTATTGAATACTTGACTACATAACCAGGGGAGTAGTAAATGTAACATGCATATGGAATAAGATAAGGGAGCAGTTCTTAATGCCAGTACACAATATATGGAATACCGCCACACTCAATACCCTTGCTTGTCGTAAGAAACGACTAAATGGGGCGGTTCTTCGGATGAAACCGCAAAAAGCTGAGATCTCGTGTCACAGCAGGTATGGCACGATAGAGATCCCTCCCTGCCCAAAGGCCGTAAGCGCCGAGCATCTAAACCTAACTTTGTCAGCCCTTCAACGGCAGTGGTGACGTCTCCATATGAGTGAAATATTCTCAGGTGACTGATTCAGGATTTTCTCCAAAATTTTCACTTTTAAAGATCAAAACCTACTGTCTAATGTGTTTGAAAGATTTCACATGAAAATTAAGGTTATATACATTATCACAGAAGCTCATTTTAGAGGGTTTATTATTTATTTTGTAAACAAGGATTGCGGTATGCTATAGTTTACGAAAATTTCAAAAGAAATGAATATCGATCTAAGTTTCAGGGGTAAAATGTGTCATCTAAAAGTTAAAATTTGCGACTGTGCAAAATTAAGATGCATTATATTACAAAATCAATATTTCACTTGTTTGTTTGTTTACTTAAAAAAACTCGAGTCCTTGTTTACAAGACACAGATTTAAGGCTAAAATATTGCTTTTATTGTTGCATTCAGAAGGTCAGAATTTTGACTGTCAACATTAAATTAGTTATATTTTAAATGTTTAATATCAAAAATGAAAAATACTTTTATCGAAAATCGTGAATCAGTCCCTTTAAACAATATAAAATCAAAATTAAGTATTAGAAATATGACAGAAGTAAGGATTGATGAGCAAAATCTACAATTATCAGAGGAAATTATATCATATTCAGTTTGTCAATGTTTAAAGCTCTGCTATGCAAATAGATAGAATTTGTTTATACGTATTAGTTATGCTATATATTAAGAATAATACAAGTATTTATGGATTATATCTGCGCTAATGGAATTTCAAGATCCTTTCGTAGGAAAATAGTGTGACCTTGAAAGTACACGTTAACAAAAAATAATCTTGACATCCACATCTGCGTGTCTCAAAAGAATGCATCCATTCTATAGTTGTTGCAGACAAAATATAGTATCTCAACGACTCCAATTAATATGAGAAGAATCCATCTTTAAAGTTTCCAGCAAGTTGGACAGATTATTCAGTCATGGATGATCTTACAATTTTAAAGCTGTAATGTTCGTATTTTTCCGCAGTTCCAATGTAAAAACGGAAAATGTGTTTTAATGTAGTTGTTATTGTTCAATATTGATTAATGGGAGTGCAGTATATTGTCAGAAATGCAGTAAATAGCCGTCGTTCAAGTAGATATTAGGCCAAATTTTACAATTAAATTTGGTTACATGCAGTTTTTATCTAGCTCATTGTATATGAAATCGCTCGAGTATAGTTCTGACACACTTTCTTGATTACCTCCAATCTGAAAAACAGCATTGTCCCATATTTGCATAAACTTGTAACCTCTTAACACAGGAATGATTTATGCCAAGTTTCATTGAAATTGGTGCAGTAGGCGAAAATTTAAAAAAAAAAGTTTATAGATAAGACAACAGACAACAGGTGATCAGAAAAGCTCAGTTGAGCTTTCAGCTCAGGTTAGATAGCAAGGTTAAAAACATTGGTGTCAACAGAATGGTCTTAAAACAAGAAATGAACACTCTAAATATGAGAACCATATCACTCATCATTCAAAAGTTATGAGCAAGGTTAAAGTTTCGAACACATGGGCAGACAAAACAATATGCCCCCTAGCATACATGTACTTGCACAGGCATGAAAAAACTTGAATGCACACAAATTGAGAATGTTTACAAATTTGATATGATTTAGCGTGACCTTTCTACTGTTGAAAAAAATGTTTTAATGGATATTGTAGGTATTCGCATTTAAAACTGTGATCTCCTGATGTGGCCCCATTCTATCTCTGGGACTCATGAACTGAACAAACTTGAATTTTAACTACCTGAAGGTATTCAATGTATAACAAAAGAATATTGAACAATTTTTAATGAAAGTTTATTTTAAATAATGATGAAAGTGAAGTGTAGATCGAATTTCCATGACTGGTAAATGATTAGAACCCGATCTTTCTTGGAAGAGTTATCCGCCCTTGGTAAAAATGAAAATCTAATTCTTTTTAAACATCTGTGCGGTAAATGATTAATTTTATTTGATATTTTTATAAATTGAAAGTTTATGTAGCCTTTTACCAAGAGGTGTGTATGACAAATAATTTTTTTAAAAATATATTTTAATTAAACATGCTCTTTCCATAGACTTAAATGTAAAATTTTAGGTGAAATAAATCAAGCGGTAATCAAAATTTTGTAAATCCCTGTGGTGGAATACTTTTGTTCAATAAACTCTTGAAAATGATACTATGATTACAAAGTCCCACTATCCATTTACCAGATATGAAATATCATACATTTATTGCATGATAGTGAGGGAGATATGAAGATTTATTCACCCGAGAAAAAGTATATTCCTCGAGGGCAACAGTTTTTCTTGGGTGATTATATCTTCATATCTCCCGAACATTCATGCAATAAATTGTTTATTATACCGAAACAAAGCAAGTCCGCTCATTGCATGTAACTGAGATCGCCCTAACGTTAACACCGCGTCGTCAACGCATTAGAAGGCACAAACAACGAAATACAGTGACATGATAACCAGTTTTTGTGCCTTACGAATTATGAAAGTACAATGACTTGGACTTATTGTAACGTCACAATAAACTGTAGTCTGCCTTGATTTAAAATTTATGGGAAATGCATGGGGCTGCCGAAGGGGTGAAATATGATGGGGTAGATATGATGTTTGAGAGGGAGATATGAAGTTTTATCAAACCTGGCACGTGACTGTCTAGACCAATCAGATTACACGTTGCATAGAATTCTCATACTGTGGTATGATATGATCGGTATACATTGATGACTACTCATGACCCTTGTGAGGAGTGGAATGTTTTCAATATATTTCCTCATGTATTACTAAGTAAAACTGTGCAACCAAACTACGTCTGGGGATCATAATTAATATGACCAATTATGTCCCTGCTGTTGTTGAATTATTGAAATGTAAAAAATATAAAACCTTGAGGCCCAAAAAGTGCGTGAGAGTGAATCTACACTATGTGAGGACGTTTTCATGTAAAGTTAACTTTGTTTCGTTCAGGGGTTCTTGAGGGGAATATTTTAAATGACCCATCCTATTTTCCCCTCTCTTGTACTACTTTCAAAGAAATATCTTAGTTTTACTCTGGTTTTAGAGTAATGCTATTTGAATCAATATCCGGGTTATAATAGGTCCTCAGTATCCCTAGCTTGTCTTATAAGGCGACTAAATGGGGCGGTCCTTCGGATGAGACCGCAAAAACCGAGGTCCCGTGTCACAGCAGGTGTGACACGATAAAAATCCCTCCCTGCTCAAAAGCCATAAGAGCCGAGTATAGACCTAAGTTTTGCAGCCCTTCACTGGCAGTGGTGACGTCTCCATATGAGTGAAATATTCTCGAGAGGGACGTTAAACAATATTCAATCAATCAATCAATCTTTTCAGAATGTCCGGATGCTTACTCTTCCTAGGCACCTGATCCCACCTCTGATATATCCAGGGGTCCGAGTTTTCCCAACTCTCTATGCTGTATTCCTTAAAAGAGTTATGAGATAGCCCATTATTCGTTATCTTCACCTTTCATTACTTTGACGTAATTTGTAATAACGCCGTGCATCTATGACTACATGAATTTGTGAAGTGCTGTAAGTTGTGGCTTGGTGGATCAGCGGATATAGCGGACTAGCACTGCTATGAATAACAGCTGATGGCTTGTGATGAAAACTTTAGTATCAATACCAGCTTGCCACAGTTTGCGTTGGGAGCCTGTGCGAGGGGTCTGTTAGGTATGACCGCCTTCTCGCTATAATGTATGGTTTCGAGCTCGTTTTTCTCGGTAGAGTAGGCATGCTTGATCAAAAAGTAATGAACAGTCTCGCTAATGAATTCCCTTGGAGGCAGTGCCATTCATGGCTCGTCATGATAAACTGTAGATTCCTTACTTTACGCGAGTACTAATTATCGCGAAATGACTCATGGACGTCAAATCGTTAGAACATAAATTAGCGAGTGTTCTGTTGATCAAGAGTTATTGCATGTATTTTGGGTGTATAAAATTAAAAGCGCGTTATTTTATTTCGCGAGTGCTGTTTCTCGCTTATCTACGCAATAATAAATTACTCGCGTATATTTAGGAATTTACAGTAATCCGTGAGTCGTTTGTAACTTCTCGCTTTGGATTACCGGATGACTTATGTACGACTTATGAACATGACTGACATTTGTCATTAAATTAATCATTAATTCACTTATTCAAAATGTTGATATTGTTTTTTGCTGAAAAAATATATTAGATTAATTAAAACTGTAATATACATGTGAAAGGTGAAGATAACGAACAGTGATCAATCTCATAACTCATACAAGCAATACAAAATATATAGTTGGGCACATACGGACCCCTGGACACACCAGAGGTGGGATCAGGTGCCTAGGAGGAGTAAGCATCCCCTGTCGATCGGTCACACCCGCCGTGAGCCCTATATCTTGTTCACGTAAACGGAGTTCTTATCCGCAGTCAGAATCAGTGTGCCAAGAACGGTTTAACAATCGGTGTTAAACACGTCAGACAGCATTTGACCCAATGATAGGTTGTATTGACGAACTAGATCGTTATAACGACAATAGATTTTGCGAAATGCTGACTTCAATCAAGACTGTTGAAACCCCTGTACCATCAACTTGTTTTTCAGTAGCTTACCTCGATTAAAAAACTGATTATACGCAGAACAAGCTCTTGCATATCGAATCAGTTGATATTTATAAACACCATATGCAGGGGATAATGGAATATTGCTACCTAAATATAGGAAGCTTACGATGGAGAAGCTGAAATCATCCCATTTGTCATACAGTTGAGTTGTCAGTTTGCCGTTAATGTCTACTTTCAATAAAATATCTAAGTATGAAGCAGAAGTGTAAAATTAAGTGAAGTATTCCTGATTTTAGTATCAATTTCTATTTTCAAATGAAAACAAATTGATATGTATTTTGTTACCCAAAGATTAGCAATATATTTACAAGATGGAAACTATGCTTTGATATACTAAACTTAAATCAGTTTCGTTAATATTCATAAAGAAAGCTGAGGAAGTGGTATCATTCGTAGAAACACTCCTTGTTTTGATTGATTGTTAGCGCAGTGTATATTGTGACTAATCTTCACTAGCTTACTTCACAAATGAGAGAGTTACTAATATGATAGATATAGGTAATATGAAAATTGTTTACTTACGGTATCCAGAGGACAAAGTTAATCTCAATAATATCAAAAAGACGAGCGTTTGCATGTTAGAATTCTTAAAACAACAAGGAAGTGTTATTCTAAACTGAAGAAAATAAGGTGATCAAGAGCTGTCATATTTGTAATTGTTGAGGTATTTAATGGCCGTGATGAGTTAATGTTTTCCAACACTTCCTTCTGGACAATTTACGTGGCTTAGAATTAGCGCTGAGATCAGGTGACACATTGTAATTTTGTCATATTTCGTGCTCAGCTAGTTGTAAGTCAGACAATATAATATATATAATATAATAATATTCCTGCTAATTCCTCATTGTGTGTGGCTCAATTTTCTTGTTTTCCGTCCAATTAGGGAATTTCTCAATCTGTGGAGACGTCACCAGTTTTAAGTTAAGTATCACAAATTCTTACCTATGTATGACATTGTAAAAAATGCGGGATTTTGATATTTCTCTTATACTTTTAATTCATTCTGACAGAGCATCATGTTCTTCTTTTTGATATATAGCCCATCGTCTGGCGAAATTTTTACATACAACAGGGGATGCTTACTCCTCCTAGGCACCTGATCCCACCTCTGGTGTGTCCAGGGGTCCGTGTTTGCCCAACTATCTATTCTGTATTGCTTGTAGGAGTTATGAGATTGATCACTGTTCGTCATCTTCACCTTGCATACTATAAATTCCTAAATATACACGTGGAATTTATTATCGCATAATTTCGTGAGAAACATCACTCGCGAAAAAATATTTCTCCCTTCTATTCTTATATTGCTAAAACACATGCAAAAACGCTTGATCAACAAAGTAGTCGCGAATTTATTTTCTCGCGATTTGACTTCCATGAATCATTTCGCTATAATAAGCACTAGCGTAAATTAAGGAACCTACAGTAATTCATAATAGAGATGAAGTTCTTTCGCCAGCTGAAAGACCTAGGTTATCTGTGTTTAGGAACTTTTCAAATAAATTGAACAATAATGCGTAGGTGGATTAAGTATAAGATGGCCTATATCTAGGTACTGCAAAGTTTGTTCATAATTAAAAAGTTTAGATGCAATAGTGGAAATATATTTGTAGAAAGTATAGGGTGTAGACTTGAACTTCAAATATGTTGGAATACAAGAATGAACTCTTTTATGACGAAGAATGTTGCTTATGTTCACGGCATCTATTCCTTTGTTTGTAAATTTGAGTTTAAGGTGATTGACAATGTCCATGATCATATAATTCAGTCTATATTCAGGTGTTAAAAAATCCAACTATAGACTAGCTATGGGTTCTTCAATTCACGTATGTGAAACTCTCAATGGAACAGTAAAGTTTTGTGTGGATAGGTTGTGGACCTAATTGTCTGTTGACGTAAGGTAAAAGTGAAACAAGCGTGATATCATGTATACTTGGTCTTTTTTCTATCGTTCATGACTGCGTTTCCGTCTTTGAGTATTGGGAAAGAGTCCCATTTCATTCACGTTATTTCCTTGTGGACTAGTCAAATTTCTTACATCCCCGAGGATACTTGTTGTTCGATATATGTTCTTTCATGAATATAAACAATAACGACACAATACTGGCTGACACGTCGCCCAGTATAGAAAAGTGTCACTCTGTGAAGTCTATATGGGGCACAGGCTCTAACAGATTTGTTGGTGTTCATCGGATTATCCTTCGAAATATGAAAGTTTTGTGTAATGTACAGTCATCAGATTGTCAGCTTTGGTACAGAAACGAAACTTCATTCGACAAATAATGACTCCTCAGTGATGCTCAACCGATACAAGTAAATTAACAGTTCATTATTTGAGAGGAATAATTAGTTTCAGGTAAATCTGAAGAATCCTCCCACATACATATATTATTGCTAGCATAGTATAGATGTATAATAAACAGGTGCAGTAAATATAAAGCACAATATCCTATAACTAAATGGTTTACGACACAATAACGCGAATGTCAGAACTTCCTAGCAGAAAGAGCATATAAATTTGAACCCGCGATAGTCTTTGAATAAGAATTTTCAGCTTTCGAGCACAATCGTGCAGGTTTTATAACTGAGTATACATCAATACTGGTTTAATATTTCTTGATATCAGTTGATGTTACAGGATTTTAACAGTCTCGTTTAAAGTGTGCATTTCGCAAATTTTATGATCCTTCTCATGTTATAATTTGCAAACACACCCTGTAATTAGCTGGTTGTTTCAAGATACCTATTTTCCTCTTATATCATTCTAATAATCAAAAGCAGAGAAGCTAATATTGTACTAACTTTATGAAAAGAATACACAAAACAAGTTTAAATGATCCCTAAACCTAGTTAAGTATTGAGGTAACATTTGGTGGTTAATATTGTCATGCCAAATGAAAAGGTGAAGATAACAAACAGTGATCAATCTCATAAATTCTCTAAGGAATACACAATAGAGACTTGGGCAAACACAGGTCCCTGGATATACCAGACGTGGGATCAGGTGCCTAGGAGGAGTAAGCATCCCCTGTTGACCGGTCACACCCGCCGTGAGCCCTATATCTTGTTTACGTAAACGGAGTAATTCGTAGTCAGTATCAATAGACTTGGAGTGCCACAAACGAGGTTGTACGTTGCACACTTTTGTATTTCTAACCTGATATTTAGAAGAGATAAATCGTCAATGCCAATATATGTCAATTCGATATATCCTTGTGAACTAGAAATAAATTACACAGAGTCGTGTACTTCTGCGTCATACTTAGATATTTTATTGAAAGTACATATTAACAAATTAACAACTCAACGTTATGACAAACGGGATGATTTTAACTTCTCCATCGCCAACATCCCATATTTATGAAGCAGTATTCCATTATCACTTACATATGGTGTTGATATCTCTCAACTGATTCGAGGCGCAAGCGCTTGTTCTGCGTATGGTCAATTTTAAATCGAGGCAAGCTATTGACAAACAAGTTGATGGTACGGGTGTCTGAACCGTCTCGTTTAAAGTCAGTATTTCTCAAATTATATGGTCGTTATAACGATTTAGTTCGTTAACACAGCCTATCATTGGGTGAAATGCTGTCTGACGTGTTTCATACCGATTGTTAGGCCGTTCGCCTGATCGAGAGATAGGGTTCATGGGGGTTTGACCGGTCTTCAGAGGATGCTTACTCCTCCTAGGCACCTGATCCCACCTCTGGTGTGTCCAGGGATTCGTGTTTGCCCATCTATCTATTTTGTATTGCTGATATGAGTTATGAAATTGATCACTGTTCGTTATTTTCACGTTTCGTCAATAAAAATCATCATACATGTAACGGACCCGAGTTGATGGTTTCTCCACAAGTACGTTAGTAATTAACGAAACGGGAATTACCCGCGTAATTACTCTGTTAATTTGCAAGAATAACCCGCAAATATCACCTACTTATATAACACAAGAATTACCTGTGTTGGACTCTCTCGGTTCAAATGATAAGACTTGTTACAGTTAACCTCTTTTATTAATTTGGAAACCAAGAAGTTTCCTATATATTTACAAAACTACAAACAGATAGCTCGTAATTAATTAATATAAATAACTACATGAGACGGGAATCACCCAGACTCATAGCTCGTAATTAATTAATATAAATAACTACATGAGATGGGAATCACCCAGACTCATGCATAAAGCTCAACCTTTGACAGTATTAAATAAGGGGAGTGTGACTTAACTAACACTAGATGGAAATATCCGTCTAGTGTGAACACTCTAGAATTACCAGAATGTACTTCTAACTTACAACAAGGTTTAACTATAATATTCTGATAAATAAAATAATAGAATTATTTTATGAATTGTCAATTAAGCTAGAATAACAGATTTTCCCCAATTATTTACTGTTCAGCTACTATAAAATCCACTAAAATTTCCCTCAAATGTATAAAGTTATTGAATAAATCTTATTTATATTACAAATAGATCAAGAGAATAACCCTCAGTCAATTGTAATTTCTTAATATAATTCCTAAGTAAGATCAAGAATTACCCGATCTTACCAGGCCTATCGTACTTACAATATTACTTTCAGTTATATATAGTATTTATAGAGTTCGGGAATAACCCAATTCTATAAATGTATCAAAAAAATCTAATAAATAAAATCCCAATGAAAATCATTAATATCCCTACCGAAATTATGCGTCCTGTATGTATAGGAGAAAAATCGATTCCCCGGCAGAGCCACTGCGTTGCCTTTTTATCCCTACAGACCGTCCCCCGGGCAACGCTCGTGCCTAGTGGAAAACCAACGGCAGGGCTGCCGGTGTCGCCGCTGGACACCGACCCTGCCGTTAGACACCGGCCCCGCCGTTTAACACCGGCTCCCACGGCAGATGCTAGTAGATCTACTAATAATAAATTTTAAAATCCTACAAAATATCTTTTACATAAAAGGAATGATAACCAATACAATTTACATAGTATAGATTCTAGATTTAAATATCGTAATAAATTTTACATGCTAAAATGAGAATCGGGCTCGAAATACAACAGTAATGTAGGTCAATACAGCGATGGCGCCGACGACAAAACCACGAGCTAACAAGGGTAGAAAAGGTAGTTATTTCACTTATAACACAACATTTTGATAAAATAAACGCCTTATAGAATCAACGCTGACTTAAAAACATTATTGTTTATAGGTCAAAATTAAACTCGAACGAGGAAACAACACACAAACTTCATATAGTTATACATGTTAAAAAAAATAGGGTAAGTGTCAAAAGCATACACTCGATCACATACAAATACGATCCTCTCAACTCAAAAATAGGTATCCAAAATACGACATATAATCCGACATTATTTTGACATCATTTATCCATTCATGTTTACAATAAAAAAATGTAACAGTAAATATTTAACATCCAAACGCAAAAAGTGTAACGGTAAATATTTAACATTAACATCGATAAATTTTCACATAAGGAAAACGAGAAGAATCAGTTTAATTCAAAATACTTTATTGATGCGTAGTGAATTAAACACATTCTATCATTGGATTTAACCATTTGCATTAGTAAATAAACCATGATAATGTTAACATTTACATGCATTTTAAAGCTCTAAAATTGGAATATATGTGTGCAGTGTATTTGCCTATGCTAACATTGTACATGTATATTAACACTACTAATAAATATACAAAGCAATAAAAAAAATAATGAAACAGTATATGTAACTATAAAAAATGAATCATTAATAACTAACATAATCATTTACACTTCAAAGATTTCATCACACTTTTACTTCTTAAAGAGGCCGGCCATTTCCATCTGTCACGATTCACGGGTTCGGCGGTCTGTCTAAACAATATTCATCGTCCACAGTTGATTTAAGAATTTCATGTTTATCATGTCGGTTGAGAACATTCTTTAACCGAAATTCCTTCTGCCAGAATTTTTATTTCTTTTTCTATATAAATTATCCAAACCAATATCGGGAGAACAAAATCATTTAAGCTCGTAATATGAAGACCTACTACTGCTTTGATCTAGCCACGCGCACCTATTATTTTCATGATGCGATAATAACGGAACAAAACTCGGGTGAAACCAACATTACGGGTACATAACAAATTTAATTGTCATTTTCCTTAAAATGGTAATTTTTTCACTTCTACCCAGAGTTTAAAAAATTGAAAGCAATACAACTCTACAACATCGTAACAAGAAACAATCGTGCACAGGTACATTCTACATTCGTGACATTCTAAACATTAAAAACTTACTACATATACATGTGCATGAACATGCATGTATATTTCATGGCAAGCAGTAGTATAAAATCCAGAATCTAGAGGAATAATCTACACTTCTTTAGATTTGAATAAGCCGATATCAATTTAAAAATCAGTACAACTGATAAGTGTAGCAGTTCAACAACAACAAAATCATTACTGCATGATGTTTAATTTATTTTTAAATACTATTAGGCTATTGATCAAGACTATAAAATAATATGCTACATATTTATTTACAAGATTCAACATTACACGCAATACAGATCTTATGTGCAAAAATTGGCAATACAATGTATCGATCGGCACGTGCTATCTAACTGACATATCACACACCACCTAATTAAAGAAAGGTGTTGACGGGGTACAGATAATCGCTTCAATTAGACAGTTTGGCTTGTTTTCTTTATAATTTACGCCTTGCTAAAATTGTCCGACACAGACCTTCCCTCAAAACAATTACCGTCCGGATTAACGGTACGATTCTCAATGAATTTAAACGTTTTGTAGTAAAAAATGACCGTCCGGAACGCGGATTTCCGGATTAATGATGCAAAATAACGTATAAAAATTCCGTTCCCTATAACAATCGTCCGGAATGTGAAGCGTCCGGATTAATGGCGTCCGGATTACCGAGGCTCCACTGTACATTTTATAAACGATCTCTTAATGACAAATTCTGATATGAATTATCATTGGACATGTTGAGTTCCTGATACTGGTGTACATCGTTATTGCTGCCTTGTGATGGAGGTGATATTTCAGCACTAGCTATATAGTCCGAGGAACGCTTCTCTTGTTTTCTGTTATAGAGTAGCCTAAAATATAGTAGAATTGATATGAATTACAAAGGGTTGATGGACTCATGGAGAATATTCATAACCCACAAACATATTTTACCTGAATAATATAACAATCACAACAACAAGGCTAAAGTTGATAACCAGTGAGATAGATAAGGCTGCGATGTATGCTTCTGGAGTACTATACTCGTCATTACTGACGATAGGTACCTCTGAAAGAATAAACTATTCAAATTTTAAATTCATTATTACTTCCGATCACTAGAACATATGAAAGATTACAATTTGTGATAGACAACAATTTCCTTAAAAATTCAGATTCTAGATTTTTGGGGGAGAGAATTATTTGAAAATGTTTAATATTATTTTTTGTACAACTATGGGTTAATTAACTCAAAATGACCCACAATAGGTAAGACAGATTTTACAGAGATGAGCAGGTAAATTCACTGGTAATATAGATGTAAAACAGTACTGGTCGACTAGGTTCGAAAGACGAAAGGCGAAGATAACGAACAGCGATAAGAAAAAGTATAAACGCCGATAACTTTGGTATCAAATGAAGAAACAGTTATCACTTTAGATATTCGAGTAGAACCGTCACTACAGTGTACAAACCTTCCAAGGAAAACACGTCACGTGGAATTTGATTTGGGGAAATGATATTCCAAATTTAATTTTTGACTTTTGCAACGTAAAGGTTATTTAAGTTCAGAGAAATCAAAGAATGTCTGAAATTCAGAGTTGTAAATATTTCTAGACGTTAATTACATTTTGAATAAAACAGAATACTTCTCTTGTGTTAGCGAAAACTGTCAACGGTATGGTTAATAAAAGCATATGGTATATTGGATTTACTTATACATGTATGTATGCTAAAAATAGCATATCCTGTCAATTAGATGGAAATTGTATTTAGTAATGTATTGTTTGTACACCAGACTGTGTGTGAGTATTTTACGCCCCATTTTATTTTTATGGATTCAAGTGGTAAGTTGAGGAGGTAAAGGTAAATATGTAGCTTATATATTTATATGGCATGGTTTTATTTAGAAGAATAGCGTTTATCCCTATTGTGATTGCTAGTTCACGAAGAAGGGAGGAGGTTTAAAATGTTATATTTATTGCTTTATGCAGAGAGTCAAAACGTCGCAAGGCTTGACCCAGGCAGCATTGATGTCATGATTTATATCTAAAAAAAACTTAGGTAATTAAACTTTACAAGAGCTTTAAACAAGGTTGATATTTGACTTTTCTGTAGGTAGATGAAGTAATTGTTTATAAATATGAGTTCGACACTTACTTTCACTACAGTCAGGGGACCCCGTCCACTCAGAGGAACATGTGCAGGATCCGTCAACATTATCACATTCACCGAGGCAGTTTTGAGAACAATTCTGGGAGCAGTTTATTCCATATGTTCCTTTGTCACATGCTTAAATACATAAAATACAGATAGTCTCTGTTAATGAAAAAGGAGCAATACTATGTTATACGCATATTATTGATCCGTCATTGACAGGGTTTGTCTTCTGTTTGTATTTCTACGTTGGGTTTTCAAACTTATCATAGTGTCTGATTTGCCCACCATATTTTGGAAAACACACGAATTTATGAAACAATTTGATATATTTCGTTAATGTTTAAACTAAGATCTAGAACTTTCTTTGATAGTGTAGGTGCTTTTGTGCAATATATAAATGAAAACATTGAAAACACGTACAGTGCATTACAAACATTATTTAGGATTTTTGATTTGTTTTGTCTGTTTTTATCATGTCCCTTCGAGAATTCTTCACTGAAAGTTAGGCATCACAAACTGGGTTCTTTAACGTACCGATGCCTGCTGCAACACGGGACCTCCGTTTTTAAGTTTTCGTCCGATAGACCCGCGGCTCACACTTCTAAATGCCGAATGTTTGACGAAAAAACACTCAATACTTATTTCTACGACTAATGTTTGACATAACAAAAGCACGATCGGGGTTCGAACTGACAGTGACCCTGACTCAAGGCGAAAATTCTTACCACTGAGTCAACAACGTAAATGATACATTGTTATACATGAATATGATTATGGATCTATGCACTATTCTGGGCATAGAAAATAGTATTCTGATATATATCATTATGTCTCATATTTCACGAAATATTGATATATGAAGTGGTATTAAAATCTATGTTGATGAAAATAGCATTATAAATCCAATACGTATGGCTGCAAAATTGGACATTGATAGCCTTTATGATACTGGTACAGAGGAAAATTGGCAGGGACAAATAAAAATATTAAGAAATAAACTAAATCTTTCATCATTAAAAGAAAGAAAAAGAATTCTATGTTTTAATGTATTATACCTAAGACATTATATGCTGTCTGTGCATGTGTGTATTTCATTATTATTATTTTAATACGCCCTAAAACTGATGTTTATTCTTATCTAGCATATTTATGGTATCTTGTGTTTTCATGATTTATATGTACAATCAGGATAGGTACAGCTACGGACTGTTTACATGTGATAACGCCTTTTATATCATTGTTTTTTAATGTTTTATTTATTTTCTATGTATTATGTGTATAACATTCTGTTGTAAGGCACATATGCATTGTAAAGCACCCTTGAGCGTACATAGTGTATGAAAAGGGTGCTATATAAATATGGTATTATTTATTTATTTATCAATGAAAGCAAATTTTACAAATACTTGAAAAATTACTATATTGATAATGTTAACATGCAACTACAAAATATCGAATTCTTTAAACGTGCAAAATTACTATTCTATAGTAGAATTAGAAAGAACTATGAATTACAAAACTATTTGAAATTTCCAATTGTGAAAGTATTATGCTCTTAAAAAGTTAAGAGTATCTGCCCACCCTTTAAAAATTGAAACTGGTATATATTCAAAACCATGTATTCCAAACCGTTTCTCTCAGTTTTGTAAAACTTCAGTTAAATATGAGTTACATTCTTTATATGACTGCTTTATGTATAAAGATATAAGAAAGTAATATTACCTTTTGAACATCTACAATTCAAATGATGATATGTCAAAGGGAAACCATCGTAAATTACTATGCAACCTTGTCCATGTAGTTCATGCTAGAAGGTTATGTGAACTTTTATATGAAAATTTTAACTTGTGCAACAAACGTAAAGTGCTATGATTATACTAATGAGAGGCGAAAATAACGAACAGTGATCAATCTCATAACTCCTATAAGCAATACAAAATATATAGTCGGGCAAACAGGGACCCCTGGACACACCAGGGCTCATATTTACTAAAGTTCGTAGACGTAAACGTAGCGTAAATCTAGACGTAGCGTATGTTTAGGTGTGGGACGGTATTCACTAACAGTCGCAGACGTACATTTACGTCAGAAATAAGCGTAACTCTACGTGTGCTATATTAGTATACGTAAGCTGATCGTAACTTAAAAATAAACAAAGCAAATGGCGACTTGTCAATGCATGTACTTAATTTCTTAAACATGTACCGTAACAAATTTTATTTAGGTGAATATCAAACATTTTTTTTTTATTTTACTGTCCATATGAAATAAATGAATAAATAAATATATAAGATGACATCAATGTATCAGATGGACAATCAGCATGGACTGGTCATTGGGTAGAGTACCAGACAATGGGTCCTGGGTTGGATTCTCAATCCTGCCATATATTTTTGAATCATTCCTCTGCTCGTCCTTTCACACAATCATGGCAATGAAAGATGAGCATTTCTCGGTTTCACAAAAGATGTTTCAGGTCATTACAGCATTGTACCCATAGACCTAAAAATGACAGTATTACATTGATTTAAACAACTGTAATTAGACTGCAATCAAATTTCATAAGGCTTGAAAAATACATGCAACATAATTGTTAGTTAAATATTAAAACTGTAAAATTGTTATAATACTGATTTTATTGTATATTTATCACCATATCTGGAAAGATATCTGCAAGTATCACCTACAATTTCTAATTTTAATAATTTACAACCCAAGAGCCCATATTAAGAAAAAGATTTCAAATGACCCCAATGTCAACTTTAGTTTTTCTTCATTACCCATTCCCCTTGTAATGAAATTGGCTTCTTTCCAAAACATAAATAAATACTCTTTAACAAAGAATGGTAAGTTTCAATTAAAGACATACACGTTTCTAAATAAAAATAATGTTCCGTGGTATTTCAGGTATAATTCACTTGCATTCTATTTTGTTTCTACAAAATTCTCAGGTTTGATGTAGTCTAGAGTTACCAAATGTTGACAGTTCCTGGTTGCGGTAAGTAAAAATGTAAAATCAGCTGATATGTGCTTCAGTAAGCTATATAAATGGGACTTTACTGTAGCAAAGAAGGTGAGAAAAATCTTTAACACAATTGAGTATCGAACCTGGGACCTTTGCATTACTAGTTAGGTGATATAACCACTGGGCTAATCAGGCTGACATATAAAGCATGGTAGTACTACATTATAAAGAACATGACCCACAATATGCCATTTTTGGCCTACCAAATTTGGAAAAATTAAAGAACACTTTAGAATAAATCTAAGATTATATTTTTTATCCATAACATGAGCCAAGTTGTATTGCGCAATCGTTTCCTCACACCGGATGTTTAAAGCACTCAAGTAAATGCCCAAACCTACCGCAGTTTCACGTTTTCCGGGAAAATCGCATAAATTTGCCAACTTCAGTCTATAAATTCACATGGGCCGCATTACTCACGACTCAATTTTGTAAACTAAAATTAAAATGTAAAGTTAGATTAACACTTTCCATCAAAAAAATTAACTCGTAAGCAATGCGGCCATGTCGAAAAAAAAAAATAATAATAACAAAAGTGTCGTCTGGAAACGTCAGATTCCAAGGAAGTCAATACATACAACTAACACAGTTGATACGACTCAAAAAGAAACAGCAAAGAGGTGAGTTTTTATGTTCTTATATATTTTTTAAAATAAAAAAATCAATATCTAAACGAGTAAATATGAGAGTCATGGCCTATGGTAAAAAGGTACGGGGGGGGGGGGGGGGACCTATCGTGTATGTTTGATTCCGAAGTCCGTTCCGATGGCTTTAAAAGTACCGATTTCCCTACCTTTTGTTACTTTAAAAATGATATTGTTCAAAACAGAATGAATGTTCGAATCAAACGTACAGTACAAACTTATTCGGCCATACGGAATACCCTAGTTAGAATAATCTGTGTCTCGGGACAGGCCCTCACCACAATCGGTGCCGTAGGACATTATCATTTTAACGATAGAACATTCTCTCTAGGAATACCTCAGTAAACATTTCAATTACACAGGCCCAGCATGTACACATGTATTACGCATGGAGATGTGCGATATATATTCAGACAGTATGATCTATCGTATGAATTTGTCCATTGGTTCTCATAATTTTTACAAATTATGTAGATCTACGTTTAATTAATATAGGCTACAGTTCAAAGTTTCTTATAAAATATTAAGTCTGTCAATCATAACTGTAAAGTTGTAGCAACGTGTTACATTAACAAATGTCCGAATATTACAGCAATGTCAAACACGGCTGTAAGCTCTATCTATTTTACATTTGCACTTGAGAATTTGAACGCACAATATTCATAGATCGAACGGAGATAAAATTACCGTTTTGTTTTATATTTCAACTATTTAAGTTCGTAAATTCATAAGTCCCTTGTATATACGTGGAAAGACACCTACAAAAACACACAGAAGGTTTGTTTTTAATGAAGTAGATCAATTTAAATACATATCAAAATATATCTTGTTAAATAATATTTGACAAAACTTGTGTTGAAATGTAGAGTATTCTCTTAATTATGTTTACGTTTTTTCGATTGAAGGGCAATAACTCTAAATGGAAAACATAGTTTACTAGTGGAGGATCCTAGTTTTTTTTCTTTCGTTTTGTTTTATATATACACACGAAAATCAAACGCTTTAATTGATTTTAGAATTTTTATTTTGTGCTATAGACAAAATTGATATTGAAAAGATATGTTTTAAATGTTAGGGGAAAAAAAATCTATAAAGGTGAAACGGCAACCCCCCCCCCCCCCCCCCCCCCCCCCGAAAATGTATTACAATACTACTGATAATTTTTCTATTATTTATATTATTTCATGGTTTTTGCACCAGTTTTCTTTTTGGATTAGGAAAATGGTTTACTTTTTCCTTAAAAAAGGACTTTGGAAGGGTCCATTAAACAGACCCAGGTTGGGAGATTTCAGGCTCTCATGGACTTAATTTCCGTGGAAACGAGGGGGTTATTTATATTCGGTCTTTCCTACCCCGGGATAGGAAAGACCGAATATAAATAACTTCCTCGTTTCCACAGAAATTTACATGGACTACATAATAGAAATAAATTAACCATGTATACATTGTTGTAAACCCCATACCCCCTCTATATGTCACACTGACATTAATCAACAAAACATTTGAAGATACACATTTTCAGTTTATTAGTGGGAAAAAAAATAATTCCAAGTTCTTGAATACAATTTATTAATTGATTCACCAAGCATTAATTAACAAGTTAATTGATTTATAATTAGATTTTAGGAAAAATAACCTAGGCTAATGGGTTTTAACATGAAGATAAGATTTTCATCCAACCCAAATTGTATATTTTAATTACATGTATATGACATAAATATTTCAGATATGCCAAGGAGTGGTCCCTAATTCTTTCTCTGTTTCAACTGTCCATGGAGAGTAAAACCAAAACACAGATCCAGGATTTCAAAGAAATATAGGTCAGTGATCACCACTCTGATAGGGAGGGCACCATCTGATCATGATTTTCTGTGCAATATATGCCAGAGTGTGTGTGTTGCTCCCATATTAAACAGAAGAATATCAAGTCGGTTAGGCAACAGATTCAAGACAGTCCAGCACCACCACCAGCAGCAGCAGTTCTTCCAATTAGTCCCCCTTCTGTATCACTCCCATCCCCATGTACATCAAGAGGGCACACTTCATGCTGTATCTGCGAGTGACCAGGTCCAAAGTTAGTTGTAGTCCCAGTAGGAGTAAGGCATGAAATCTTCATTTCAAAAGAGGCCATCATTCCTGCCGGGGCTCGCTTCTGTACAAATCACCTACAACAAGACATAGAAGAACTTGAACCTATTGCTGACAACACCATGTTCAACAAAACAGGAGTGACATAATTAATCAAACAAGTTTTTGAGAGCTGAAGTTTTGAGAAAAGAGAAAATAAGGTTGGATTTTGACGACAGTGAAAGTCTAACAGTGAGCATCAGAATCTCCTGGGAACCCCTAAAGCTGCTTTTGAGGACTTGCTGACATATGTAAACCTGTAGAATATGGAAACTTGTGCTAGATAAAAGCTTTATAACCTTTCTACCAGTGATGTATTTGTTGACAATTAAAAGGGTATTTGATTTTAGCAGAATAATTACTTATTATGAACTACTAGTATTATCATTATGATGCTTAACTGGCAAATAACAAACAACAAACATGATTTGTAAATGTTACTTCCTGTATAGATCTACATGATACTTCTATTTTGGGAACATTATCAAAATAGGCCAATTTAGATTATTTCTCATTCTGTGGCATTTACAAGCATGTATACATTACATGTAAATGCAATATAATCCAAACAATTTAAAACTACAGAGCCTTAGGATATATTCTATTTCAAATATGTATCTAGATGTAATTCTATTCAAATCTATATTAATGCCTGGAAGATTTTTAGATCACAGCTCATGAATTACGTTCTGTCAGTCAATAATGTATTGCACAAACATTTAAAAAAATTGTTGGTTAAAAGACCTCAGTATCTTTACATGATTAATACGTATAGGAATATACAATTATTGATCAAGATAAATACAGTAAAATTTATACAGTATCATTTCTCAAATCGTATTTTCAGAGTCAATAATATACTGACTCTGATCCCCTATATCGGTGTTGTGTTGTTATTATTCACGCTATGAAATCTACATGTACATGTAACAAAAAGATCATTTGATACTTACTATTAGGTGTCTACAGTAATTTTCCTTTAATCAGGTTTCACAGCAAATGCTCGTTGAACGTGTAATTCCGAGTAAATTCGAATTGAACATGTTTTGACGAGACGCGGTGTCAACTTATTTCGTTACCATTGCTTTCGATACTCGGTCGTTTTAATACTAAAAAAAAAAAAAAAAGAAAGAAAACAAAAAAACCCAAAACTATGGAATATGATATGAAACAGAATTGTTCCAATGATTCACTTCTTTCACCATGTAAATAAACTACATACTATATTTATTCTTCTTATTTCAGTATTTTAAAATTCAAGTAAAAATAATTTAAAAGTAAAGTTGAACAATCACGGCTTTGAACATCATTTCCAAAATATTTCTTATTTCTATTTCCCAAATTTGGTCAAAAATGCTTATTATGATCATTGAATAAGCCATTCTAGCTATTTGAGTGCATATAACTTGATAAATTCAGAGATTTATAGGTTCATGTACATTGTACATGGTCATTGGAGGTTTATTGTTGTGACGTGTATCCCGAAATGTTAATTTTTTAACATTAAATACCACAATATTCAACGTCATATTAACAAAAAAGTATAGAATATATGAAAAAAAGAAAAACATTTCTAGAAAGCCTATATCCCGAAGATTATTATATACAGAAATTATCAATTTCCCAGGCTAGGCCATTTTTCATGGTTCGTGGGTCATGTTCTTTTAAAGGGGCATATTTGCTGTGAAAGTGATGGCAAACATTTTTTTCTCTCAAAATATCTCAATGGCAAAGGAATATGTATTACTGACTAATAAAAATATTTCTTCTGTAAAATAAAAAAAAAAAACCAAAACCAACAACAACAAAACCAAGAGAAACCTAATAAAACTACATTTGATAACCGCTTTTAGTGTAAAGAAAAGAATTATTGGCTTGCAAGATAATAATTATCTTATCACCAAAATTATTTATTTGCCTGCTTTGAGATTAAAAGGTGTTTGAAATAATTGAATACTTGTGTTATTACTGAAATATATAATATAGAGCAATTTTTATTGAATTAAATATTTGGTGAGAAAATTACAGCTAATGTCCCTTTAAAATTATTTTGAAAATCATGCAAGAATTCTTCATATTGGGGAGATGAAAAAATAATTTCAGAGAAACATAGCGTATGTCCTTAAATTGGTTAAATTTCTATTTGCCAAAAAGATGAAGAGATGCTAGACAGACAGGCACAAACCATGCAAAATAGACAAACTTTCTTATAAGTATTTGCCTAAGGTTTTAATCATCAATGCATTAAGAAAATCATTATATGTACCATAATTGATTTTGATTTTTTAAAACTTTGTAAATACAGAAATGATTATGTGTACAAACAGTGGATATTCTTACATCACATATATATATATATACTGTACATCCTGCATCCCAATCCCAACCCCGATACATCATGGAAAAACTTTCAGGAGAGGACATCAAGAGAAATGCATCTAAATCGAGGAATGCTGCTGTCTGTTGGCAATTTATTTCCTGACCACGTTTATGACCCTTTGAAAAATAAAAGAAGTCAGCTAACTTGGATATCTATAGTATATGCTACATGTATATCACACTTAATATATCCAATTAATATATAGTCAGTTATTCTAAATCAAATAAATCAACATTGACTTCACACAGTTGTACAACTGTATTTGAATGCGATTTTGTTTCACAATATTTTCTAAAAGTTTTGCACATGAATGTGCACAATACGATAATTGAAATGATGCTAAAAGAGACTGTAACTGTTCTCATCTGGTATCAGGTCCATTCGCCCTGTCTACCTGTTTACCCAGAGTACATATTGTTAAAAAGCAATAATAATTTTCATATTTTATAACCAATGAAGGGGCATGTACTAATCACACATTTTAGAATTAGTGCCTGTATATCAATCTTTTATTTTTTATATGAATTTTTCACCAATATTCTTGTTTTTCATTTTGCAAAATGATGTAAAAGCATGTGCATACTTGTCTACAGGTAGCTATGCTACTGCTTTGCTCTTGTCCCAGTCATGAAATAAAAAAAATGGGATAAATAATTTTGAATTTCAATTATGGTATTGTCGAAAGTTTGAAGTTACCATGTTTACAAATGAGTTTGTGTCTTAATGTGTAAACAGTGGGCCCATATAAATATGTAAATAACTAACACATATGTATATATGTGCTCACTATTTACAAATTAAGATCCAAGCATTATAGCAGCTACATAGATTGAAAACAAAATTGATAAGGGACTGTGATCCAAGCAAATGTGAGTCAGTGATTGGGATAAGCACGCGCCCTGCGCCATAGTCGCCTTAACCCTCTCTCTACCGTATCGGTCAATATGACCGATAGCGCGTAAAAACAGGGCTACGCAAAAGGAGTGTCTATAAATCTTTGAAACTACGGACGTAATATATATGTTTTATATATCACATTTTTGGAAATTTTCTATATTTTTTAACTATGCAAAAATCAATTGAATAAATAAAGCCATTAAATTAAAAAAAGCATTTAAAATGAAAGATGACTTCGTCTAAATATGACGCAATGCTTTGTCACAAGGCCATTTCCCCCCTCGCTATGATTTTTTTTTTATTTTCCCTATGAATGCAATATTTTTTATATTTTTGAGAAGCATATATTCCCTGCTTTCAGTACATATAAAAATTATTTTTAATGCATGGCAAAGTTATAAGAAAACAGCAATTTTTTGCACATATACGTTGTTTTACGATTTTATTTCTCAATGTTTAAACAGAGCGGCGTTTTATCTATATTTATATATAGAAATAGGGAAAAGTAAATACATCCTGTAAAAGTAGAGGAAATGTTCTTTTTAATGGACCCTTATTCAAATTATAATTCTCGGTAGTTTTTATATTACGATAAAATGAAATTGGGACATGCTGCGCAGTTTTCTTAAAAATTAGCGACAAATCGACGTCGCTAACAGCAATCGACGCGCGTCGCACAAAGTGGTGAAAACTATTTGTATTGTCCTCTTTTAGTAAATTCAGTACCTTTTGATACACTAAAACAATATACATACATGTATGAAATAATCAGCCAGGTATCTCTGCTTTTTTAAAAAGCATAAAACCAATATTGGTTTATAACAGTTACACAACCTACATGTACATTCATATAACACCTATTGAGAATGTTACATCGCAGATTGAATTTAAAAAAAGATAAATAAAATACTTCAAATTCAGATATAAACGTTATATTTGTTCGGAATAGTAATAAGTTTTTTCTCTGCCAAAGAAAGAAAACAAAAAAGAAGTTCGCCTATATATAGCCTGTATACTTTTATTTTTCCGTGATCCGGATCGCGGGCCTCGCGGAGTTTTCTGAAAGTGTGCACGGAGAACACACGTGTTTCCATTTCAACGAAAACAACACAGCTTCACCGTGACTGTCACAGCGAACGCTTGTATTTTACATCTTTAAAACGACCTGATGTCAGAAGAAGAAGATGCCCTGGATCTCCTGTTGCAGGATGACCCAAACGATCATGCATTCAGTATAAATACGTACATGTAAGTTGATGTAGCCACATACGCCGACTAAAAAGGGGGAAAAAATGCATTTTTGTCATGTTATGAAAAATTCACGATTAATTAACCACGAATTGATGCCATGATTTGTCGTTTCATGAAAGAAAATATTTATATTTTATGATATCTAAACCAAGTGAATAACACCCTGTCCGGGTCCGGCAGTTTGATTAACAACCCCCCTTTCCCCCCAGAATTATCTCCTTACCTGACGCGCGAGTGTAAGAAGGGGGTTATTTAGTGTATAATGGGATGGGGTGGTTTTAGTCAGACTGGGCATTCACGACCGCTGGTGAGAAGGCTATTTTCCAAGTTTTTCCATGTTTATAAAAGAAATTATCTTTCTATGAAAGGAAAACACTGTTAGGAAAACACACTTTGCATTATTGTAATGATAGAATTTATTATCATAATTTGAATTATTTTCTTTATTCTGTAACAGGAATAAAAACAAAATGTGTGTTTGGGCCAAAATGGGGGTGGGTTAACATCAATCAAAGTCTGATTATGACAGGCTAATGAAAAATCATATTGATTTCTCTTTAATCCAAATGGATGTATTTTATATACACTTAGTAGCTTATGACCATAAATTACATGTGATCCATACATGCTGGTACTTGTATGCTATGAGCTGATGATCACGTGTCCCCTTCTTGCCAGCCTCCTCCGTGGCCGAGTGGTTAGAGCATTGCGCTCAAAATCACACGCTTCTCACCTCTGTCGGCGTGGGTTCGAATCCCGTTGCGCCGGTAAGTGAGAAAGTTTTCCCAGTTTACTTTCGAAAGATCGGTGGTCTCTCCCCAGGTATCTGGGTTCTCTCTTCCACCAATAAAAAAAAACTGGGTGCCACCAGATAACTGAAAAATTGTTGAGTTTGGCAGAAAACATCAATCAATCAATCCCCTTCTTGCCTAGATTTTCTCTAATTTCGACTAAATCCACAGCCCATCAGAGTACCATGCAAGGGGATTTAGACACTGGGTACCATTAAGAAGAAATTCAATTCAACTTTTATATCTGGGGTCATTCACTTTCCCTCAGAGTTTCAGTATTTTCACTGGACCCTGTAGGTTTTAACCTGAATTTCTTCAGTATTTGCCCTCGTGTATAATATATGCTAGGCATAATGCAGATACCTACATGATACATTTTTTTTCATTACCCACTCTGCTACTCTCGCAATGTATAATAAAATATTCCATTCATTTCTAACACATGTATGCAATCCCTTACCTTATCTTTAAATAGATTTGAGTAAAAAGTGCGAAACTGTTCCATGCTACCGTGAAACTTAGATTTTGCTTTTTAAACATAAACCAACAATTCTTAATTGTAATTTCTTTTCTTCTTTAAAAAGGGTATTGACATCCCAATATTTAGTGGGAAATCCAGACATGCATTGGAAGGATGCTGATCCCAGAACTGTGGCATTTCATTCGGGGTGACAACCTGGCTTTCAGTTGGTATGACTCTTTGAGGTTGAATATAGGGTTAAATCAGTTTAAATTTGATTAAAATTCAAATAAATCCAGATAATGCATTCACAATTGGAATCATGGCATTATGGTACACTGATATGTGTGTACCATTTTACTGTTTTTTTTTGTTTGGTTTTTTTTTTGCTGCATAACTAGGGATCGTATACATACAAAATGAGACAAAACAATTTCTAAATAGTTTCTAATTATAAGGTATGACACGTTTTAAGGTATGGTGGCCAATACTGATTTTATTTGCAATTTTCTTTCAGATATGGGACCCTATTATTCGGAGAACTGCAGATTTTATGAAGCTGTCTTTGACAGAAGATTTGGTTTTCTCCATCTGTGTTGCCACCAACCATTATGCTGAGATGGTCATATCTAGGCCCAGTAGGGGGAAGGGTTGTCATATACTTCCCAAGGAAGTTTGCAGCCTCTCACTGAAGAGGAACTGTACAGGTATTACTAGTTTTAAAAACCGATATTGTGGCAGTGATTTCCAGTTTAAAAAGAATAATAAAATGCATAGTAAAAAGATTACCTTTACCAAAATTAATCTGGCTGTGAATGTAACTCATTTATTAAATGTGTACTACAATTACCTCCGATAAAATTTCATAAGTAATTAAATGCATACTTTTCAGAGGGCCTTGATTATCGAAAACATTTAGAGAGCCAATTTGAGTATTCAAAAGCTTTGACAATACATTAGTATTTAGGACTAAGTATTAAGAAAGACTTTTTTTTCCAGATTTTTGTGCATTATCTTATACACGACTGCTGTGAAGTTCCTGTTGATAGACAGATATTGGTCAACGCATGCCCCTGTCGGAACAACTCATTATCAAGAACATAAGTCTAGAAATAGGTTTCAAGAGGTTGAATATAAGAACATTTTTGTTAAATATGATGCAAGTACATTTAAATCTAGTGATTGAAAGTAAGTACTTGAACATTTGTATATGTTGAACTTGGAGAGGAAAAATATTTACTACTTTTTGATAACATTTGATAAGGTGTTGTTGCTTAGCAACCAAATATAATTGAATAAAAAAATAGATTATTTTAGATTGACAATGATTGAAAGATCTTTGTTTTAATGTTGCAATACTTATTCTATTTAATGGAACACAATGGCAAAACGTCATATTATTAGAAAATGATGGACAAGTATATCAAGTACGAAGTTTCCATTTGATGACCTTTGACCTTAATTCTCTTCATCATATTTTTTGTTAAAAACCTTTTAAAATGATTAAGATCTATTTAAAGATTATATTTTTAAAATAATGTGACATTTACTAATCATCATGGATTGTAAATACGTTTAAATTGTGTTGAATGGATGCAGAAAGGCAAATTATGGTCAAAATTGTACTATGAGTGTTGTTACTTAGCAACCAAAAATATTTGTTTGTCAATAAAATTGATTAGTTTGATTTTGTTCTTTTTGTAGTATATTAAAAGGCACATTAGCTCATACATTTAGAATTTCCTATTTTTGACTCTAATCTAGTGAGAGGGGTCGTAATATATATATTTCAGAGAGAAAAAATTGCAAAAATATGCACTTATATTACCTTTGACCCCGTAGACCTATTTGAGGTCATGGGATACATTGACAAATTTTATAAGAAATTGTTCCCTGTCCAATTTCTAACAAAATTACATGTCATATGCCTACCCCAAATCGTGATCCATGCAGATTTAAATCGATTTAAAAATACTGTCATTTAGTCTTTAAAAACCTCTAAAATGTGCCGGTAGAGAAAGGGTTAAGGTATTCCATGTATAATGAAAGGATAATGAGCAATTTTGAAGGATTTAGATCAACATAAATATTTATTGTTAAATAATGATGAAAGTGAAACAGATGAAATTCACATGACTTTTAATTATTAGAAGCTGACCTTTTTGCGTTTAAGACTTTTTGGAAGAGTTGTCTGCCCTTTGTAAAAATAAGAAAAATCTAATTTTCTAAAAATGTGTGTGGTCAATGATTAATTTTATTTCATATTTTCATTAAGAGAAAATGTATGTAACTTTCTACCAAGAGATTTGTATGAAAAAAATAATTTCTTCTTGAAGTATTGTAATAGAACATGCTTTTCCCATATACCTCAATGTTAAATTCTACGTGAAATAAAGCAGTAAACAAAATTTTGAAAATTCCTATGATGGATTATTTTATTTGATGAACGCTTCAAAATGATACCATGATTACAAAAATTCCACCATCCATTTATTAAATGTGAAATATGGTCATTATACATTGAATACCTTAAATCAAAAAATGGCCCATATAATATTGAAACACTGCTCAGTTGTCGCGTACATCGTCGATATACAAAGTTTGAGCTTTTCCCCACTGACTTCATAGATATACGAACTTTTCAACTTTTCCGCTAATCCCCCACTTAATCTATATCGATTAAGTGCTTGAAACATCTTTATCGCTGTTAATGCTTTAGTAATAGTTCAATTTTACGTTCTTTTAAGCGCAAGTATGACTTAGATTTCCTCAGTGTCTTATCAAACAGCAAAATGTTATCTGATTGGTTAATACCGTTAAATTGCAATTTTAATGCGCACGGACTGGAGATGCCACGGGAAAAAATTCTTATCCCAATTTGCTCATCCCAATCACACATTATCTGTGTTATGTACTGAATCCGTTTGAAGTCAATTTAACATTAATTAGGGACCTAGTGACGAGTAGTCAGAGGACACAAACAACTTAACTTACTTGTCAGTCCATGCCGACTTCTTTTAGAACAAGTACAGCATCGCAGATCCATGCAAAAATGCGTTAGATTTGATGAACCTTTCATTTGAATTTGTAAACATTGAATAACGGTACAGTTGATCGACATTTCGTACGTAGGCATACGTGTACGTTGAAATTCGTTGCTTTCTCACAAGGTTCTGTGTTCTTTTTCGTCATTTTAAGTTATAATGCGGCGGTAGTGCAGGGGATTCAAAATAGATGAGTAAATTCATACTTTTTACGCTTCGAAGTGAAAATAGCCATTGTGCACGCGGAAGTGCAATCGCACATTTAAGAATTCGTAAGTTACGTTTGCGGCTGCGAACGGTTTTGTGAATACCATTTTACGAGTACTTAACTCTACTCTTAAGTCAGACGTAAATCCTACGTTTACGTTTACGTCTACGAACGTTAGTAAATATGGGTCCAGAGGTGGAATCAGGTGCCTAAGGGGAGTGATCATGTTATATGCAAGACTAAATTGCATGCATGCAGTTTGACGTCACATGTACATGTCAAATATATATACCTGTATTTACATATATGTATATGAATTGTAAGTATTTAGTTTAGCATCATTATATATCTCATGTTCAGATATTATGAACTCCGTTTACCTGAACAGGATATAGGGTTCACGGCGGTTGTGACCGGTCGACAGGGGATGTTTACTCCTCCTAGGCACCTGATCCCACCTCTGGTGTGTCCAGAGGTCCGTGTTTGCCCAACTACCTATTTTGCATTGCTTATAAGAGTTATGAGATTGATCACTGTTCGTTATCTTCACCTTTCATTGTGTAGCATTGATTGTATGCCAACATGTTTCGTGAATCAATAAATTGAATTAAAATTATTCAGGTAGGGGCCAATTACGTTCACTTTGACTTATTTTAAGATGCATTATTTTGTATTTAGCCAGTCGATAATGGATGGAAGGTCCTTGGTGCTTGTAATCAGGATTAAATATAATTCGAACTCTATATATGTGTGAAACTACATTACAAAAATTGTATATAGCTGTACGCCCATAATAAGTGAAAAATTACTATTCTTAAACGATTACATACGCTTGTTGCAGAAACTTCCTAAGTATCCGGGTGTACAGCCTTCCAGACAAGATCCAGTGATTGGATTACATGTCATATTTCTGCAATGACTGCTGCAGTGATTTCCACAATCTTTGTCGTAGGTTCCCATGGAACATTCTAGAATAACATTAAGGGGAAATAATATCAAATTAAAAAATTGTCCCTTGAGCTTTTCCTACATAACAATAAACATTTATGTCAAACGTAGTTCCCCGGTATATCCTGGATTACAGCCATCGTCACATATTCCTGTTGTCCTGTTACAGGGTCGGTAACTCAGACACTGTCCACTACAGTTATACACACAATCAGGACCGTATGATTCTGCTGGACACTCTGGTAAAGTACAATTTTATTGGAACATTTGCAGTCATTCACCGGCGTTGGTGACGTCTCCATATGAGTGAAATATTCTCAAGAGGGATGTCAAACAATATTCATTCAATCAATCAATCTATGGTTTGACGGGACGTCGGGACCGAGGACGGAACCCGGGCTTAACATTAGGTATTTTAATGTAAGATAACGTAATTAAGATAACTCCAAGAGGAGTTACTTTCCCTTTTCAAACGTTCAGCGGTGAAAGTTATACAATATTGCGTATGGACAATTACAAAATAGTATCGTACGTTTTTGTATATACCTGGTATATTTAGTATAACTAGTGATTTACAATCCAAGTTCCACTAAAGCTATAGCACTACAAAAAACGACTTCGACTCGAAAATGAGGATATTTCATCTGATGTACTGATATCGAATCTTTTTTTTTTTTACTTTCAATGACATATCAAATGTAACAATCATGAAGTTAATGCCAACATTTACTTTAATTTATTCAATAATGTACATTATAGGATAGAATTTTGAATTTCATTGACATAATTTGGAATGGTTTAATTACCTTGTGGAACTTTGATATACTTCAAAGAATATAATCTTGATAATTTGGTAAAAACCGCTTGCATGAAGTAATTGTAGACAGCATCTTACGTCTACAAATTCAAGTGGTACATGTAACTTGACGAAATGATTGTAAATAGAACTATTCTACTTCGCTCGATACGCACATTGTGATTCTTAGTACCTGAGGAAAACAATTCAAATGTAGTGTAGGACGTGTGAAGACAAACTCCGAAGATCTTGAGGCTTGACCCAGGAAGCCGTTGCTCTCATCACTGACTTTGCGACCATAACTTACAAACGTAATAGTTAACTAGATATTGTTTTTATGAAAAACAAATGTCTCACCAGCTACCTAAATTGGTAGTGCTCCAAATAAAATTTCCCTTTCATGAACTGCTTGGTATGAAGGAGAAAGCATGAGCAGGAAAATATACACTATGAACTCCAATAAGCCACATAGGAAAAGTGTTTATCAACTAGTCTACCACCCACCCCTCATATTCACCAGAACTTTAAGGATAACAAATGGACACCCCACCCCCCTTGTTCCGATAATTGTACAAAATTTGAAGTTAATCGGATAAGCAATATAGGAGTAGAAGTGATCACAAGCTATTTTAGTATTATCCACTCCTTTTAGATCTACTATAACTTTTAGAAAAATAATTGGATCCTTCTGTCCCGACAATATGCACTTCTAAAAATGGCAATGAAGCATTGTACAAAGTTTCAATTCTATCCGATAAGCTATATAGGAGGAGAAGCGTTCACAAGATTTTGTGACAGACAGACGGACGGATGGATGGAAAGTACAAGAACAATATGTGTCCCCCTGAAAGAGGGGATACATAACACCATGCTGTATGAGGGGAGATATAATTCTTAAGAGAGAGCATTTTCAAAAATAGAATATTCGTTGGCAAAATATAAGTTAGACACTTACTTTCACTACAGTTAGGGGACCCCGTCCACCCAGAGGAACATGTGCAGGATCCGTCAACAGAATCACAAACGTCGAGGCAGTTCTGAGAACAATTCCGGTAGCAATTGAGTCCATATGTTCCATTGTCACATGCTTAAATACATACACAATGAAAATATTCGCAATTAATGAGAAATGAACAGTAAGTGTTACTATGTTTTATAAACTACATACGTTTGTTGCAGAAACTTCCCAAGTAACCGGGAATACAGCCCTCCAAACAAGATCCATTGATTGGATTACATGTCATATTTCTGCATTGACCGCTGCAGTGATTTCCACAACCTTTGCCGTACGTTTTTACTGAGCATTCTAAAAGAACATTAGAGGGAAGCAATATAAGATTATTTATCATTCGAGCTTTCCTGCAAGATGAAAAAGGGAATTTCGGACATCGAACAGCAATCAATCCCATAAGTCCTATAAAGGACACAGTATTGAAAACAGGACAAACATAAACCCATGGAAAAACAAGAGGTGGGATCAGATGCCAAGGAGGAGTATGCATATGCTGTTGACCGGTCACACCCGTTGTGGACCCTAGATCTTATTCAAGTAAACGATGTAATCCGTAGTCAAAATTAGTACAAAATGAACAGTCGGTATGAAACACGGCAGACTGCATTCAATATACATGAATGATTATGTATGTCATATGTAGATAAAGCGCACATATATTCTTAAAATTGACAGCATTATAGAAAAGCTTTTTGGAAAAATAGGTTTACACTTTATTGATCATTTTTGTACTAATTTGTTGATCATTTGAAATACCGAAGCTGGAAAAGAATTGTTTTATATTTAAAAGTTATATGATGCAAAGAATATTAGTAAGAGACGTCATATCTAAAATTACTCTGTTCGCAGTTGGGAGTCCTCCATCCCGGTTTACATCCATGTATACAACTGCCTGTGTTATGAAAACATGACTGGTTGACACAGTTCTCGTTACATCGTGCAGAGCAGTTTTCTCCATACCAGCCATCAATGCAAACTAACAGAAGAGAAATGGACATTGATAATTATCTCAAAACATTAAAATTTACTACGGTAGCTAGGGATATTTTGCCACTGATTTGTTTTCGCTAATACCCTAAAAAGTTAAATCCAATGTTACGTGAGTTTACGTATTACTTTAGACTACCAATAATCAGTATTGTGCAAAGAAAAACCGAGCAAAATCGTTTTTCAATCCATCCTGGTAAAATGGCACAATGCAAATATTTCCATGGATACCATATCTATTTTTCTGTGATAATACTTGATGAATAACATGCACTTTCAATAAAATCCCAATAAACTTCCATAACACAGCTCATAAACTGTTACATAACATGTCATATTTCATATTGCCATGAAGCCGATACTTTTCATAAAACCTATTTTTAAAGAAAAAAATATTGAGAGGTTTGACAAATCCCTTCAGTCAAGAACACCATACCATTCAGAATAATAACGTACATTGAAAATTTGTGATGAAAGTTCAATATGAAGAGTGACAGTTTTTCAGGAAAAATATTTACTGGTGTAAAGAGTTTTTCAATACTTTTAAAACTAAAAACAAACAACAACAAAAAAACAAAAAACAAAAAAAACAACAACATTTCATCGCATTTGAGAAGTTCCTTTTTTCAAATTGTGTGAGCTCCCTCTTTAAACGGCGATTTCAATATTTTATTTCCAACTTTCGATAAGAAATCAATATTTACACCATAACAAATATTCATTTAGACGGTATGATAAAATTACTTTTATCCTCAGAAATGCCTTGAATTGATCTAATGAATATTATTATAATTATTAATCAAAATTGTTATTGCATACATTTACACATATCATTAATGCAAACCCTAAACAAGAGGCCCAAGGGGCACATCGCTCACCTTGGCTGATTAAAGCTTTTCCTATATATTCGCATGTAAAACTTTGATTCCCTATTGTAACCCCATCATACCTCCAGGTGCCATGATTTTAACAGATTTGATTCTGAATTATGTCATGAAGCTCGCACGTAAATTTCAACTATTCTGGCCCAGTAGTTCTTGAGAAGAATATTTTTAAATGACCTCACCCTATTTTTGCATTCTTGTGATTATCTCCCATTTGAAAAAGACATGTCCCTTCATTTGAACAAACTTGAAAGCCCTTCACCTAAGGATACTTTTGGCCAAGTTTGTTGGTTGAAGAAAGTTGGTTGAAATTGGTCCAGTGGTTCTGGAGACGAAGTCGAAAATGTAAAACCGACGGATTACAGGAGATCAGAAAAGCTCACTTGAACTTTCAGCTCAGGTGAGCTAAAAATGTTGTGTAGAAGTATTCAATGTTGTTTATTTTCTCAATTTTTGAAGAAGAAGAAATTGAACACATGCATAGTATGCAAAATATATCTTGAGCACAACAAAAGACAACGCTTGTAAAACGAGGATTGTTTTAAAAGTTATATTGCAAATCGATAGAGAAAAGGTATCTGAATTTGCATGATAGTTTCGATATTTTTTAAACAACCATAAAGATGCACAAAATTTAACTTGCTCCAGGCTTTGTCATTGACCTATAAAGTCAAGCTTAAGATGAATGACTAATATCAGCAGAGTTATTTCGTGGGATCTTAATCTTTCATATGGAATAATAGTTACTTTTAGCGTGTATACTTGTTTCTTGTAGACATGAAATGAAGTATGGGATTCAACAATACACTTACATTTTCTGATGATTGGTTGTATATTGTTTAATGTCCCACTCAAAACCTTTTCATTTACATGGAGACGTCACCATTGTCGCTGAAGAGCTGCATTTAGACCTCTGTTCAGCGATTACAACCACTGAGCAGGGAGGGATCTTTATCGTGCCACACCTGCTGTGACACGGGGCCTCTGGTTTTGCAGTATAATCTGAAGGACTGCACCATTTAGTCGCCTCTTACAACAAGCTGGGGGTGCTGAGGACCTATTCTAATCTGGACTTACTTTGGGTAGGCCTAAACATTGCAATTTCTCGTATTTTTTCAATCTGTCCGAGATGAGCGACTTCAAAGTCGATCTCCAAAGGTCAGTGAATTACGCATTTGATGCATAGGTTACACATATTTTTGTCATGACAAACTCCACGCTCCATAGAGCTAAAATTACAGATGGCTGACTTCACAGCAAGACGCTTCGTCGTTTTTGCTAAATGAATCATTAACCGGCTCATTTGACTTGTATTTTTCCGATTTATAATATACATTTTGATCATCGAAGGTTAGTACCTTTGTCTTTTGCATTAAATTATCAGGAATTACTTTAATCCTGGATTATAAAGCGTAAACTGAACCAAACCAGATTATACTCGTATAATATGTCCCAGAATTAAAGTCATTCCTTAAATAACGAGCTAGTTTAATAATATAATAATAAAAATAATAATACTTTATTTCGTTATAACGAGTTAATTATCTCGTTATGACGAGTTAATTATTTCGTTATAAAAGAAGTTAGTATCTATGGAAATCTTCAGGTCCTCTTCTTTCCAAAATGATTATAATTAATTAATATCCGCAAAATTAAAGTTAATAAAATCTCTGGATTGCTCACGATTGTTTTATGATGTCTACATGTATTACGTAACAATTTTATTCGTTGTTAAGATGACAAGAAAATCTTCATATCTAGTTCCGAACAATTGAATAAATGACGATATATTTTCTTCTATCAACAAAAATACCAATTTTCCATTATGAAGAAATTTAGATTTTATCGTTTTGATATACCACAACGGTTTGGCAAAATTTTTGAGCCAACTCGATATTTGGGCAAAATCTTCTCAAGAAACAACGGGCCAGAAAAATTAAAATTTACAAAACAGCGTTCAAGATGGTGGATATTCAAGTTTGTTAAAATCCTGCCCCCTGGGGCCCGGTATTACTGGGGAAATATATATAAACTTACAAATATTTGCAAATTGATATATACTTTGATGATTTATTGTACAAGATTTGTATTTGTACAAACAATTACAATCTATTTGAAGTACATGCAATTGTATCATTGCTACGACTTGTTTTAAGAATAATCTTAGATTTCGGGAATAAGAGCAGGTCCTACGACGTTACTGTAAGATTATCATTTTGACAATTTAGCATTCTCGTTATAACGAAATAGCTTATTCATTATGACAAGATAACTAACTCGTTATAAAGAGATACTAACTCGTTATAACAAGATACTAACTCGTTGTATTCGAGATAATGAATTTGTTATAACGCGATAACTAACTCGTTATATCGAGATAATAACTGCTTATATAGCAAAATAATCAATTCATTATAACGAGATACTAACTCGTTATTACGAGATAATAACTCCTTATAACGAGATAATTAACTCGTTATAGCGAGATACTAACTCGTTGAAACGATTTAATTTTTTTTTTTCACTCTTTGAAATTGAGCTTAACCTGCTATCGTACATAAACTCTTTAGCATAGGCCTATATTTTGCAGCCATTCACCGGCAATGGTGACGTCTTTATACGAGTGAAAAATCCTTGAATGGAACGTAAAACAATATGAAACTAGTTCTAATTGTAACGCGGACCGTTACATATGTTCCCCAAACCTCCCCCAATTAAAAAGTGATGTCATTGTAAACCTATAGCAAAAAACCCATTTTATTTTAGCGTTTAATTAGACGTAGTGCGTTTAATATGGTCATTTCAGTACCAAGAAATGAAAAAAAGTAATGTACGTGCATACAAGCGCACTTGAGTATGATTCTGCACGTGCATGTACGTGCAGACAAAATTACTATCGCTCTGCACATCTACAAACGCTATACTATCATTCTGGAAAGTTGCATATTGATCCCTTTTGTAGTTTCTGAGAACACTCCCGGGCACAAAAGTCTGTAGAAAACTAAAATAATGATAACGAGCTATAACTGTTGGGGTGCCAACACAAATGTTTCAGAACACCTCCCCATGTCAGAAATGGTTTTTGATGCCATATATGCAATCAGGACCCTCAAAGAACTCTAGAAACTGAATTTGGTTGAAATCCGACGGACTTGATTTTTGGTTGCCATTTTCTTCAATGGCGGCCATTTTAAAGCATTTGAAAATTAATTGGAAGGAAATACTGATGCTAAAAAAGAACTGTGGACCCTCAATTGACCCCAGAACCCAAATGCTGTAGAGATTTTAACACGTTCAAATATTTCGCTGTATGGCGGCCATTTTGGACTCGGGGTCACAATATTACTCTAGAAATAAAATTTGGTTGAAATCCGACAACTTTGATTTTTTGACGTTTTTGGCGGCTATTTTGAAACAGCGGCCATTTTCAAAATTTGGAAAGTTGAATGCAGCCCTCCTTATGACCCCCTATCAGCTCAGAAAGTTTGAACTTGATCAGTCGAAGCACTTTCATATAATCGTGCGGACAAATTTCTCACTAAAGAAGAGGAATAATAACGAGGTATAACTGTCTTGGGATGCCAACACAAATGTCTCCGAACACCTCCCCATGTCAAAAATGCTTTTTGATGCCAGATATGCACTTAGGATCCTTTAAAAACCCTAGAATCTAAATTTGGTTGAAATCCGACGGACTTGTTTTTTGGCCGCCATTTTCTTCAATGGCGGCCATTTTGAAACATTTGAAAATAGATTGGAAGGGAATACTGATGCTAGAAATGAACTGTGGACCCTCCATTTACCCGAGAACCCAAATGTTATAGATATTTTATCACTTTGAAATATTTCGGTATATGGCGGTCATTTTGAAAATGGCGGCTCCAAAATTTTTTTTGATGGTGGAAATGGACTGGGGGTCAATAAATTACCCTAGAAATAGAATTTGGTTGAAATCGGACAACCTTGAGTTTTTGACGTTTTTTGGCCGCCATCTTTAAACGGTGGCCATTTTGAAAATTTGTTTGCACCCCTCCTGATGACCCTCTATCAGCTCACAAAGTTTGAAGTGGATCAGTCGAAGCATGTTCATAAAATCGCGCGGACAAATTTCTCACTAAAGAAGAGGAAAAATAAGAAGAAAAATAATAAGAATAACGAGCTATAACTGTGTTGGGATGCCAACACAAATGTCTCCGAACACCTCCCCTTGTCAGAAATGATTTTTGATGCCAGATCAGGATTCTCAAATAACCCTAGAAACTAAATTTGGTTGAAATCCGACGGACTTGATTTTTTGGCCGCCATTTTCTTCAATGGCGGCCATTTTGAAACATTTGAAAATTGATTGGAAGGAAATACTGACGCTAGAAATGAATTGTGGACCCTCCATTTACCCCAGAACCCAAATGTTGTTGAGATTTTAACACTTTCAAATATTTCGGTATATGGCGGCCATTTTGAAAATGGCGGCTCAAAAAAAAAATTGATGGTGGAAATGGACTTGGGGTCACTAAATTACCCTAGAAATAGAATTTGGTTGAAATCCGACAACCTTGAGTTTTTGACGTTTTTTGGCCGGCATCTTGAAACGGCGGCCATTTTGAAAATTTGAAAAGTTGAATGCACCCCTCCTAGTGACCCCCTATCAGCTCACAAAGTTTGAAGTGGATCTGTTGAAGCACTTTCACAAAATCGGTCGGACAAATTTCTCACTAAAGAAGAGGAATAATAAGAATAAGAAGAAAATAATAATAATAAGAAACGGAGCAAAAACAATATGTCTCCGACACTTTGTGTTCGGAGACATAATAAGAAACGGAGCAAAAACAATATGTTTCCGACACTTTGTGTTCGGAGACATAATAAGAAACGGCGCAAAAACAATATGTCTCCGACACTTTATGTTCGTAGACATAATAATAAGAATAACTAGACACGATCTCGTTGCGAGCAACGAGTAGGTCTTCCGTCCGATTTGTTGATGCACTCGGAGTTAAAAAAAAAAAAAAAAAGACAAATGAGTCCCAATTTAGTTTCCGACTTTAAGACACTTTAGATATAATCAATTTTTCATATCATAAGCTTCTGAAGCAAAGTTGTGGTGAAATTCGTTTGAAATTCGACTCTCCAGGCGAGCCATAAGGCCCGCGGGCCTATTTCTTGATGTCATTTGTTAGCCCTCTATAGACTCAACAACTTTAGTTCTATATGTCTTTACAAAATATTTACCTGTAAAAAGTTATTGAGATCGACCGATATCGACAAAAAATCGACTCTACAGGCGAGCCATTAGGACCATAGGCCTATTTCTTGATATCAATCGATAGATCTCGATAAACTAAATAATTTTTGTTCAATATGTCCTTACAAAATATTTACCAGTTACAAGTTTTTGAAATCGACTGATATCGACAAAAATCGACTCTACAGGCGAGCCATGAGGCCCACAGACCCATTTTTTGATATTGATCGATAGGTTATGACACATTGAACAACTTTTGTTCAATAATGCTTTTCAAAAAATATGTCGTTTTAAAGATATGAGGCGTCAAATATTTACGATTTTGGCCCTTAAAATCTCTAATTACGTAACATATGACCTACTTTTTGATTTGATAAGATCAAGCTCGTTGAGATGAACATTTCCGCTTCTACAACTTATTATAAAATATTAATAGTTTCTGAGATATTCTCAAAAACATTTGGACCCTTCTGAACCCCTAATTTAAAGGGCCAGCCCGTTTTGCTTGATATCGTAAGAAAGGCCTTGTCATTTTAAACATTTTTTGCTCAACAAGTATTTAGACATTCTTTACCGTTCTCGAGTTATCTCTACAAGAAATATTTAGGGGCCAAACTGTAGCTCCCTAACGGGGCCACATAGGGAAAAAACGAAATGTACATATTGTTTAGATTATCATTCTGAACAACTTTTGTTCAATAATGCTTTTCAAAATATTTCTCGTTTTCAAGATATGAGGCATCAATTATTTATGATGTTGGCCCTTAAAATCCCTTATTACGTAACATATGACCTACTTTTTGATTTGATAAGAACAAGCTCGTTTAGATGAACATTTCCGCTTCAATGACTTATTACAAAATATTAATAGTTTCTGAGATATTCTCATAAACTTTTGGACCCTTCTGGGCCCCTAATTTAAAGGGTCAGCCCCTTTTGCTTGATATGGTAAGAAAGGTCATGACATTTCAAACATTTTTTGTTCAACAAGTATTTAGAAATTCTTTACCGTTCTCGAGTTATTTCTAGAAGTAATTTTTAGGGGCCAAACTGTAGCTCCCTAACGGGGCCACATAGGGTAAAAACGAAATATGCATATTGTTCAGATCATCATTCTGAACAACTTTTGTTCTTTATTGCTTTTCAAAATATTTGTCGTTTTCGAGATATAAGGGGTAAAATATTTATGGTTTTGGCCCTTAAAATCCCTTATTACGTAACATATGACCTAAATTTTTATATGAATAGATTTGGATTGTTGAGATGAACATTTTTTGTTCTTGACTTATACCAAAATATTAACGATTTTTGAGATATTTGATCTAGACTTTGAGCCCTTCTAGATCCCTAATTTAAGGGGCTAGCCCCTAAATCTTGATATTTTCGAAAAGATCTTGTAAATGTGCACAACTTTTGTTCTACATGTCTTAACAAAATATTTGCAAGAAAAAAGATATTGGAGATCAAAGGTCAAAAATCGCCGAAATCGGCGAAAAATTTTGGCATCCATTTTTTCAGGTCCAGGCGAGCATTTAGGCAAATCGCCTCCGGTAAAATCGAATCCCCCACAAATCTTCTAAAATGTTTACTTTATCTTGTGTAGAAATTTCAAGACTCTAGCTTCAAAACTAACGGAGGAGATGTGTGGACAACAAGGCCCTTCAAAAAGTCACTAAAAGAGAGATAACTCCTGACCGGAAGTGACGTCAAGCACGAAATTTTGCAAGCAAAGTCTCTTCACTAAAAACATCTTTTCTGAAAATTTCGTGAAAATCGATCGAGAAATGGCTGAGAAAAACGCGTGTACTACCAAGGAAAATAATAATAATAATAATAATGAAGAAGAAGAACGCGAACAATAATAGTAAGGTCTTCCGCAGGAGACGGAAGACCTTAATAAGAAACGGAGCAAAAACAATATGTCTCCGACACTTTGTGTTCGGAGACATGATAATAAGAATTATAAAAAAACGGAGCAAAAACAATATGTCTCCGACACTATGTGTTCGGAGACATAATAATAATATTAAGAAAAGAGTAAAAACAACATCTTCCCAAACTTTGTTTGTGGAACATAATTAATTAAAACACCCTTGTTATATTTGTTCTCAATCAAGTATACTCTAAATAGCGATATTATCGCACAGTGTACACAAAAATTCCATTGTTTGGATTTTCTTCGATATGTGACAGTAGGATAAGGTCAGAGAGCCCAATGCAGTATGTAGGTGAATCGTCAACATTTCTGAAGAATGAGTTGTATAATCATAGGGAGATGCATTGTCTGTTGTCATTTATGCCGCACACATGACTCAAGATATGATTTCCACACCACTTCCCGGTCACGCTAGCTCAGTGATGGAGTATTCGCCTTGTAACCGGGAGGTCATGAGTTCGAGTCCCTCTCATGCCATGATCACCTCAAACCTACGATGTAACCATACATGTAGGTAGTGGTTGCTCTTTTACTAAACATTTGACATTTAGAGGTTAGAAACACAATCTTTCGGATATGACCTTAAAAACGGAGATTCCATGTCGCGACAGGATTTTGTACAATAAAGACTATTGCTACTGTCATGCACTCTAAGTATAGATCTAAATTCGCAGTGCTCAACTTACAGCTGGTGACGTCTCAATGTGGTTGAAAAATTATCGACGAGACTCGAAACAACTTACCAATCAACCACACCACTAATATTTGTCTCCGAACTTCGTTTTCCACTAGGCCTTAGTTGTGACAAAACACAATTTGAACAAAATCTGTTTATCAAAAAGTGTTTATCAACACATGCGAGATAGTTAACAATATGAGCAAGAGTATGCAAGAAACTACATCAAATATTACTAAAAACCTTTCTACTATTTTACTCCGAGATCAGGGAATAAACCATTGACTCAAGAAACACACGACTATCAGCAGGAAATGTGGTGTTCGGAAAATATTAAATATTGCATGTAGATGTAATTGACGTCACACAAAAATATCAAACGAAGTAAGAACATTACAGTACTCCGTAACATATTGTGTACTACTCCAACATACTGGTGTGTTCATCCATGTAAGGTATTTCATTTTTACTGATTAACTTCCCTAGATGAATAATAAAGATAATAAACGTCTAAAGATACAGGACAGGCAGGTGTAAATATGGATGCTATTTTGGGTAAGAAAAGGTACCATTCTAAGTTCATTAAAGATCGCCAAATTACTTTATTCATTAAGAAATGGATACCTACTTTCAGGTGTAGATGTGTATGTATGCTATTTTGGGTAAAAAATAAAATACCATTCTAAGTTCGTTAGACTATTATATTTCATTGTTCAATAAGAACTGGACACTTACTTTCCTCACATTTACTTCCTTTGAATCCATCGTCACATCCATGTTCACAATGTCCGTCTATATGGTTACAATGATTACTTTCAGATCGGCAATGGGGACTACAGTTCTTTGAACAATTCAATCCGTACCGGCCAACTGAACATACTGTCAATGTAAAACATGATTATTCATAATTTCATCATATCAAAAATGTTCTTGAGCATATCATGGCTGGATTCAAGTTTCCAAATCATTTAATGATAACCATATTAGATATATATTATGTATGCATAATTCTTATAAGAGTGGTGAAAAAAGAACCCCAAACACACACAAACATTATGTGAATGATCAAACAGCACATATTTGAAACCAAATGTTATAATATTCAACAATGAATAACAGTGGGTACGTCCCGCATGCTTAAAAATAATGGGATAGCAGGAAACAGTCCAGTGGAGAAACAAAGTGCAGGTAATACATGTATAGCTAATCTTTTTGTCATAACAAAGATAATCATGTCACTTACTACTGCCATGTTATGATATGTATACATACTATAATTAGGTATTTCCTTAATATTTATTATCTAATTTGATTATTGCGACTAAGTTTGTATTTATAATAAGTACATGTATGTCATGTAGTGACTCTGTACTTCAGGAGAAGACTTATATAGGCGTTACCTGCTGCCTAATCCTATTATGTTATACATTATACAGTTATTGACTGGATCCGATTACAGCTATTGTTTGATTGACAAGAGAACGGATCTGTTGCCAGAAGCCTTAGGCTGACGTCCACAGATCCGTTCGAGGGTTAAACAAAATAGCCGCTGTCCGAGGACACAGTCTATAACTGTTTTGTTATACATCTTCATTTTCTAGATATCATTTTTACCAGATGCACATGCATGGATTGTTGACTTCAAACAAGACAGTATGATTGCGTACATTTATCAACATATCTACTACATTCGTAGTTTAAAAGAAAACACATCCAATGTCCTAATTAATAACCATTGCTAGTAATTACATTTTCGTGGCCTCTGCTGGTGGACTGTTAGTCCCCGAGGGTCTCTACAGCCCAGTAGCTAAGTACTTCGTTACAAGCTTGAAAATACGGATGTATATTTAATTGCTGTTATAATAGGACTAAGACCATGTTTAGCTATATCGGCCCTGTGGTGTGTTAAAAAATAAAGCAGAATGAATTCAATTAAAATTGTTATCATTTGATAATATAATCTTTATACCATCGCGACGTACCAAGATTTCCCCGCCAAAACGTCAGCTTGTGGAATTCTATACAAGACAAAATCGGTATCGGTCTGGTTTTCTGCAGAAATCTCCACTTTTTTCAAATTTAGTCATATAATTCATATAAAACACGACCTTCGATCCAGAAACTGACTGTAGTCTATCAAAATCTATCAATACAAATAAATTTTGCACGAACGATTTTTTGGATCGAAAGGTGTGCTGTTGATGAATATCAACTTTGAATTAAATCAAGAGCAATCCGGAATTATTTATTTTTGTGAGAGTTGTGGGTATTTTATTAATTATGTTGCTTTGAAAAATTAAAACAATATACTTATGTGGAGTCTACATCATTTCCATGCAGAATACACCCCTATGTGGTGTTTTTATCACAGGTTTGTGCAGGATATTCTAAAAGCTATAGAATTTTGATGCGTAAACAAACGAATCTGCTGTCCGACAAACCGGACCTTCAATGCTATAGAAAGTTTTTATTTAGACGACACCAACAGAATTACTAAGATCAAAATGAAAAGAATTTATAGAACATACATTGATATAACTAAAACTATTGCCGATATATCGAAATTTTGAATATTTTGTGTACTTATATTAAAAATAACTAGTTCTAATTGTAACGGGGATCGTTACATATGTTCCCCAAACCTCCCCCAATTAAAAAGTGATGTTCTTGTCAATCTATAGCAAAAAATCATTTTATTTTAGCCTTTAATTACATGTAGTACGTTCAATATGGTCATTTCAGTACTAAAAAATGAAAGAAAGCGTTGCACGCGCATACACACGCACGCGTGTATGATTCCGAATTTTTGTTGATGTCGTTCAACAGGAATGTGTATCATATACCCACAGTGTGAATTTCATAACGTTTCCACCAAATATAAGGAAGTTATAGCGATTTTAAAATCGTCCAATCAGAATTCAGCACACGTGCATGCACGTGCTGAGCAGTAATTCTAACCACAGCAATTTGTAAGGAGTACCAAGACACATCTAAACCATTAATATCAATAGAATTTGATGAAAAACAAAAACGTTATCGTCCTTTAAAAATTGAACATTTAAAAAACGTTGCACGCGCATGCGCGTGTGCGTTGGCATTTTTTTGTTACACCAATATATAGATACTCATATTTTGTACGTATACTGTGAATATCATCTCATTCGCTTCATAAATAAGATAGTTACAAACGTTTTAGTATTATCCAATCAAAATGAAACGCACGTGCATGCGCGTGCAAATTGGTAATTTTGACAATGCAAATCAGTTAAGGGTCTCAATATCTACCTATGATATGAATTTCAAGCCATTTCAATGAACAACAAAAAAGTTAGACTGATTCCAAAGTTAGTGTACAAATTTTGTAATGCGCGTGCACGCGCATGCGTGCGCGTGCTGACAAAATAACTATTATTTTTCATATGTACAAATGATACACTACCATCCTATTTAGGTTTTATATCGCTTCCTTTAATATTCTGATTTTCCATTTTTTGTACCAAAATTGTAATGCACGTGCGCGCGCGTGCATGCACGTGCAGACAAAATGACTATCACTATGCACATCTACAAACGCTATACTATCATCCTGGAAAGTTTCATATCGATCCCTTTTGTAGTTTCTGAGAACACTACCGGACAAAAAAGTACCGGAGAAAAAGAATAATAATAACTAGTAATCCTAATTGTTCGCGAACAATTAGAGGACTTTCCACCTTTTCAGTGCTTTTTCTTGAAAATTAATTTTCAAATCATTTTCAACTTCAATACTTTTTCACTTTTATCGCCTAACCGTACAACGCCTAAATCCTAAAAAAAACAAAAAAAAACAAAAAAAACAAAAAAAAAAACAAACAAACAAAAAAAAAAAACTTCCGACGGTCACCCATCCAACTACTCGTCGCGATGAATGTTGCTTAACTTCCATCATGGCGACAGACTCTCTACCACTACACCAGACTGACTTGCTTAATGACAAAGAAGTCCAAGTGACTTATAAAGTGTTTAGGGCCACGAAAGCCATTGTTTAAAGGCCGTAACATCCAAAGACCATAAACAAAGGAATTTTAAGGGTTTTCTTGTTGTTTTGATGTGTGTTTGAACGTAGGACAGGCGTCAATGTGCATGGATATAGTGTGCTTTTAGGAGGACGTGCCGAGAGACCGCAAGTCCTGTTGTGTTGTATTGTGGACCACCACGGACGCGCACCGGGAGGTGTGTGACCTTGACCTTTGACCTTGACCTCCTTTTGAAGGTCAAGGTCATCGGTCTTCTGGCAAGTGCTCCCGTGTCTCTAGGTCTATTCCTGTCCAAGTTAGAAGCTGAAATAACGATATCGGAGATTTGCAGGGGCAATAACTCTGCTCAAGGGGTTCCGGTTCCCTTCGGTTGACTTCTCACTGCAAGGGAGTTTCACTGGGAACTCCTCAGCGAAAGTTTCGTGTCTCTACGACTTTCGGTTCTGGAGGAGTAGCGATAACAAGGTTTTCAACGCGCGTCGCCACGGTTCGTAGAGGGGTCCAAATTGAGAGTTGTCATTCATGATACGGAGACCCGTCCAGAATTCCATGCTGACCCCTATGGTATTTCACTGCTATCTGAAGCGGGAAAGAGAGTATAAAAAGTGCCATTTTCTGGTCTTTGGGGATGACCTTGACCTTTGACCTTGACCTGATTTTCAAGGTCAAAGGTCAAGTATTCCATTCCAGTTGGTTCCGTCTTTCTACGACTTATATTTTAGGAGTTTTGAATTTTTCCGTAAAAATCGTAAACTTTCAGGGCCATTAACTCCCTTTAGGGATCACCGAAAACTTAAAAGTAAACACTACAACGCTTCAGCTTGATGGACTAAAGAATTTAGTGAAAGTTTCATGCTCTTATCATTTACGGTTTTCGAGGTGATCCGATAACAAGGGTTTTTTGCGTAAAGTCCCATAAGTTCGTTAGGGGTCAAAGATCAAATACGCAGGGTGAGATCTGAGCATGTTTCGAGATTTCAATTATGATGGTCTAAATTGTTTTTCGATAAGTCTTAAAACGTCAAGAGCTTCTCGCGGCGGAAAGAAAAGAAGACAAATAATAAGAATAAGAATAATAATAATAATAAACAGAACAATAACAAAAGGTCTTTCCACAGAAAGGTGGAAAGCCCTAATAATAACTAGACACGATCTCGTTGCGAGCAACGAGTAGGTCTTCCGTCCGATTTGTTGATGCACTCGGAGTTAAAAAAAAAAAAAAAGACAAATGAGTCCCAATTTAGTTTCCGACTTTAAGACACTTTAGATATAATCAATTTTTCATATCATAAGCTTCTGAAGCAAAGTTGCGGTGAAATTCGTTTGAAATTCGACTCTCCAGGCGAGCCATAAGGCCCGCGGGCCTATTTCTTGATGTCATTTGTTAGCCCTCTATAGACTCAACAACTTTAGTTCTATATGTCTTTACAAAATATTTACCTGTAAAAAGTTATTGAGATCGACCGATATCGACAAAAAATCGACTCTACAGGCGAGCCATTAGGACCATAGGCCTATTTCTTGATATCAATCGATAGATCTCGATAAACTGAACAACTTTTGTTCAATATGTCCTTACAAAATATTTACCAGTTACAAGTTTTTGAAATCGACTGATATCGACAAAAATCGACTCTACAGGCGAGCCATGAGGCCCACAGACCCATTTTTTGATATTGATCGATAGGTTATGACACATTGAACAACTTTTGTTCAATAATGCTTTTCAAAAAATATGTCGTTTTAAAGATATGAGGCGTCAAATATTTACGATTTTGGCCCTTAAAATCTCTAATTACGTAACATATGACCTACTTTTTGATTTGATAAGATCAAGCTCGTTGAGATGAACATTTCCGCTTCTACAACTTATTATAAAATATTAATAGTTTCTGAGATATTCTCAAAAACATTTGGACCCTTCTGAACCCCTAATTTAAAGGGCCAGCCCGTTTTGCTTGATATCGTAAGAAAGGCCTTGTCATTTTAAACATTTTTTGCTCAACAAGTATTTAGAAATTCTTTACCGTTCTCGAGTTATCTCTACAAGAAATATTTAGGGGCCAAACTGTAGCTCCCTAACGGGGCCACATAGGGAAAAAACGAAATGTACATATTGTTTAGATTATCATTCTGAACAACTTTTGTTCAATAATGCTTTTCAAAATATTTCTCGTTTTCAAGATATGAGGCATCAATTATTTATGATTTTGGCCCTTAAAATCCCTTATTACGTAACATATGACCTACTTTTTGATTTGATAAGAACAAGCTCGTTTAGATGAACATTTCCGCTTCAATGACCTATTACAAAATATTAATAGTTTCTGAGATATTCTTATAAACCGTTGGACCCTTCTGGGCCCCTAATTTAAAGGGTCAGCCCCTTTTGCTTGATATCGTAAGAAAGGTCATGACATTTCAAACATTTTTTGTTCAACAAGTATTTAGAAATTCTTTACCGTTCTCGAGTTATTTCTAGAAGTAATTTTTAGGGGCCAAACTGTAGCTCCCTAACGGGGCCACATAGGGTAAAAACGAAATATGCATATTGTTCAGATCATCATTCTGAACAACTTTTGTTCTTTATTGCTTTTCAAAATATTTGTCGTTTTCAAGATACAAGGGGTAAAATATCTATGGTTTTGGCCCTTAAAATCCCTTATTACGTAACATATGACCTCAATTTTTATATGAATAGATTTGGATTGTTGAGATGAACATTTTTTGTTCTTTGACTTATACCAAAATATTAACGATTTTTGAGATATTTGATCTAGACTTTTAGCCCTTCTAGATCCCTAATTGAAGGAGCTAGCCCCTAAATCTTGATATTTTCGAAAAGATCTTGTAAATGTGCACAACTTTTGTTCTACATGTCTTAACAAAATATTTGCAAGAAAAAAGATATTGGAGATCAAAGGTCAAAAATCGCCGAAATCGGCGAAAAATTTTGGCATCCATTTTTTCAGGTCCAGGCGAGCATTTAGGCAAATCGCCTCCGGTAAAATCGAATCCCCCACAAATCTTCTAAAATGTTTACTTTATCTTGTGTAGAAATTTCAAGACTCTAGCTTCAAAACTAACGGAGGAGATGTGTGGACAATAAGGCCCTTCAAAAAGTCACTAAAAGAGAGATAACTCCTGACCGGAAGTGACGTCAAGCACGAAATTTTGCAAGCAAAGTCTCGTCACTAAAAGACATCTTTTCTGAAAATTTCGTGAAAATCGATCGAGAAATGGCTGAGAAAAACGCGTGTACTACCAAGGAAAATAATAATAATAATGAAGAAGAAGAACGCGAACAATAATAGTAAGGTCTTCCGCAGGAGACGGAAGACCTTAATAATAATAATAATAATGAAGAAGAAGAACGCGAACAATAATAGTAAGGTCTTCCGCAGGAGACGGAAGACCTTAACTAGAAACTCATTACTAGTAATGAGTAGATCTTCCGTTTGTTCACTTCCGGTAGAGAGTTTTCTGATCCTACAAAAACCATTCAAATATATCAGAGAATGTACTTTAACAATAAATGAGAAATGTAATATCGAATTTTTTACTCATTTCTTGTAACTTCCGGTGACGACCGGAAGTACTATTCAGACGTGTTTTCCTATAAATGACAGCGACTCTTAACTGTCTATATTCCCTGAAAATTTCACGTCTCTATCTGAAGAGTTCTCAACAAAAAGAAGTAGACTAAAGAAAGAAAAAGTAGTAGGTAACTACCGACCGGAAGTCAATTTTGAACAACGAAATTGTCAAAACTCTAGAAGTTGATGCGATTCTTAAGACATGTGAAAATCATATCAAACACTTCAAATGTAAGCGAGATTTGTGGGGACAAAGAGACGAAAAGTAAAAAGGTATTTTATCAAGAAACCGGAAGTAGTCGTTTTGACTACCGACGGAGTCGATATTCTTTTGACACTTTGAAAGAGACTTAATAAACTAATATAGGTTTCAATTGAAAAGAAAAAGTTTGAAATTTACGATTTTTTCAATCACTTCCGGTGACGACAGGAAGTGACGGTCGACATGCTCAACACCCTATTGCATGCTTACAAACAGAGATTGATCATCTCTGAATATTTGATGAATCTTTTACCCTTTCCAAGAAAAATGCTGGACAAAATCTCGTTTGACAAACAGAAAATCGGCCATATTATCCTACCGGAAGTGAATTTTGGAAAAACAAAAATAACCACAGGAAAGTCATTTCATAAGACATTATTCCTGAAAATTTCAAGAAAATCTATCCAGCCATCTCTGAGAAATCACTTGATTAAATCGGCAAATCGTCATTTTTTTCAAATACTTCCGGTATAGAGCGGAAGTGACGGACGAAAAAATTGAAAGTATGTGTACAATGGCCTAATGCTAGTTGATCAACCCTACAAGTTTCAAGCGTCTATATATTTTCGTTATTGAGAAACTGAAAAAACAAAGTTTGAATTTGTCCACCCCCTATCTCACGACCGGAAGTGAATTTTCGAAAAATATTTGACGTTACTTTAGACATTTATAGTGTCTACAATATATTTTAAATACAAGTCAAACACTTGTTTAGTAAACGAGATTTAAGGCATTGAAAAAGGAGAATTTGAAAAGTTTTTCCTTAATTACCGGAAGTCGACGTTTCCACTTCCGCTGGGGTCAACGGTTTTCAATACTCCAAAAGATACCTGATAAAGTGGTATAGGTTTCGATTCAACAACTACAACTTTAATTTTCGATTCATTTTATCACTTCCGGTGACGACCGGAAGTGACGGCCGACATTCTTAACCCCCAACTGCATGCCTACAAAATGAGATATATCAACTCTGAAAATTTGGTGACTCTATCTTTTATCGTTTCTGAGAAAAACGCTGGACAACGAAAACAGCTAATAAGCCGTATTTGCCGACCGGAAGTAAATATTGAAAAAATGAAAAAAATGTCCGAGATATTTTCATTCTCTATCATCCCTGAAAATTTCAAGAAAATCCATCCAGCCATCTCTGAGAAATCGAGGGGGGGGGGAATAATAATAATAATAATAAACAGTACAATCACTAGAAGGTCTTCCGTTGGAAACGGAAGACCTTAATAATAATAATAATAAAAAACAGAGTAAAAACAATATGTTCCCAAACTTTGTTTGGGGAACATAATAATACAGAAATAATTTTTCTGCCATTTCTTTAATATCTGACAGTATGTTATGTAAATGTGTAATGTAAATTCACTCTCAAGTAATGTAATACATTATATTTCAAAATAGGAGTAATGGTAACGTGAAATTTTCTAGGTAATGTAAGGCGTTACATTGCTATGTAATTGACCTCAAGCCTGGATAGAACACCTTCTCATGCATATATGCAAGTGCCTTGGACCCCAACTTGTCATTTCCTCTTTTACAAGATTTGCAGCATTTCTTCATAGAGATCATAATTCCAACTGCAAGGTGTCCAAGATGATGAATTCAGACCTGACCAGTGTTTTTGACAATTTGTTAACTTTTGACTCTACACTTTTTATCAGGACAACCATTCTTGAACTCATTCAAAAAGTACATTTATTATGACATTCATTATTCAACATGCAGATTTTCATTTGAATCATCAAATATAAATTCTTCCAATTAATAACACCCCCCCCCAAAAAAAAACACTTTAAAAACCTCCACAGGTATATTTCAAATGACATAGAACCATGGTATCAGGATGTCTCTGGAAGTGCCATGGGCTAATAAGAGTTAAACTTCAGAGTCGACATGTTTCTTCCAAGCAATATAGTCTTGTTTGGATCCAGTTTTTCCAGTTCTGATATAACTGCAGTGATGTCCAACACTTATCCGCATGTGTCACTGATGCCACTATCATTGATGAATCTGATGGCAGTGATGATAGCATTATTGAGGAGTAGGAATATGGATTCTTGTCAATCTGATTCATGTCACCCTTGCCATAAATTTTTGCTGTACATATTATATCATCCTGAAATTCAAATTACTCCAGTATTATATCATTATCAAAACTATATCATAAATGAAAGGTGAAGATAACAAACAGTGATCAATCTCATAACTCCTACAAGCAATACAAAATAAATAATTGGGCAAACACGGACCCCTGTATTATAATATTCATATAAAAGTTGTACTTTCATGCCCTCATGTATTTTCATTGATATAGAATTCAGAAAAATTACATTTATGTATTCGATGGGAGATTGACATGTCTCCAACTAAACAATAGAGGACAGTTTAGCTACATGTACATTTCTGCATAAATAATTATATACACAAACATTTCATTTGAGTTTGATTCCCCATCTAATAATTTTTGTTGTAGCTAATGTTGATATATTATCTTACTTCACAATTATCAGCAAATTCACAAAATATTTTTATCTTTCATACTCTTTCTTGTGGTAGATGTATGGAAAAATTTAATATTCAATAATATAAAGGAGATTTAAGCTAACAAAAAATTATATGCTTAAATCATGGTAGTACTCATGAAATTCAACATTCTCTGAGTGATTCTATGTCTAATCCCAATGCAGGCATGTAAGTTGTAAGCGTAATTGTTGAAATTAAGTTTGACATGTTTACAATTTATCTTGAAATAAGGTATATTTAAATTATAAAACCAAACTGTTCTTATGATTTTCCTGGCTTAATGGTGCTTTTAAGTATTTAAAAATTATTGAATGTAAAAATCTCCGACTTTTCTAATCCATGTTTCCGCGTAAGGCCAAAAAAATATATATATGTTAATTGGTTTCCACTTTCCCGACCTACCCTAATCAAAAGTTTCTGTTGACCCTAACACATTTTTTTCTATTCTCACAGATTTTGCAAATGTCATCACTACAACAAGAATATATTTATTGACTTATGAAGTTATTTATTATGCACTAATACCAGACAGATTCCAAAACACAGAAACAGTTTTTGTTTACAGTAAATTGAAGAAATGTATCGATTCATCATATAACTTTTATTTGATTACTAAATAATCACTAAGTTAAGTTCAAACATAGTAGAATACTAGAATACCAAATCATTCGAAAATTATTCAACCTATATAACCCCCCACTGGCCTACATGTTACCCCAATGACATATACCATTATGGAAATATACATCTATATACAATTATATGTCTCTTTAACCTATACAAATACTTTTTAGACCATACAATGATACATGGAAAGTTCAAAGTGTAAAGTGAGTCAAACATCATGTAAGAAAATTCAAATAGACCCGAGAAGGTCATGCACTCGGAATTGAAAATGGCATGATCGTGAAACAGCTGATTTTTCTGATCAGCTGATATACATAAAATTTTAAATCTTAACAATATATAATTATAATAGATAAACAATAAATATATGTTGACAACGGTTAACAGATTTGTTGTGGGATTTCCAACAGCCCAATGCGTGAATATTATGAGTTTATGTCAACACACCACAGGCGCACCATACTATACGTTCCATGCGACTTGTTTATTATTTTTAAGAGCAATTGGTACACCTATTTGGTTATACAGTTTAACGAGTAGAGGTGAAGTATATTCATATTTCTAAAACTTACGTTGAAATGCGATGAGTACATCCTCTGCAACTTCCACGAACAGCGCAAACAGGCTAACGGCGCCGCGTGTGAAAATGGCCGAATGAAGGATTGAAAAATATGGTGTGCCATTCGGGCTATAAGTAAAATAACCTTCTTGCGTATTTGGGAAAGATCTTATTATATATTAAACCACTCATTGCATAATCATGTTTTACAATACGTTACCACTTCTAATAATATATAGCGACGTTGTATGACGCAATCTTAAAAAGTAGCGCAAATTATAGGATTTATACTAGTAATGTAAACCTAAAAATTCTGTTCTTTCACCAACTCTACATATAAAAACCAGTACATTATAGGAAAAGAACATCTTAGAGAATATTTCTAACAAAAAATTATTCACTTTGGACGTTAGGCCGAATTTTAATAAACATGGTCTTAGTCCTTTAGAAATTCATTTCAAAATTAAGAATTATCTCCCTCACGCATAGTTCTTATCCTTAGACGAATTTGACTCCATTTTTTGGGCACAATGTTTTTCTCTAAACTTCATTGTCATTTCGAATGAGCATCACTGAAGAGACATTATTTGTCGAAATGCGCATCTGATGCATCAAAATTGGTACCGTATAACTTTTACATCTAACGAATATGCACCTGGTGTAACAGTTAAAATGTTGGTTCTAACTCGTATACATTTTAGATGGGAAAATATTTTAAGTGCATAACAAAATGAAATATTAAAGTACAAATATGAATGTGTGCTGAGTCCCTATGTGTCCGCCCGCACAATATGTCCGCCTCCACTAGATGTCCGCCCAATTTTGGACCAAACTGTCACTATATGTCCGCCTACATTTGTAACGAATGGTCAATATATGTCTGCCCATATTTTTCTTCAAAAATCAATCGTCCAAACGAGTTTTTATTGTTTACTTTTTTATCTTTATCAATTTGTATTTTGAATGTTCTTTCTGTATATATATATATATATATATATATATATATATATATATATATATATAGGCAATACTGCAAAAGTATAATACTAATTTTAAGATGAATAACGGAAGCTTGGAGGTCAAATATCAAAGTAAACTAACAGAAACTGTTTTGGTGGCTTCTATTATAATTGATGATCAGGTTCTGCTTGAGGTGCCACGGACGGGTGTCAGGTATGGTGTGTAGTACATAGTGCAGGTATATCCGAAACGTGTCAAGAGACAAACTATGAAATTTAATCATAAATCTTAAGTGAAATGCCGCTTTTTATCAAAGAAGTCTTCCCAATTTACAGATCAGGTGTACTGAATTTATTTTGAAACTGTGTCGTATATGTTTATTGTAATATTGGCGTGTAAATGTGTGTGACGTATAGACCCAATGCGACGGGTGTTTGGCTAATTAATAATACGTAATAAGATACGTTTTAACTGAATAATCAAACACATTTTAATAAGTACACGTTCATAGAATTGTTAAATTCCATATCGGCAAACCATTAAGAAAGCATATTTGATGATTTTGGTAAAGTTCCATATGAACGTTAAATTTCGAAGCGAGAAAAAAGAAAAGCTGCTATTTTTGTGGTATATCTATGTTACACAGTGCCTCGTCTTTTAACGATATCTGCAATTTTCTTCATTGAAATATATGTCCATACATACTTGTATGAAGTTATAAGTATGAGGTTTAGTGATTTTCAATTCTAAAAATACGAAAGGTACTGACTTAAAGATTGTCATTTCATATTATTTCCCCCCAAATCTCTACTCTTGAGATTCTCCATTCATCTCCAATTTCTCCTGATTTTGTATTGCTTTCGGACTATTCGAAATTCGTAACATTATGCCTCTTATTCCATATGACTACTGCTGGAAACGTAGGACAATTATGAATTCCATTAAAAGAATTTCATAACTTCTTTATGGAGGAGTGACCATTATGGGTTTTTATTCATTTATTTTTCTTGATAACACAGGAAGTAGGTTAGAAAATAAAGAAGGGAATAAGAAAAAGGATATGCAGTTGATGGTTTGTCTATACACGTGAAGGCGAGTGTATGAGCTAGTAACGTAACTTTGTTGTGTTTTCTCGCGTAAATCTAAAAATAAAAATGGGTCAAAGACTCATTGGCCGGGTTGCAATATTTAGAGTAAATAATTTGGGTAGGGATTTATTTGGTGGTAGTTATCTGGAGGACTGTTATGATTTGTGATGGCCTTAGTGTTGAAGGAGGCAGAATTGTAAAGTAAATTATCAAAACGAGTTTTGACAAGTGGAAAAAATGTTAGTTCCGTATCGGGAACGTGAGCGGACACGATTGTTTCCGGATACAGGTACGGATTTTTGTCTTGTAAAAATGGCGATATATATATATATATAAACACATCACATATTGTCGCAGGGCTTTTATTGATTAATATTTAAAAAAAACATGATACAGCGCTCCAAGTCGCATCTGCTATCAGGTCGCAAAATGGCGACCTAAAATATTTCTGGTCGCCATTTTCAAATTTCTAGTCGCCATGTTCAAAATTTCTACTCGCCATAGTAAAAGCTTTTGTAAATATAAGACTTACAAGGTTTTTTTTTTAAATATGAATATCTTGCAAGTAAAAAATCAACACCATGTATACATTTTGTTTGTTTATATTTTGAAACTGAATAGAAATGTACTGTGAAACATGCTGGATACTAACAAGTCAAGTATTTACTCTGGCAAAAGTTGTATTGCATTGGGCCATCCTGTATATTTTACAGTACGCTTCTGGAGAAGAAACCCAGCGTTCTACACAAGGATTTGCTTTAAAGTTATTAATAAGTGGGCCTTCACTGCTTATCATGTTATGCGAATAAGAGCTCCTAGTTTTGTTGGATCTTTTGCTGAACAATTAGTACCAGCATCAATAAGAACACTACATCCCGAGTTTGATTGTCTTTGAAAATTAACAGCAACAGTTGCCCCGCTCGACTTACTGCTAATAATGCAGTCACGGACAACGACATGTCTCTTATTGTTACCGTGAATAGTCACATTTCCACGTTTGAAAGATGTACACTCGGTCGTGGCGAAATAGGACAATGGATGTCTAGAAATTGTGGACGTTGCTGGCTTATTGGCCTCAAAAATTCTGCAAAACATTTTGCCATTACGAAAATTTCCTCCGCCACTTCAGGACTGGGGGTTCTTCCTTTCTTTTGCATTTCTCTTTAGACATTGCTACGCCATCTTTTGATGCAGAACTTTCCCCGTGTGATTCTTGAATTTCTTTGTTACATGTACAAGGCTGAGGCTTCTGTTTTTTACTATTGATAAATCCAAAGTGCTCTAAACCTCGTTTTCCCGCCATCTTGATTGTTTTGACCGAGACTAAAAAAATTTATTCAGACTTCCGATCCCGATTCTAAAATTTTACTGGTTGCCCAAATTTTCTTCACTCGCGAAAATGCGACTTAATTATAATCTCTAGTCGCAAAATTGATTTTCTGGTCGCAAATGCGACCGTTTTACTCGCAACTTGGAGCACTGCTGATATATTTAATATTAAGTAATACTAACTAAAATGAACAATAACTTCAGGTGCTTGAATTGTATATGATTATATGATAAAGAAACAGAATTTCTCTATTTATATTGCAAATTTACAACTCATGCCCAAAAAATTTGACATTCATATATAATTGAATTTTTCCTCAGAGGTAGTGCAACTAACTTTAACCACAAAAGATAATCTCACTTACCTTTTTCAAGTTGAACTTTATTTTTAGTAACAACTTTTTGCTGTAGCGCCCATATTCGACAAAGGTCAGACTTCAAAAAATCTAGTGCATAACTTCAATATATATACTTACTTTCTGCAAAGTTTCAAGGTTGTACGTGAAAAACTGTAGGAGGAGTTGATTTCACAAAAATTTCCCCGCCCGCCCACCCGCACTTCACCATACTATAGACCGGATTTGCACTTCGTGCAACCCGGCCAAAAACCAAACATTGAAGTGGGAGGTGTTATGTCGTAGAATAACGCAATGGTTAATCAAAAGTGTAATTTTCTACGTATGAGTATGATCTAGTGCATCCATGTTGTGTTCGCTAACATAAATAATAAAATTACACTTAAGTGTGCGGCATTAGAATAACGGTATGTTAACTCAATTCTCCGAGCATGTATGACGTAACGCTGTATTTCTAACGTGAATACATGTAATGAAATACTTGAAGAGTGAAGCATTTCTATTTTGTAGATTAACGCTACGCCATCTTTTAGATATCCGTGAGTGTGTGAAGTAGTGAAGCAGCCATGCAGTTTCCTAACTTAAATATTAAAATAAACCTTGCAGTGAAGCGCGTTGCTAAGTCATAGATCCTTGACCGAGAGTGATACTTTTATGTGCAACTGTTTTAGCTAGTAACTTGATTGTGTTGTGTTTCCAAACGTAAATCATGAAAAAGTTGGAAGAGTGAGGCGTTGTTATGACACACTAGTGTTTGTTTTCTGATGTAAATACATGTAATGAGATAATTGAAGATCATTGCATCTAGTAGGTCATATCTAATTAAAGTATCCCGACAACAGTAGGTAATCGTTACGTTTTATGGGGATGGTTTTAATACTAACAGATAATTTTAAAATTTCATTTTCCCATTTTAAATGTTTACAATGCTTAATGGTCAAGAGAAATTTGAATGACAATTATTGAGAGATAAAGCACTCACATTTGTTTGTTTTGTAAACAAGGCCATATCATGTTTAAAACAAAACCAGATGTTACAAACACTAGAAACTATTTGATTGTGCTTGGAATAAACTTGTAAATTGAAAATAATAAATAAATCTGCTTTAAACGAAACTTTTACTAGCATATTTAAGATATGTAAACAAAACATTACACGAGCCTTGTTTACTTCACAAAGAATTCTGAGCTCTGAATATCAGAATTAGAACTATATGCACCATAGTTAAGCATTATAAGAAAAACCAAAATACAAAATAAAATTTCAAACATTTCGGCTCACATCTTGACTATCCCCCCCCCCTAATGATAAAACATTAACAAAATAGGTATGTTTTACTTAATTTCCATGCTTGTGAACGTTTATTACCGTTTAGAGGTAGAACATAAGATTTGTAGCCTGTGTGTTTACTGTTTAGAACTTACTTCATCAACTTAGTAACAAGAAATACTTTTGTAAATACCATCGATAACGTATTTGAAACATCAAACTACACTTTCAACATCTCACCTTTGTCACAGAGTCCCCTGGTATATCCTGGATTACAGCCTCCATCACATCTTCCTGTAGTTCTGTTACAGGGAAGGTAACTAAGACACTCTCCACTACAGTTATACCTACAATCCGGACCGTATGATTCTGCAGGACACTCTGATAAAACATGAAAAGTTTTCATTTTGAAAAAGCATATACTCTTTCGTTTCACACCGAGACTACTTTACCAATTCTTGGCTGTTTTCATAAATCTAAATTTATGATGTATTTAATTTACTTCGTTTCTATCTATCAAATGTTCCACTACAGTAAGCAGATGCATTTTATTTGTTTTTAGAAATATTTACAGTAATGACAAAAATGATTTACGTGTGTTACAATGTGTTCCAGTCCATCCATTACCACAGCCATAGTCACATTGTCCAGTGGTGTGGTTACAGGACAAGTTGTCTCTGCAGTGTCCAGTACACGTAGATCTACACTGTAAACCGTAATATCCAGCTGGACATGCTACGAAAAATTACATTCTTTTGATAAGATATCATTTTAAATTGCATTCATACTTGGGAGTGTCAATAATGTTTGAATGATATAACAAACGTAATCTTACATTTGTTACAGAAGTCCCCCACCCATCCTGCAGTACAACCCAAACACGTTCCGTTGATAATGTCACATCTCAATTCTTGACAGTTATTTGGGCAGGGTAGATCACAGTTATATCCATACATACCGGATTCTTTACAACCTATAGATATATACAGAGATAATATTGGAGATATAATTCCTCATCTTACACTCATCATCCAATTACAAACGTATTTACACAAAGGATAATGATGTAGTACAATATATGTACAGAATATCACTATGTTTATAATATTTATTTATATTTATCATACACTAAATGGGTTTTTAATTGTATAATTGGTAGCACAATATTACCTGTTACAGTTACTTCACACAATTCAGTGTAAACTAGGGTTGTTTCATATCCGGTAGGATAAGTTGTTCCGTCAAGTCTTTCATTGTAAAATATAACGTAACGTCCATGTTTGACACAAGTTGTACTGAAATCCAAGGTCGGTAACTCCTGTCCGTTCTTGTAACATAGATACCCATCCTCCTTTATAGTTGTGTTTGACACATATAGCGAAAAACCAGCAAAACGTCCTCTTTGTCTCATGACTGCAATTATCAATTTTTAATACGACACTGTTATCAGTTGAAAAGAAAAGAAAAACTCGTCCTTGATATAAAAGCGATGAAATTTAAATTGACTAATTGTACCAACTTTCTATTAGAAAACCACATTTTCGTTTATCTACATGCTATGTGTTTTGATCAAAACATTAAAATCGATGAAGAAAATTAGAATATGTAAAATATTAGAAAAGAGCAAGGTACAAGCACGTTTGCACCTGCGAAAGATAACCTTAAAAGTGAGTGTCAAGTGAAATGGGCTATACAAGAATGTACTGATGGCATTCCCACAATAGGAAAGTGTAAGAACTGTATAATACACTATACACTTATGGACTATTTAGCAGGGAGACATCACAAATTACCCTGTCTTAGTAGGGTTATCACCTACCGACACCTATCATGACAGTTTTATTAGAATCTAGAAGTAAAATAATATCAAACATTTATTGATGTGTGTCATATTTAAAATTCTCAAACGTCAGCAAAATTGTAGCAACTTCTCCTGAAGATTTAAATAAATTTTCAATGTTAACGGGACGAAAAGATTCGTTTTTGTCGTCACAATAGGATGACACAAAACATATCTTCGAAACGTATTTCATAAAACCAAAGTAACCATCAAGCAACATGTAAAATTGCAATAAGTTGGGAATATCAATCTTCTCAATTGTTATTTGTGACCGGTAAAGTTGATACCAACGTCATTGTCAGAATTTATTAATTTACGATCCCGCAAACTTTTAAATTACTTTGATCAGAATTGTCTCGCTTGCGCCATTAAAGTTACCGCACGTGAGGGAGACAATTCGTGACCAGTCCTCGACCAATAAAATTGATTGTATTATTTTGAAGGATAATAATAATAATATATATATATATATATATTTATATATTTATGTATGTATATATATATATATATATATATATATATATATATATATATAAACTTTGCGTGTAGTTGAGGGTAACATCGAACTTTTCACCCCGAGAAAACCATTTTCAAACGATGCGCAGCCAACAAGGCAGAAAAACGTACGTGAAAGGCGAATATAACGAACAGTGATCAATCTCATAACTCATATAAGCAATACAAAACAAAGAGTTAGGCAAACACGGACCCCTGGACACGTCAGAGGTGGGATCAGGTGCCTAGGAGGAGTAAACATCCCCTGTCGACCGTTTACATCCGCCGTGAGCCCTACATATATATATATATATATATATATATATATATATTGGTCAGGTAAACGGAGTCTGTTGACATTTGATCAATCAATACCATGTTTTATTATACAGAATGCATATAATCAACAAAGCAGGAAAAAACTGTCATCTGTTTATATTTGATCAATCACTTCCATGCGATGCTTTTGTAAATTAATATGGATTTTCACGTTTATTACAAACGCTCAAACGACGTCATCTAACAATGTACGGCGAACCGTACGCGCATAAAGTTGATACATGTGATCATTTTTATATCACCCGTTGTCAAATAATGTTATCCGTTGTTAGATACTATCACCCTGGGGCTCGTGCTTATTATTCTCAGAGGGAAATATTTAGAATATTCTTTTTTCAAATGCTTCTTGACCAATCAGATTGGAGTATATTACATGAAAGTATAACAAGATTAATTGATATCCCTCTTAACATGCATTTTGTTTGAGACTTTGTGATACACCATATGTTAGATGCAGAATTTCTTAAAGTTTTAATTATCATCGTTTACATTCTAAATGAAATTGACGAAATAAATATGAAAGGGTATCTTAAATTAACGCTTTTCACTGTATTAATTTACAAAATACACATTTAATTTGATTGACATGATTAATTTGTAGAATATAATGAAACCTTTCTTTGTGTAATTTTACACCAATAACATTGCGAATATGTTGTATGTAGAGTAGTTACTAAAATTGGATAGCATAAACTGCTGGCGTAATATCTACGTTTTGAATAAAAGAAAAACAATTAGATGGGTATAATTAGCAAGCCACTAAATATATAGAAAAGATTCGAGCAATTTCTAATTGTTGACCACCAGAGGACTCATTAAGATAATGTTAGTGAAAATTAAAGAGGAAAGATGAAAACATAGCGAATTAAGTGGACATAAAAACTTACGTATCAAGACATAGATAATTAAACTATACAAACCATACCATATTGTTCCCCATAGTCTTTGAACTGTAGTCTGATGCTGTAAATGCTGAGTACTTTCTCAAGGTCAATGTACCACCATGTCCATTTATTTGGCAATGCTGTTGGTGTTCCAATTTTTTCAGTCCTTGTACACGTGTTAATGTATCCATCTACTGCACGAATGGATTGATACTGCTGACATGTTCCAGTTTCTTGGCAGCCAGTTACCTCCTCAGCCTGCTCGGTCTCCTTATTCTGAGATAGGATTTCTGTTAATGAAGAAACCTATTCTATTGCTATCCGAGAGTCAAAATAATCATCTTTTCACTTACAAACATACTTCTGATCAGAAGAAGTAATGGTAGCTGCATCGTCATAATTAATCAAAAATTTAAATTTATGTGTAAAATTTATAGGGTTATTCCAGCGTTTTAACAAGAAAACGTGAAATGCATTTATATTTTCCAAGTCGAGTAAAACATAATAATCATGTTGCAAATTTATACAATGTAAACCACACTTTGATGTACGATAGTAAATGAATACTAGTTAAACTTGGTTCAGTTTCATTACATTGTGTGAAGAAAACTAATTTGGAATATGTGGTGTACTCGGCTGAGTTTTACTAAACTTCGTAAGTTCAAGATTTCATCGTAACCTTAACTTACGATAAAAATCCGTCTGATCAAACTTCATAACTTAAGTTACTTTAAAAAAAATAATCGTAACTCCATGACAGCCTATGGGCTATCTTAAGTTAATATTTTTTTCGTAAGTTATTTGTTAACTAAATAAAAATGGCTGCCCACATGCTGTTCGATGTTCCAGAGCATTTGGAGACAAAATGAAAACAAACCTCTGACTCTGCGTCCCCGTTAAAATTTTAACTACAGAAGCGAAGTTCTCACACTTTGACAAATATAGAACTCATTGAATGCTAGGCTATAAGTTTCCAAAAACACGTAATCAGTTCACTGTGGAAATTTCCCATATTTTCACTTCCAAGATTACTTTTTAGGATGTCACAGCCATATTTTGACACGGGAAAATCGAGTTCAATCTCCACACAATAAATAATGACATGTGACGTCATATTCTATGTTTTGACATCATAATGCAAATGATGAAGTGGCGGATCTAATATTGAAGAAACTGTTCTGTGCAACACAAAATATAAAATACAAACCGAATCTAAATACAAATGAGCAATCTCTCTCTCTATCTTTCTCTTTCTCTCTCTCTCTCTCTCTCTCTCTCTCTCTCTCTCTCTCTCTGTTACTGTTTGACTTTTTTTTTACCGTGACTATATCAATTTTGCGTAAATTTCACATACAAAATAACATATATATTAATTTACGTCACCCTCTCCCGGGCCCAATATGTGTGCCTGCACGCCAAAAATGAGCTATGCTACTATATATGCTAACAAACTCTGTATATCAAATTCTACCGAGGCTTTTGAATGAGTCTCAGTGTATCCTTATAGAAATGAGAGGAGGGATCCTAACATGGTAGGTCTACAATCACTACATATAGCAAATTATTTATATTTTATTATACGCGAATGTTGTAATATAATTTAATCATTGTAATGGATATTCGGATTACGTACAATATGGTGTTGTTCTAATATGTTCTTTAAGAAATACTCCAACGCTACACTTGGATTATTTTATATTTATAAAATTTCACGATTATCACAGCCGGGCTTGCTATTAAACAGACATTTTGACTATTTTTCATATATACCGATTCAACAATGTGTAGGCGAGGGCCAGAACGACCGCCCCCCGAGCTTGAAAGAAAATGAATAGTTATGTCGGTCTACATATAGAGATAGGGTACACAATATCCATCCCCCTTCCCCATCCCAAGTGGGTAGAACATATATTTGTCCATTTTCAATGCACGTGTACTTCCACTTTTAAAATATTAAGGCGTGTTTTTATTTGTCTTTACCGACCACATAGTGTAATCGTATAATCAAGAGCAAAGGTGTACACATTCTGGTGTACATCTTCTAAACTCTTTCCAGGGCATGTGTTGGTAAATGCACCGAAATATTCAATATTGCTAATAAATAGTGAGACGGAAACTTTGCAGGTTTTTCTCTTCGTACATGTATATATATTTTGTTATGTGAAGTATATATATTAAGAGGATAATTCCAGTGTATTAACAGTGTATGTAGTAATTCACAATAATTTGTTGATTGATTGTATCTTGTTTAACGTCTCTCTCGAGAATTCTCCACTCATATGGAGACGTCACCAAGACCGGTGAAAGGCTTCAAGTTTAGGCCTATGATCGGCACTTATGGCCATTGAGCAGTGAGGTTTTTTTTAGCGTGCCACACTACTGTGACACGGGACATTCGTTTAAAGAAAAAAGTCATCTCCGAGGACCCGTGACATTCACACCTGATGCCGAGCGTTTTGGTGATGGAACTGTCACTATCTGTTTTAACGACTTAGGTCTGTCGTGGGCGGTATTCGAATCCCGACCTTCTGCATATGGGGTGAACGTTCTACCTCGAGGCGGTTGCAATATTATAATGTATTTTCGTTTCCATATACTTTTTACAATAGTTTGAAATGTATTTTAAAAAGAATATGAATAAAATTAATATTTCATATGCAATCATAAAAAACAAATACATTTTTGTACAAAAATATTCTTTGATTTTAGTAATTATTTATTTTAAATTTTATATGCTTCAAAATTGTTAAATCTCCAATGAGGACATCATCAACTGCTGAACATCCATAATGAATTTACATGTACTATGAAATACTGAAAGTGAAAGAGACAAATGCTCTTGCACAGCGTCTGATCGTAAGTTGCGAATATTTAGTAAGTTAAGTTTACGATGGAAACTTAAGAACACGTTAGTAAAACAGAAGCATCGTATCTTAAATTAAAACGTACGAAATTTTCTTGCGTACGATTAGAAGTTTAGTAAAACTCAGCCCTGAACTGTAGAAAATGGGGACCTTACCTTGTTTCGGTTTGATTGTTAGTAAGGTGTAGTAATGTTAGTAACAACACTTCACAAGACCGTATTACGAACGAGAAAGTTAATAGATATAAACAATATATTGTTTACTTACGGTATTCATATGACGAAGTCAGTATCATTGATATCAAAACGACAAGTGTCTGCATATTCATATTCTAAAACAACAAAGAAGGTTTATTTGAAAAAAAAAATAAGGTGATCAACAATTGTCATATTTCTTATGTTTAAGGCATTTAATGTCCATGATGAAGTTTAAAGTTTTTCAACATTTCCCTCTGCAGAATGAAAATAAATAATTGGAAAAGAAAGTTTTATACAAATTTCTAAAAGAGGGATGCTGATTTGTCTTCATACAGTTATACTTACGTAGATTGACCAGGAGTTTTGGATAATGATCGGCAGCGAACACTTAAAGAGGATCTTGGAAATTACTCTCTGCGATAAAGGAACAACAAGAAACAATGATTTAAAAACAAATTGTGAGTCCAAAATGTAGCTGTAGTTGCATAACCCACGATTTGTTTGATCTTATGGTAATCAGCTAGTCTATCAATACTGTGGAGTACATGTTGACATACATGCAAATTATCAAATGACATTGTGTAATATTTCATGCAATCTTCATCGATTGATGATCAGGACATATCTTCATCATGATTTCTCGATTAATTGCTATACACAAGTATGGATATTTGCTGACACTTTAAGACAAGGTCCGTTTCCTAAACAACTGTGATACTCTTTTCAAATGAGTAACATTTTCTGTTTTGTAATACATAATGAAGTAAGAATAAAATCTATCATTTTTAGGACAAAGCTGGAAAAATGCGAGGACAACCATTTAGGACGAAAACGGGAAAATGCGAAAGTGACCATTTAGGACGAAAATAGGACAAAGCGAAATTGCAAGGACGATGGAGTGAAAAGCCAAGGCGGAGGAGCAAAGGAAGCTGTCATCCATATTAAGGAATTTCAAAATTACACTCTCTTTGTAATCAAGAAGGTTTAAGATATTCAATAAGTGAATATTTGCTGACATTTTAAGGACAACAAGGCACTTTTCTTCAATAACTGTGATATTCTGTTGAGATGAGTAGCATTTACTGTTTTGTATTACATAATGAAGTATTAAAAAAATATATCATACTCTGATGGGAAAATACGAGGACGACCATTTAGTTCGGAGATGGGAAAATGCGAGGACGACAAAGCGAAATTTCAAGGATGATGGAGTGAAACGCCATAGCGGAGGAGCAAAGGAAGCTGTCATCCATATTAAGGAGTTTCAAAATTGCATGCTCTTTGTAATCATAAAGGTTTTAGATATTCAATAAGTGAATCTCAGCAAATAATGGTAAAATAGCCGCTATCAAAATATTGTCTGCAGTTGAACAAAATCGAAACAAGAACGGATATTCGAAACTAGAGTAGCTAATCGTAACTAACAAAAGAAACAGGACATTGATATGATATCTTGATAAATTTATATATCATTTGTATGATGTCCCGGCAGAGGGATATTTTAAACGCCCTACTCCTAATATTTCCTTCAGTAAAATACTGAGAAAAGCATTTTCTTTCTTATATGATCAGACACACCAAATTGATTTATTAATGTCATTGTGTATCTTATCACACCCCAGGATTATTATATAACAACTTCCAAAAAATTGGGGATCCAGGTTAGAATAGGTTGTCAGAGTTTCATATCGTACAAGTCCATTTAAATACCTCCAGGTGCACAAAGGAACGCAAGCATGGCTTCTAGTTTATTGAATACTTGACTACATAAGCAGAAGATTAGTAATTGTAACATGCATATAAAATAAGATAAGGGAGCAGTTCTTAATGTCAGTACACAATATATGGAATACCGTCACACTCAGTACCCCTTGCTTGTCGTGAGAGGTGACTAAATGGGGTGGTTCTTCGAATGAAACCGCAAAACCTGAGGTCCCGTATCACAGCAGGTATGACACGATAGATATCCCTTCCTGCGCAAAGACCGTAAACGCCGAGCATCTAGACCTAAATTTTCAGCCCTTCAACGGCAGTGGTGACGTCTCCATATGAGTGAAATGTTCTCAGGTGATTGATTCACGATTTTCCTCAAAATTTTGTTTTTCACTTTTAATGATCAAAATCTACTGTCTAATGTGTTTGAAAGGTTTCACATGAAAATTAAGGTTATTCATTATCACAGAAGCTCATTTTAGAGAGTTTATTATTTATTTTGTAAACAAGGATTGCGGTATGATATTGTTTACGAAATTTTCAAAAGAAATGAATATCGATCTATGTTTATTATATTTTTCACATTTCAGGGGTAAAATGTGTCATCAAAAAGTTAAAATTTGCGACTATGCAAACTTAAGATGCATTATATTACAAAATCAATATTGGATTTGTTTGTTTGTTTACATAAAAAGACTCGAGTCTTTGTTTACATGACACAGATTTAAGGCTAAAACATTGCTTTTATTCTTGCATTCAGAAAGTCAGAATTTTGACTGTCAACATTGAATTAATTATATTTTAAATGTTTAACATAAAAAATGAAAAATATTTTTAACAAAAATCGTGAACCAGTCCATTTAAACAATATAAAATCAAACTTAAAAAAATAAGTAGTAGAAGTATGACAGGAGTAAGGATTGATGAGCAAAATCATATTGAGTATGTTTCAAGTTCAAATAGATATAAATTGTTTATACGTAGTAGTTATGCTGAAGATTAAGAGAAAATACACGTATTTATATTTTATATCTGCACTAATGGAATTTCAAGATCCTTTCGTACGAAAATAGTGTGACCTTGAAATTACACGTTAACAAGAAATAACCTTGACACCCACATTCGCGTGTCTCAAAAGAATGAATCCATTCTATAGTTGTTGCAGTCAAAATATAGTATCTCAACGTATCCAGTTAATATGAGAGGAATCGATGTTAAAGTTTCCAGCAAGTTGGACAGATTATCCAGTCATGGAAGACCTTACAATTTTAAAGTTGTAATGCTCGTATTTTTCCACAGTTTGGTTGTAAAAACGGGAAATAATGTGTTTCAATATAGTTGATATGGTCCAACATTGATTAATGGGAGTGCAGTATATTATCACAAATGCAGTAAATAGCCGTCGTTCAAGTAGATATTAGGCCAACTTTTACAATTAGATTTGGTTACATGTAGTTTTTATCTAGCATTATATATATATATATATATATATATATATATATATATATATATATATATATCGGTCAAGTATGAGTTCTGACACACTTTCTTCATTACCTCCAATCTGAAAACAGCATGGTCCCATATTTGAATAAACTTGAAACCCCTGAACACAAGAATGATTTATGCCAAGTGTCATTGAAATTGGTGCAGTAGGCGAAAATTAAAAAAAAAGTTTACAGATAGACGACAGACAACAGGTGATTAGAAAAGCTCAGTTTAGATAGTAAGGTTAACAACATTGCTATCAACAGAATGGTCTTATAACAAGATATGCACACGTAAAATATGCGAACCGGATCACTCATCATTCAAAAGTTATGAGCAAGGTTAAAGTTTCGGAGACATGGGCAGACAAAACAATATGTCCCCGAGTATAGTTGAGGGGACATGAAAAAAACTTGAATCCACACAACTCGAGAATGTTTGCAAATTTGATATGATTTAGTGTGACCTTTCTACTGTTGAAAAAATGATTCAATGGATTTTACAAATATTCGCAATTTAAAACTTTTATCTCCTGATGTGACCCCATTCTATTTCTGGGACTCATCATGAGCAAACTTGAATTCTAACTACTTGAAGGTATTCAATATATAACAAAATGATATTGAACAATTTTTTATGAACGTTTATTTTAAATAATGATGAAAGTGAAGTGTAGATCGAATTTCCATGACTGGTAAATGATTAGAACCTGACCATTCTTGGAAGAGTTCTCCGTCCTTGGTAAAAATGAAACTCTAATTCTTTTTTAAAAGTTTGTGTGGTAAATGATTAATTGTATTTCATATTTTCATAAATTGAAAGTTTATGTTACCTTTTACCAAGATATTTGTATGAAAAATAAATGTCTTTTTAAAATATTTCAATTAAACATGCTTTTTCCATAGACTTTTATTAAATGTAAAATTTTAGGTGAATTAAATCAAGCTCTAATCAAAATTTTGTAAATCGCAATGGTGGAATACTTTTGTTCGATAAACTCTTGAAAATTATACTATGATTACAAAATCCCACGATCCATTTACCAGATATGAAATATCATACGTTTATTGCATGATACTGTAGTGAGGGAGATATGAAGATTTATCCCCCCCCCCCCCCCCCCCCAAAGTATATTCCCCGAGGGGAACGATTTTTCTTGGGTGATTAAATCTTCATATCTCACGAACATTCATGCAATAAATTGTTTATTATACCGAAACAAAGCAAGACTACAAAAATGCATTTTGCAGTCCGCTCATCTATTATTGCATGTATCTGAGATCGCCCTCACGGTAACACCGCGCCGTCAACGTATTAGAGGGTACAAACAACGAAATACAATGACATGATAACCAGTTTTTGTGCCTTACGAACTATGAAAGTACAATGACTCTGACTTATTGTAACGTCACAAAAAACTGTAGTCTACCTTGATTTAAAATGTATGCATGGGGCTGCCGAAGAGGTGAAATATGATGGGGAGATATGATGTTTGAGAAGGAGATATGAAATTTTATCAAACCTGGCACGTGACTGTCTAGACCAATCAGATTATGTGTTGGATAGAATTCTCATGCTGAGGTATAATAGGATCGTTATACATTGTATACCTTATGATGACTACCCATGACCCTGTTGTGTAGAATGGAGAGTTTTAAAGATATTTCCTTATATATTACTATGTAAAACTGTGGAATCAAACTACAACTGGGCATCATAAGTAATATGACTAATCATGCCCTTGCTGTTGTTGAATTATTGAAATGTAGACAATATAAAACCTTGGGGCCCAATAGTGGGTGAGAATTAATCTACACTATGTTAGGACGTTTTCATGTAAAGTTAAGTTTGTTGCTCAGTGTTTCTTGAGGAGAAGATTTTAAATGATTACATCCTATTTTTTGCCCTATCTTGTACTACTTTAAAGGAAATATCTTAGTTTTACTCTGGTTTTAAAGTAATGCTTTTTGAATAAATATACTGTTTCTGCCTTCCTCTTTTCAGAATGACCGGATGCTTACTCTTCCAGGCCTTGATCCCACCTCTGATATATCCAGGGGCCAGTGTTTGCCCAACTCTCTATTTTGTATTCCTTAAAAGAGTCATGAGATTGATCACTGTTTGTTATTCTCATCTTTCATTACTTTGACACAATTTGTAATAGCGCCGTGCATCTATGACTACATGAATTTGTGAAGTGCTGTAAGTTGTGACTTGGTGGATCAGCGTATATAGCGAACTAGAACTGCTTAGAATAACAGCTTATGGCTTGCGATGGATATTTTAGGATCAATACCAGCTTGCCAGTTTACATGAGGGGTAAGTTAGGTATGACCGTTATCTCGTACCACGATCGCTATAACGGATGGATTCGAGCTCGCTTTACTCGGTAGAGTAGGCATACGTGATCAAAAAGTAATGAACAGTCTCGCTGATGAATTCACTTGGAGGCAGTGTCATTCATGGCTCGTCATGATACACTGTAGATTCCTTAATTTACGTGAGTACTAATTATCGTGAAATGACTCATGGACGTCAAATCGCGAGAACATATATTCGCGAGTGTCTGTTCATCAAGAGTTGTTGCATGTATTTTGATTCTATTAAATTAAAAGCGAGTTATTTTATTTCGCGAATGATGTTTCTCGCTAATTTACGCAATAATAAATTCCTCGCGTATATCTAGGAATTTACAGTAATCCGTGAGTCGTTTGTAACTTCTCGCTTTGGATCACCGTAGGAGGCAGTTTCTGTGTTCTGTACGACTTGTGTGAACATGATTGGCATTTGTCATTAGATTAATTATTAATTCATTATTCAAAATATTTTTTTTGCTGGGAAAATATTACATTAATTAAAACTGTAATATACATGTAAAATTAAGTGATTATTCCTGATTTTAGTATCAATTTCTATTTTGAAATGAAAACAAATTGATATGTATTTTGTTACTCAAAGACCAGCAAGATATTCACAAGATGGAAACTATGCTTTGATATATTAAACATAAATCAGTTTCGTTGATATTCATAAAGAAAGGTGAGTAAGAGATTGCATTCATAGAAACACTCTTTGTTTCGATTGATTGTTAGCACAGTTTATTAGTGACTAATTTTCACTACCTTACTTCACAAATGAGAGTGTTACTAGTAAGATAGACATAGATGATATGAAAATTGTTTACTTACGGTATCCAGATGACAAAGTTAGTCTCAATAATATCAAAAACACAAGCGTTTGCATGTTAGAATTCTTAAACAAACAAGGAAGTGTTATTCTAAACTGAAGAAAATAAGGTGATCAAGAGTTGTCATATTTGTAATTGTTGAGGCATTTAATGGCCTGATGAGTTAATGTTTTCCAACATTTCCTTCTGGAGAATTGACGTGACTGAGAATGGGCGTGAAGATAAGTTCACACATTGTAATTTTGTCATATTCCGTGCCTAGCTACTTGTAAGCCTGACAATGAAATATATATGATATAATAATATCCCTGCTAATTCGTCATTGTGTGTGGCTCAAGTTCCTTGTTTTCCGTCCCATTAGGGAATTGTTTCAATCCTGTGAGGACATCACCAGTTTTAAGTGAAGTATCACAAATTGTGACCTATGTATCGCACATACAACTGTAGCTGTGAGGGTTCTCTATCGTAACATTTACTTTTTATTTCTTGTTTAATTCAACATTGGTAAGTATAATAGAGACTACCTGTTTAGTTTGCAAACAATGATGTGTCTTTTTTAATACTAACAATTCATAAATTTTTGTTTATGTATTGTATAGAGTTGTTCATTTCCTCTTCAACTAAAAATATGATCCAAACCTACGATTTCTCATCAGAAGTTATTTATTTTAAAACTATGTTGTAAAAGTTCACATTCTGTTTTGAAACATACACTTATTCACATATCAGTACTATTTTCATTACCTCTTCCTTATGAAAAGTGAAGATAACAATCTCATAACTCCTATAAGCAATACAAAATAGAGAGTTAGGCAACCTCGTATCCCTGGATATATCAGAGATGGGATTAGGTGCCTAGGAGGAGTAAGCATCCTCTGTCGACCTGTCACACACCCCACGAGCCCTATATCGTGATCGGGTATACGGAATTAACTGTAGGCAATATCAGTGTGCCAAGAATGGTCTAACAATTGGTATGACACATGTCAGACAGCATTTGACTCACTGATAGGTTGCATTGACAAACCAGATCATTATACATTTAGCGATCGTAGAATTTGAGAAAGGCTGACTTTTAACAAGACTAATAAAAAAGGAATATTTCATTATCACCTACATATGGTGTTTATATCTCAACTGATTTGAAACGCAAGAGCTTGTTCTGCCTATGGTCAGCTTTAAATCGAGGCAAGCTACTGATTAACAAGTTGATGGTATAGGGGTTTCAACAGTCTCGTTTAAAGTCAGTATTTCGCAAATTCTATGGTCGTTATAACGATCTAGTTTGTCAATACAGCATATCATTTGGTTAAATGTTGTCTGACGTTTTTCATACCAATTGATAAACCGTTCTTGGCACACTGATTTTGACTGCGGATAACTCCGTTTGCCTGATGAAGATATAGGGTTCATGGGGTGTGTGACTGGTCGTCAGAGGATGCTTACTCCTCCTAGGCACCTGATCCAAACTCTGGTGTGTCCAGGGGTCCGTGTTTGCCTATCTATCTAATTGTATTGCTTATATGAGTTATGAGATTGATCACTGTTCGCTATATTCACCTTTTATCAATGGAGAAATTATTTTCTATTTGGTGGATCGTTAAATTCTACTATTATTTCACGCATCTTCTCTTCCTTTTGTTTTAACTTTGTCATTTGCTTTAATACAAAATGTTATACTTCAACATAGAATACGCGTTACTTGTTAAAAGTAACACGTATATTGTTTCTTAGGAAAGTATGTAGAAAATGCTCTAACAGCTTTGGCATTGATGAATCCTTCAAATACATATCCAAATGAAGTATCAATAAGAATCATCATAATGAAAACGAGAAGAATCAGTTTAATTCAAAATACATTTTATGAATGACCTCTTAATGACAGATTCTGATATGAAATATCATTGCACATGTTAAGTTCGTGATACTGGTGTACATCGTTATCGGTGATTTCTGATGGCGGTAATGGTTCGGCACTATTGATATATTCAGACGAACGCTTCTCTTGTTTTCTGTTATAGAGTAGGCTAAAATATAGCAGAATTGATATAAATTACAAAGGTTTTATACAATCATGCAGAATATTCGTAACCCACAAACATTGTTTACCTCAATAATACAACAATGACAACGACAAGGCTAAAGTTGATAACCAATGAGATAGACAAGGCTGCGATGTATGCATCCGGGGTACTATACTCGTCATTATTGACCATAGGTGCCTCTGAAAGAAAACAATATTCAAATTTTAAATTCATTATTACTTCCGATCACTAGATAATATGAATAAGAAGGATTACAATTTGTAATAGAGAACAATTTCCTTAACATTTTACAGATTCTAGATTTTTGGGGGAGAGAATATTTGAAAATGTTTAATATTATTTTTTGTAAAACTATGGGGTACCTAATTCAAAATGACCCACAATAGCTCTTAAAGATTTGACAGATCAGCAGATAAATTCACTGGTAATACAGCTGTAAAACAGTACTGGTCGAAATCGTAAGACATTTGACAGCTCTAGGGGTGCTCTCATTGACCAACATTGGTTACCTATCGATTCTAGAATATCATTTAAATTATTGACCTTCATGTATAAGTGTCATGTGGGCGAAGCGCCATTGTATTTAACAGAACTTTTAACGAAACAGGTACCAAATAAAACGTTGCGCTCCGCTCAATCTTCTGAGAGTTGCTACATTGTTGCTTTCAACAAGCGTAAACATTTCAGTGATAAAAGTTTTCGAACCATTGGTCCGGTTGAAATAAGACAGTCCAAATCTTTACATACGTCAATACAACCTCGCATTGGGTCAAATGCTGTCTGACGTGTTTCATATCGATTGTTAAGCCGTTTTTGGCACACTGATTTTGACTGCGGATAACTCCGTTTACCTGATCAGGATATAGGGCTCACGGCGGGTGTGACCAGTCAACAGGGGATGCTTATTCCTCCTAGGCAACTGATCCCACCTCTGGTGTGTCCAGTGGTCCGTGTTTGCCCAACTATCTATTTTGTATTCCTTATAGGAATTGATCACTGTTCATTATCTTCACCTTGCATACTTTTAAAGCCAAATTGAAAACACATTTGTTTAGACAGTTTTAATGTATATGTTTTTAGTTTAGTATATGTAGAGTGTGTTTGCATGTGTATGATGTATTGTTTATTCTTTTAAAGCTTTTTATATTATACATGTACAACGCCATTGAATACTTTGTGGAAAATTAGGCGTTAAATCAAATAAAAACAGTTTCAGTTTCAGTTAGGTTCGAAAGATGAAAGGCGAAGATAACGAACAGTGATCTAAACAGGTACATGTATAAACGATAATAAACTTCGGTATCAAGTTAAAGTAACAGTTATCACTAAATATTGATGATATCGCGAGTAGAACCGTAACTAGAGTGTACAAACCTTCCAAGGAACACACGTCACGTGGAAGTCGATTTGGGGAAATGATATTCCAAGTAAAGTTTTTGACTTTTTTAACGTAAAGGTTATTTAAGTTCAGAGAAATCAAAGAATGTTTGATATTCAGAGTTGTAAATATCTCTAGACGTTAATTACATTTTGAACAAAACAGATTGCTTCTCTTGTGTATCATGTTAGCTAAAACTGTCAACGGTATGGTTAATAAAAACATATAGTATATTTGATTTACTTATACAGGTATGTATGCTAAAAATAGCATATTCTGTCAATTAAAAGAACATTGTATATAGTAATGTACTGTTGGTACACCCCACTGTGTGTGAGTAGTTTTATTTGTATGGATTCAAGTGGTAAGTTGAGGAGGTAAATGTAAAAATGTAACTTATATACTTATATGGCATGGTTTTATTTAGAAGAACTTTTATTCCCATTGTGATTGCTAGTTCACGAAGGAGGGAGGAGACGTAAAACCTTATATTCATTGCCAAAACCATTTAATCCAAAGAGTCTAAGTGTTGTAAAGCGTGATCCAGGCAGCATTGATTCCATGATTTGTATATCAAAAATGCTCAGGAAACAGGACTTTACAAGAGCTTTAAACAAGCTTGATATTTGTCGTTTCAGAAGATAGATGAAATAATTGTTTATAAACATGAGTTCGACACTTACTTTCACTACAGCCAGGGGACTCCGTCCACCCAGAGGAAAATGTGCAGGATCCGTCAACAGAATCACATTCAACGAGGCAGTTTTGAGAACAATTCTGGGAGCAGTTTATTCCATATGTCCCTGTGTCACACACTTAAATACATAAAATTCAGATAGTATTAGTTCATCAAAAAGGAGCAATACTATGTTATACGCATATTATTGATCCGTCATTGACAGGTTTTGTCTTCTGTTTGTATTTCTGCACTGGGTTTTCAAACTTCTGACAGTGCCTGATTTAACCAGCATATTTTGGAAAACACACCAGTGTATGAAATAATTTGATATATTTCGTATATGTTTAAACTAAGATCTAGAACTTTCTTTGATAGCGTATGTGCTTTTGTGCAATATATAAATAAAAACATTGAAAATACATACAGTGCATTACAAACATTTAGGATTTGTGATTTGTTTTGTCTGTTTTTATCATGTTCCTTCAAGAATTCTTCACTCAAAGTTAGGCGCCACAAACTGGATGCTTTAACGTACTGACGCCTCCTGCAACACGGACCCTCCATTTTTAAGTTTTCGTCCGATAAACCCGCGGCTCACACTTCTAAATGCCGAATTTTTGACGAATATAAACTTATTTCTACGACTAATGTTTGACATAACATAAGCACGAGCGGGGCTCGAACTGACAATGTCGCTGACTCAAGGCAAAAATCCTTACCACTGAGTCAACAACGTAAATGACACATTGTTATACATGAATATGATTATGGATCCATGCACTATTCTGGGCATAAAAATTAGTATTCTAACATATATCATTATGTCTCATATTTCTTAAATATTGATATACAGTACACGACACGAGTTTTATACACCCCACCGTGGAATGACCACGGTGGAAAATCCACGGAGATACACCGTGTCCTCCGTGTTCCACGGTGTGTGTTATTTGCGAATACACACAGCTGCTAAGAGCTTTGTTCTGGCCACGGGCGCCTTGCGGGAGATGGGAAAATGTGCCGCAGGCCAAATAATCAAGATAAGGATGGAATTTTAATAAAAGAAAAAAATGTCAATATTTTCCCTCCTGATACTGATATTGTTTTTCAGCATTTTGAGCCAATTCCAACGATACCAAACACTATATATTATGTTTTTAAGAAAACCTGGTTTTGAAATTTTTTTCTTTAATAGTCTTCTTTCTTCATTAAAATATTCTTAAATTCTATGTTTAAATAATGCGTACTTGCAAGCAATTCCTGTTTTGAATGCGAATTAGTATATTCAGTAAATGAAAAACATACATGTACAACATGTGATAGGGATGTTTAATAATTACCGATGTGCTCTCTCTCTCTCTCTCTCTCTCTCTCTCTCTCTCTCTCTCTCTCTCTCTCTGACAAATGCACTGTTTAACATAATTACTTCCATCATATTGTGCTAATATGCATCTTGACAAATATAACTTGATCCAATATAGAAAGTAGCATTGTCGATTATTAACAATTTGGAATTAATTTATTACGTAATTAATAGAAGCAAAAATACAAACCATCGAATGATTTATTTTTAAAATCCCGAGTTAATTACATTTGACCGAGACTTATATTCGATGTACTTTGGTAGAGATTTTCATAACAAAAAATGTTCATCGGGAGTGTCTGGATAATGCAATGATTTTTGTATAATAAGTATATACCATGCAAATTCCTAGGATCTTTGTCACAGTATAACTAAATTACGGTTAGCTAGTTTGGATTTTGACTTCGTAAGAAAAGTGTGAAATATATTCGGTCGGCGCGATATCAGATCTAGTCTAAGATCACGGGTATTTTGCGCCGACCCAATATATTTCACACTTTCCGCAAGAAGCTAAGCACTTCTGTTGATTTCAAATACACGGATTAGCTGACCCCCATTGTTCTACTGAGGCGAACACCCCTTCGAATTTGCATGGAATGTACAAGTTATACACAGGTCATTGTTATAGTCATACATCATAGTACCGCTAACCCGACAAACATTTTTTTTTTTTAATTTTGAATAAGTTATTGAATGGCGAAGTATGACCAAACTGCAGATTGAACTTTATAGAGCCCCGCGCTAACATTACTTATATTTTTCAATGTATCAGAAGGGGTATGTTGCTGGTTAAGTTGTGTAAATTTCTTGACAAGCAATAAAATAACAACAAAAATGGTGCGTAAATAACCTTAAATTGGGAGCGTGTGTGTGTGTAGGGGGGGGGGGGGGGGTAGTAATCTGAAACTGTCTCAATTCCCCCTTCCGACTTCAATTTCTTAAATCGTGCAGTGGGTAGGTCGCTACAAGCTACAAGGCTACATCCTTAACTTTCAAGTTTTCAAATTACACCCTCTCCGATTCTACGTGCCTGTAATCAATATTTAAGGATGTAAATCCTCGGTGTCAAATGCAACTAGTTCATGAAAAAAAGACTAATATCAATATAAACAGAAATGACGTAACGATTATTTGCTTTTATTCATATACGCTATCGATTATTAAAATCTTTAATTTAATCTTTAGATGCATTAGATAATGAAATTTTAATAATCGATAGCGTATATGAATAAAAGCAAATGATCGTGAAGTCATTTCTGTTTATATTGATATTAGTCTTTTTTTCATGAACTAGTTTAATTTAATCTTTAGATGCATTAGATAATGAAAGCAAGATTATCAATCATTGATTATAATATCCATGAATGTATGCAGATACGGGAAGTTTGATACGCTCAATATAAATCTTGAAAGTATGTTATTTCTTTCTGATTAATGATCCATCCCCTTTCATTCTGATATTGTTTTTTATTTCCCATTTTGTTTTCTTTACATGTTAAATTTTTGGGCTGGTACGGGTTAGGACTAATGGATGAGTCCCCCCCCCCCCCCTTCTAAAACGATGTTACGTGCTTAGCTGTCTATCTCCTTCTCAGTCAAAAATAAAATAAAATAAATACATGCTATATGTACTGCAACATCATTGGATTTACTGGATAATTCTTCGATTTCACCTTCATAATACATGTTAATGCAAGCGGACTATCTAGGCTTCTTTTTTTCCATCTTCGCTAGCCGAGATTATTTGTCCACGAAGGCAAAGTTGACTGAAAACCCATTGCTAGCGCAGATGAGATGAATTTTACCCCCGTATTATGTTATAATTGACCAAAACCTAGTACGTTTGTTTTACAACTTTCATTTAGAAGACGCGCAAGTTTGTGAGTCACTGAATAGACGAGAAAACGTCTGCATTTTTATTTCAATCGTTGTCAACTCTATACTTTGTGATAGTTCAAGACTACATGTACTCAATTCAATTTCTTGGATCTCATCACCATTATGCAATGGTATACAAAAATATAAAGACAAAAAGATGTTATATATACATTTAGTAAATAATACATGCGTGTAATAAAGTATTTATCAAGTTAGAAAAAAAAACTAACTTAAAAAAAAAACGTGTTATTATTAATGTGAAGTATGGGCATTCTAGGTAGGGGAGCACATTTTATTTTATTATTTTCTTAATGAAAGTACGGAGTTTTCTAAAGGTTTGTTTAAAAGTAAAGATATTCTTAATATTTATTTGTTTAGGTGATAAAAATGTGATTCTTTGCTCACATTGCATCACAGTGGAGTACATAATGAAATTCATCTCCAATGTAAACATGTACATGTATATATCTGACCTTAATCACATATTCCTAATTACAATGAAAACTTTACGTAAAAATAAACCATTGCTTATGGTACACATTTCTTTGAACTGCTATTTATCAAATTGAAATTACTGGCATGTGATTGTTGTTGTTCATGACCCTTCTTTTATTTGGTGAAATTGTGCTGCACGTGCCGTGAAACAATGTACCGACGAGTGGTAGGAATAACACAGGTGTTATTATATACAGGATGTCGAGAATTTGGGCGTTTCATAAAAAGGTGTGAACGTCTGCAGGGAAGTCTACATACGGATATGTACCGAAAACACCAACGTATCATTAAACGACAATTACAAGAATTGAATGATTGATAGCTAATTTCTAAATAAGTAATGGGGTGGGGGCATGCATGCTGCCTAAGTGAAAAGGTTTTTGGGGTGAATCATTTCGGAAATTATTTCTTTGTTTTATCACACGGAGGTACACGGTGGCATCGACGGAGGTACAGGTGACATCCACGGAGATGCGCGGTGGCATCCACGGAGATCCTCCGTGGACTTCAATGTCTAGCTCGCGCGGAAAAATAGGACTTCAAAGGTGCCGACAATTTTAAAGGTCCACCGTGTTTGGGGCAAATTTGTTCCACCGCGTTGCGTGGAACACGCATAAAACTCGTGTCGTGTACTGTATGAAGTGGTACTAAAATCTATGATGATGAAAATTAGCAGTAGAAATCCAACGCTTATGGCTGCAAAATTGGACATTGATAGCCTTTATGATACTGGTACACAGGAAAATTGGTTGGGACAAATAAAAAGTTTCTTAATACTAAATCTTTCATCATTAAAAAAGAAAAAAAGAAAAAAAAAAGAATTCTATGTTTTAATGCAAGGTGAAGATAACGAACAGTGATCAATCTCATAACTCCTACAAGCAATACAAATTAGATAGTTGGGCAAACACGGACCCCTGGACACACCAGAGGTGGGATCAGGTGCCTAGGAGGAGTAAGCATCCCCTGTTGACCGGTCACACCCGCTGTGAGCCCCATATCCTGATCAGGTAAACGGAGTTATCCGCAGTCAAAATCAGTGTGCCAAGAACGGCTTAACAATCGATATGAAACACGTCAGACAGCATTTGACCCAATGCGAGGTTGTATTGACGAATTAGATCGTTATAACGAACATAGAATTTGCGAAATGCTGACTTCAATCGAGACTGTTGAAATCCCTGTACCATCAACTTGTTTGTCAGTAGCTTACCTCGATTTAAAAACTGACTATACCCAGAACAAGCTCTTGCATATCGAATCAGTTGAGATATATAAACACCATATGCAGGTGATAATGGAATATTGCTACATAAATGTGGGAAGTTGACGATGGAGAAGCTGAAATCATCCCGTTTGTCATACAGTTGAGTTGTTAGTTTACCGTTAATGTCTACTTTCAATAAAATATCCAAGTATGAAGCAGAAGTGGACGACTCTGTGGTGTCCTTTATTCCGAGCTCACAGGGATATATCAAATCAACATATGAATGAAAGCTATCATTGTTAATAGACGAAACGTCATCGATATATCTAAAAGTCGAATTGAAGTCACAGCGAGAGATTTTTTCTTCTCACGTAGAAGTTTTTGAATACACTGTATGTATTTCATTATTATCATTATTTTAATACGCCCTGAAACTGATGTTTATTCTTATCTAGCATATTTATGGTATCTTGTGTTTTCATGTTTTATATGTACAATCAGGATAGGTACAGCTGCGGACTGTTTACATGTGATAACGCCTTTTATATCATTGCTTTTTAATCTTTTATTTATTTTCTATGTATTATGTGTAAAACATTGTGTTGTAAGGTATATATGCATTGTAAAGCACCTTTGAGCGCACATAGTGTATGAAAATGGTGCTATGTAAATATGGTATTATTTATTTATTTTTTAATGAAAGCATATTTTACAAATACTTGAAGAATTACTATATTGATAATATTAACATGCAACTACATAACATCGAATTCTTTAAATGTGCAAAATTACTATTCTATAGTAGAATTAGAAAGAACTATGAATTACAAGACTATTTGAAATTTCCAATTGTGAAAGTATTATGCTTTTAAAAAGTTAAGAATATCTGCCCACCATTTAGAAATTCAAACTGGCATATATTCAAAACCATGTATTCCAAACCGTTTCTCTCAGTTTTGTAAAACTTCTGTTGAAGATGAGTTACATTCTTTATATGACTGCTTTATGTATAAAGAAATAAGAAAGTAAAATTACCCTTTATTACATCTACAATTCAAATGATGATATATCAAAGGGAAACCATTGTAAATTACTATGTACCTTGTCAATGCAGTTCATGCTAGAAGGTTATGTGAATTTTTATAGGAAAATGTTGACTTATGCAACAAACGTAAAGTGCTATGATTATACTAATGAAAGGCGAAGATAACGAAAAGTGACCTCTGGTGTGTCCAGGGGTCCGTGTTTGTCCAACTATCTATTTTGTATTGCTTATAGGAGTTATGAGATTGATCACTGTTCGTTATCTTCACCTTTCATTGTGTAGCATTGATTGTATGAGAACATGTTTCGTGAATCAATAAATTGAATTAAAATTATTCAGGTAGGGGCCAATTACGTTCACTTTGACTTATTTTAAGATGCATTGTTTTGTATTTAGCCAGTCGATTATGGATGGAAGGTCCTTGGTGCTTGTGATCAGGATTAAATAGAATTTAAACTCTATATATGTGTGAAACTACATTACAAAAGTTGTATATAGCTGTACGCCCATAATAAGTGTAAAATTACTATTCTTAAACGACTACATACCCTTGTTGCAGAAACTCCCTAAGTATCCGGGTGTACAGCCCTCCAGACAAGACCCAGTGATTGGATTACATGTCATGTTTCTGCAATGACTGCTGCAGTGATTTCCACAATCTTTGCCGTAGGTTCCCATGGAGCATTCTAGAATAACATTAAGGGGAAACAGTATTAAATTAAAAATTTGCCCCTCGAGCTTTTCCTACATAACAATAAATATTTATGTCAAACGTAGTTTGCCGGTATATCCTGGATTACAGCCATCGTCACATATTCCTGTTGTCCTGTTACAGGGGCGGTAACTCAGACACTGTCCACTACAGTTATACACACAATCAATGCCGTATGATTCTGCAAGACACTCTGGTACAGTACAATTTTATTGGAACATTTGCAGCCATTCACCGGCATTGGTGACGTCTCTATATGAGTGAAATATTCTCGAGAGGGACGTCAAACAATATTCAATCAATCAATCAATCTATGGTTTGACGGGACGTCGGGACCGAGAACGGAACCCGGGCTTAACATTAGGTATTTTAACGTAGGATAACGTAATTAATATAACTTCAAAAAGTCTAGTCTTTAATTTATCGTGAGGAATGGTCGTGTATAGTGTTGAAAAGTCATTGGTTTTAATGTTATTGAAAATGAGGATATTTCGTCTGATGTACTGATATAGCATCTTTTTTTTTTTTTACTTTCAATGACATATTAAATGTAACAATCATGAAGTTAGTGCCAACATTTACTATAATTCATTCAATAATGTACATTATAGGATAGAATTTTGAATTTGATTGACAGAATTTGGAATGATTTAATTACATTATGGAACTTTGATATACTTTAATGAATATAATCTTGATAATTTGGTAAAAACCGATTACATGAAGTAATTGTACACACTATCTTACGTCAACAAATTCAAGTGGTACATGTAAGTTGACGAAATCATTGTAAATAGAACTATTCTACTTCGATCGATACACACATTGTGATTCTTAGTACCCGAGGAAACAATTGAAATGTAGTGTGGGACGTGTGATTATAAAACTCCAAAGATATTGAGGCTTGACCCAGGAAGTCGTTGCTCTCATCACTGACTTTGAAACCATGACTTACGAATGTAATATTTAGTTAGAAAATGTTTTTTTTTATGAAAAACAAATGTCTCACCAGCTCCCTAAATTGGAAGTGCTCCAAATAAAACCTTCCTTTAATGTACTGCTTTGTATGAAGGAGAAAGCATGAGCAGGGAAATATACACTATGAACTTCAATAAGCCACATAGGAAAAGTGTTCATAAACTATTTTACCACCCACCCCTTATATCCACCATACCTTTCAGGATAACAAATGGATCCCCTGTTCCGATAATTGTACAACATTTGAAGTTAATCGGATAAGCAATATAGGAGGAGAAGTGATCACAAGCTATTTTAACATTATCCACCCCTCTTAGATCTACTATAACTTTTAGAAAAATAATTGGATCCTCCTGTCCCGACAATATGCACATCTACAAATGGCAATGAAGCATTGTACAAACTTTCAAGTCTATCCGATAAGCTATATAGGAGGAGAAGCGTTCACAAGATTTTGTGACAGACAGACGGACGGATGGATGGAAAGTAGAAAAACAATATATTTCCCCCTGAAAGATGGGAGACATAACAATATGCTATATGAAGGGAGGTATAATTCTTCAGAGATAAAGCATTTTCAAAAATAGAATATTCGTTAGTAAAATATAAGTTAGACACTTACTTTCCCTACAGTTAGGGGACCCCGTCCACCCAGAGAAACACGTGCAGGATCCGTCAACAGAATCACAAATGTCGAGGCAGTTCTGAGAACAATTCTGGGAGCAGTTGAGTCCATATGTTCAATTGTCACATGCTTAAATACATACACAATGATACTAATCGCAATTAATGAGAAATGAACAAAAAGTGTTACTATCCTTTATAAACTACATACGTTTGTTGCAGAAACTTCCCAAATAACCGGGAATACAGCCCTCCAAACAAGATCCATTAATTGGATTACATGTCATATATCTGCAATGACTGCTGCAGTGATATCCACAACCTTTGCCGTACGTTTTTACTGAGCATTCTACAAGAATATTTGAGAGAAGCAATATAAGATTATTTATTTATCATTCGAGCTTTTCCTGCAAGATGAAAAAGTGAACTTTGGATATCGAACAGCAATCAATCCCATAAATTTTATAAAGAGTACAACATTGAGAACAGGGCACACACAAACCCCTGGAAAGACCAGAGGTGAGATCCGATGCCAGGGAGGAGTACGCATACCCTGTTGACCGATCACACCCTTCGTGGACCCTAAATGTTATTCAAGTAAACGGAGTAATCCGTAGTCAAAATTAGTATAAAATGAACGGTCTAAAAATCGGCATGAAACACGTCAGACTGCATTCAATATACATGTATGATGATGTATGTCAAACGTAGATAAAGCGCACATATATTCTGAAAATTGACAGTATTATAGAAAAGCTTTTTGGAAAAATAGGTTTACACTTTATTGATCATTTTTGTACTAATTTGTTGATCATTTGAAATACCGAAGCTGGAAAAGAATTTTTTGATACTAGTATGTAAAAGATATATGATGCAAAAAATATTAGTAAGAAACGTCATATCAAGAATTACTCTTTTCGCAATCGGGAGTCCTCCATCCCGGTTTACATCCGTATGTACAGCTGCCTGTGATATGGTCACATGACTGATTGATACAGTTCTCGTTACATCTTACAGAGCAGTTTTCTCCATACCAGCCAGCAATGCAAACTAAAAGAAGAGAAATTGACAATGATAATTATCTCGAAATATCGAAATTTACTACGGCAGCTAGGGGTATTTTTCCACTGATTTGTGTTTGCTAATAGCCTAAAAGGGTCAATCCAATGTTACGTGAATTTATGTATTACATTAGACTACCAATAATCATTATTGTACAAATAAAAAACGGAGCAAAATCGTTTTTCAATTCATCCTGACAAAAATAGCACAAGGCAAATATTTCCATGGATACCATGCAACATTTGTGTGATACTGCTGTTTATTTATGTCCCTTCATTTTCTACCTTGGACGCAAGTCTCGGTGTTCATTGCGGATGAGGCTAGTGCATATGTCTAAAAAGGTGTACATATTTGTAAGCACAGCAGCTGATTCTCATCTATGGATGATGTTAGTTCCGTTTTACATTATATAATACTACAAACTGTATGATGGGTGATAACACCTATTCCTCTTCTACAGCACATCTAATTATATTCGGTGCAGCTTACAATTTTGCTAAGATCAATCATCTCATTCTGATATTTATTGAAATAGTATTTTCAACATCAGTTGATGATAATGCTAATATGGATGTCATAATTGAATATGTTGAGAGCAAATACTTCATGCATATGTATTGTAGGGAAAATGTCAAAGACCCCTGCAAAACGTAAACGTCTGAGAGCAAGGGAAAACAATGATGTTCCTGGACCTTCTACAGAACCAGACCATCATCCGCTGTCCAGTGTGGTGCCAATGATTGACTATGCGGAGCTGGCAAGACACATTGTGCAACAACAAGCAATCCAAGGACAGGCGGAACAACAGTTGGTTACCGAAAACAATGTACAGGGGAGCCAGCCAGAAGCTGCAACACCCACAATGACCTCAGCAACAGTGTCAGGTGGAACCCATAGTGTGGGGGCTACCAATGTCCTACCTGGACCACAGTCTGTCTCTCCCATGGACACCCCCAACATTTCTAATGTGGGTTCGATTTTAGATGTAGTTTTCTCAGGTGAGTCAGTAAGGTCTCCACCAATCAAGATGTTAGATGCGGTACCTTTAGGTGCTACGATTTCGGTTAAATTGAAAAATAAGATTTGGGCAAATGAGTTTGTTGATTTGCGCTCACTTCTTCCTGATCAATCTGAAGAACCACTCTCTATCACCATCAAAGCTGGTAAAATTGATGTGGAGCACACATCTAAAAACAAATCACCCCTCAGCATTAGTCAGTGGACTGATGCTTTTTTGATTTTCTCCACTAATCACATACAGAAAAATCCCCAGGAGGCTGAGAATCTGCTCAAGTACTGTTTTTCAGTGAGGGAGATGAGCCGCATATACATTGATTCAGCCTGGAGGGGCTATGATGAGAGTTTTAGGCGGCTCAGAGAATCTCACACACTGCCTTGGGAAACTTCTGTCCCAGAATTAAGACTCAAGGCAGCCTCTATGGGGTTTAAGGTTTCTGGAAAACCAGCAAACCAGACTTATGGGAAACAGAATCCTTTTCGTCCCTTCTCGGGTAAAGTCTGCTTCGCATTTAACAGAGGTCAGCAATGCGCATCAAACCCCTGTAAATACGCTCACCTTTGTCAAGAGTGTACCGGCAAACACCCAAAATCTAAATGTTTTCAAAGGGAAAAGCAACATTTCAAAGGAGGCAACAGGCAAAAACAATCTGCCAACGCCTATACACCCAACAAACCTGCAAAGTGAGCTCCAAGGATACCCCATTGATAAAGTAGAATTTTTGATACATGGGGTTACCCATGGTTTTCGTTTAGGTTGCATTGGCTCGCCAGACACGCATGAACCTCATAATCATAAATCTGCATTACAACACCCGAAAGTGATAGAGGAATATATTAAAAAAGGTTTAGACACTCAGAGAATACATGGTCCATTTCCCTCTCCTCCTGTTACTAATTTTAAAACCTCTCCCTTGGGGGTGGTCCCTAAGTCGGACCCTGGTGATTGATCTGGTGGTGGGTGTTAAAAAACCCTTTCATTGGATCCGCCTTACTAAGGAAGCAAGGGCAGGTATGGCTACATGGTTACTTTTTCTTTCCCATTTTAATGGCAAATCTGTTTTCCTGCCATTGGATTGGGATTCGTCTGACTGTTTACAGTTATACACTGATGCATCGGGAACTAAGGGATATGCTGCTATATTAGGCGCCTACTGGTTTGCTCAGCCTTGGCTAGAACACATGCAACATTGTCAGATTGCAGTCAAAGAGCTTTATCCCATATTTCTTGCTCTGGAAATCTGGGGCTCATGTTTACAAAATAGGAGAATTCTTTTCTTTTCTGATAACATTTCTGTTGTATACATTATCAATAAGCAGTCAAGCAAAGATAAAACGTTAATGGCCTTGGTCCGCATACTAGTGTTAGTGTGTCTATGTAAGAATATCTTGTTCAAAGCAAAACATATTCCCGGGAAATGCAACATAATTGCAGACAGTCTCTCTCGTTTTCAATTTCAGACAGCCCGGTTCCAAGCTCCATATTTGGAGCAGTATCCCACCCCGGTTCCGGAACATTTATTGCAGATTTAACTTCAGCAACAGCTCATATTCTGACAGCTTCCTTAACACAGGCATCTCGAGCTGCATATAGGCGGTCTTGGGACCTATTCCTGAATTACAAACCAGTTACTAACTTACCTTTGCAAGTCTCTGATGTATGCAACTTCATTGGACATTTATTTCAATCCAATCTGAGTGCAAGCACTATATCATCACACATATCTGCTCTGGGCTATGTCCACAAATTGTTCAATTTGCCAGATCCTTCTCAAGCCTTTGTAGTAAAGAAACTTCTGCGTGGTTGTCACAAATTGGCAGGGACTGTAGACTCAAGGCTACCGATAACGAAAGATATTTTAGCAAAACTTATTGCGGCTTTGTCTCATACGGTTGCAGCAAAAGCCAACTGCATATTATTAGATGCTCTGTTTAAATTATGCTTTCATGCATTCCTTCGCCTTGGGGAAGTTGTTTCAAAATCTGCAGGAAGTAGCAGTTTGGTGGTGCAGCGGTCAAATGTCGCCTTTCAATTTGAGGGTTCTTTACTGAAATCAGTGTAGATAGTTCTACATCATTTCAAAAATCAGAAACATAACAATCCTTTTGTCATTACACTTGAGAGCAGCATAGATCCAACAATGTGCCCTGTTGCAGCTTTGCATCGCTATTTATCACATTTCAAGCATTCTTCGGGACCCTTATTCCAGTTCATAGGGGGAAACCCTGTTACATATTCTTATGTCTCCACTCAACTCTATGCCGCTGCAACCTTTGCTGGTCTGAACCCAAAGTTGTACAAAGGTCATAGTTTTAGAATAGGTGCTGCTACATATGCCACAAGTCTGGGTTATTCTGAGAATCTGATCAAACAATTAGGCAGATGGAACTCTAATGCCTTTCGTCGCTACATAAGAATACCTGCTTTCAACCTTTAACTTATTTTTTACCCCATCCTCTGATATATTTTTTTTTTACTTGGTAGTCAGGGTGCTTTCAGGTTCAGCAACAACCTTTGGCAGGTCAGTGTCTCACTGCTGCTAAAGACTGCATCACTTGCGTGCATATATCAATTGAAAATTTGGGCAGGTCAGTGTCTAACTGCTGCTAAGGACTGTATCAATTGACTGTTATATCAATTTTAAGACTTCGAGCAGGTCAGTGTGTAACTGCTGCAAAAAGTTTGGTACTATGTAAATATTTAAACAAAATAGGTTTTTTGCAAGTTGGTATCTGTTATATTTTCTTTGTAGTAATTCTTTTTTGCAAGTTGTAGAGAAAATGTTTTCTGTTTTATATGCTACACATTGGTACGGTATACATTGCTATATGTGGTTGGTGCAATATACCTTACTGACTCACTTAGTTACGCTATCCTTTTATACACAAATATGTCCAAAGTATGTCTTGTTATATACAATATCCTTTATGTTATAGCACAGGAATGTGTCAACTTTGGTAACCATATACACTGTTAATTGCAATCGGGTCAGTAGTTAACTGTTCATGTGTGATAAATGTTTATTAACTCTCCACAGTCAAACTAGTTATTTCTCTCTGCTCACCTTGGATGGTGCCGATATGATACTGTGTTTCATATCTTGTGGCCTTATTTGTTCGCCATCTTTTTGCTCTGGGTTTGATTTGATGAATTTTTATTTGTCATCTTATAGCGTAGCATTATTTAAGTTATTTTGTCTTCTTTGGGGGAAATCAGACTTTGAGTAATTTAGCTTTGCAGGTACTTTCATGTAGAATGTATTATCTGATTTCCCCCAAAATCTTATGTTGAAGATTTCTTTCGTCATTTGGTATTGTAATAAATGACAAATTTTCAATCTCAATCATTCTTTGTTCAGATTTTTTATGACAGCAAAAACGAGCTACGGTGAGCAGAGTTTGGGTAATAGAAGCTGATAAACATAAAATCAATATTATGGAACATAATAGCATTTATGTTTAAAGCGTATATATGTGTCATTTGCCCTATTGGGGACCTCGTATAACTTTACCCCGTTGGGGGCCTCAAGTTTGTTAGCCAATCAATGGCTTGGATAGGCACGCGATAGCTTGTGTTTTGCACACGTTAGCCTTTTCATATACATGGGATTCAGTGAATACAAATTGTAAAGCGGATCAAAGTTTTTTCATTTTGTTCAACCCTCCACCACCCCAACTTTCCGTCCTCAATATGGAGGGTTACTCCGGTGCTATGCAATCTTTTTATATAGGCTTTTAATCATTTGGGTTGGCCTTATTTGTTCGCCATCTTTTTGCTCTGGGTTTGTTTTGATGAATTTTTATTTGTCATCTTATAGCGTAGCATTATTTAAATTATTTTGTCTTCTTTGGGGGAAATCAGACTTTGAGTAATTTAGCTTTGCAGGTACTTTCATGTAGAATGTATTATCTGATTTCCCCCAAAATCTTATGTTGAAGATTTCTTTCGTCATTTGGTATTGTAATAAATGACAAATTTTCAATCTCAATCATTCTTTGTTCAGATTTTTTATGACAGCAAAAACGAGCTACGGTGAGCAGAGTTTGAGTAATATAAGCTGATAAACATAAATGTTATTTTGACACTGAAAATATCACTGTTATGACTTCGACAGTGTGAAAATATTAAGTGGATGAATTATACTATGTTGCTATTGAAAAATATGAAAGAATAAATAGTAATACGCGCCTGCAGTGGAGAAGAGTGTACTTCCCTGGATCTTCGACAGAAGTTTTCAGAACGTGTTGATGGAATACCACGAGAGCCAGCGATTCTGGGACACCGTGATGTGGCCGCTGCGTGTAGTGGAACATACACACGTCACGCTCAACTTTATCCTGAAATTAAACAGTTAATGATCACCTATAATGAAGAGTTGGAAATATTGGATATATCTGTTGCAGAGAAACGTGACGAAAAAATGCGTACCAAAATATTATAATTCGTATAAATTGAACAAATTGTATACTGATGTTTAATAATCAGAATACGACATTTAAAATTCTGGATTCTGGCACCTGCATCATATTCTTCGAATGTTAATTCATTACATAATGGCCTGCATATTTTATCATGAGTTAATCTCATTATATTGCACTACAATTATGACGGGTAGACATGATGTTAATATGTTTTCAAGGATTTGTCTTTAGTTATTACATGAAATGAAAGTTATATTCCATGCATCTTCTAAATTTCCAACATTACAACTGAAGCACGTAAATACAAAACGTTCTACATAAAACATTTTTGTTTGGAAGTTAGTAACGTTTTTATATATGTATTTGCGATCAAGGTAGAAATTGTTAATTGTTACTTTTTAATGTTACAGTTAGAGTAGGAAAGGTGGAAATGGGAACAATCTAAGCTTTACCAATTTAACTTTAGCAATGTAGTGCAATTCATCTTCATCGTATGCTATACAATCCAAAATCTTGAACTATCCAGACACAAAATTAGGCAACAAACTGTGAATTATACATTACATATAAAGCATACTATGTTCATTGCGGTATGCGGTGCAATTCACTAGATATCAGGATATCCTCAATTTGATTCATGTCATGTTCAGACTCAATATACATAGATAGATAGTGTAAATTAAAGTATGGTTTATCATTTTATTATAAGCACATAACCTTTTATCTATTTGTCTTCATAATCCACTTTTCGTCAATGATATAGGTGCACATTTTCTGCTTGACAATTTTAATCTTATATTACAGATAATTCTGCTTCACATACTTTAATATAATTTTGGCCATAGCATGACCCATTTTCTCAACTGACGTAGAAAATTTAATGACGTAAACATTCAATACTCACGGCGCTGTTTTGCAAGCGGAAGTGTCTGATGACATAGTCCGCGTATACGTTTTCTTTCTGGTTTCGTATGCTGATGTTGCCTTTCTTGATCTTGTCACTGGAATTTGGCCAGTATTCGACACATTTGTTCTGATAAAGATAGGGTCCAAGTAAGGTTGTTATCATAATACAACTTTACTGCGAGTAAGATCACGTTACGTACATGTAGAGCCATGTGATCAGTTTATTATCACCTTATTGCACATGTACAAAATGTATCCCTTGTATGCATGCAAGGTGAAGATAACGAACAGCGATCAATCTCATAACTCCCACAAGCAATACAAAATAGATAGTTGGGCAAACACGGACCCCTGGACACATCAGAGATGGGATGCTATTAATCATTGATTTTGAATCATAATATCAAGTCTCTTTCTAACCTTCTTTCCGTCTTTGAGATTCGTCAGACAAACAATTACACTAATGTCTTCTTCCCAGACCATTTTCCAGAAAACAACAATTGTCTTTGATTTTGGTCCTGATAAATATAAACAGGCATATTGGAACATACCCAGGATTCAGAGTAAACAAATCACCAAAAGAAAATGACATGTCCAGTCGTCTATTTTAATGTTACAAATTCACAAAATATGTTGGAATAATAACGCACACTTGAAAATCGATATATGAAGATATACATTGTATATTTACCTTGCGCTGCAATATACGATTTCTTTCCTTGCACATCCTGTGTCCATGACGAATTTGAAGATTAATATTATGAATAAAATTACTCATTGATTTTTCAACAATTTCAATCTGCATTTCTTGTATAAAAACTAAATGATGGCTACTCATTTGCATTATATATGTAGATTTTGTTTCTTTGGCGATACAGAGTTTTATTTGTGTACTTAATTAACATTAACCGCTAAAAAAATCGATTCAAATCACTGACCTCAATATAATTCGCGTTAATGTAGTCTGACTCTTTTGGGGATGTTTCCAGAACAACACGTGAATGGTCATCTACTCAAAACAAAATGTACACTGTTGATATTTATCACAATACTTATTACTAGTTCAAAGAACGTCACATTGAGACACTTACACGGGAAAATCGTGGTGTACCGATTTTTGGCAACATTTTCCTGTTTCTTTCCTTCATTACATGGGTGTAGTTCTCCTCTAGGAATTGTCTACACACACCAGTGAATGAAACGATAAAATTGTGTATGTAGAGAAATAATGTTAATACAATAAAAGTCTATATGCAACATTAACAGAATACATTTAATATCTTATTTCTGTACAGAATAGTGAGGACTGATTCTTAATCTTTATTACAAGTCTTCGTCAGATACTGTAAATATATTACATTTGGCTGTGTATTCTATTCAGCGCCTTTGGTGGAACGCAGCTTCCGCTAAATCAAGTACATCGCTAAATGCCATCCGTAAATCTAGATTTTTAAAGTAATTCAGGAATGCGCTAAATCAAATCTACGCTAACTTGTTGAAAAAACGATTTCCGCCAAATATCGTACACGCCAAATATAATACGTTTACAGTATCTTGGATGACTTGATTCCACACTTACCTGTACAATGAACAAACTAAGATATAAGTTATATTTTCAAAACAAACAAACAAAACCCCCACCAGTTTAAAGCCTCCAAAGAAATAATACTAAAACGTTTTGCTAAATCATTTTCATATATCAAGAAATTACAGACAATCATGCACAATATCCACTTAATTTCAATTGAACTATTCATATGTACGAGTCATCTGTTACATAATTTTATTAATCAAAAGTTGCACATCATGTATTCTTCTTTGAACTTGGCATTCTGATTTTCAGACAAGACGAATATTGCTGTATCAAAATCTGAGACAGATATGTCTATTATAGTATTCGTCATTAGCATTTCCCCGTTAGTTTTTAATTATAAGCCAGGATTTCCGATTCCACTCATTTCCATATCTTCATGTCTTTTAGCACCTGTAAAATATTATACATGTTGTATGAAATTGAATTACGACATGTAATGCTAATGTAAGCCAACAGGAAAAATAAACAACACGACAATAATTACTTTTGCCTGTGCTCAACTCCCCCCCCCCCCTCCCCCCCCCCCCCCAACTAAATCAGTGATTAAAACATATAGATTTCTAACATAGTTACCTTAATAATGAATATTGCTGATATGATATGCCATACTTGATATTATTAACAATAAGGTATCCTTTACAGCAGCAGAATTACCTATTGTTAACGTTTCTGGGACAGAAGAAAACGCTACCGTCTCCGTGTCTTCATGTGTTCTTTCTTCTCCATCTACAGAAAGAAGTTTTAGTTTTGAGAGGAAGGTTTGTCTATATTTCATTGTTAATGTCTTAACGATTTTATTTTAACATATCCCTTAAAATTGATTCAGTCTTCTGTATAAATTTCACGAAGGAAAATGGTTAAAAATACATTATGTGATTCATTTGTCAATAGATTAACAATAAAATGTACCGTATAGATGAAGTACAAATACCGTATATACAGTATCCCTGTGATGAGTATACCAATAAGACCCACGGCTCCCACCGTCCCTCCCACGACTTTTGTTAATGTGTCAGAATCTGTCGTATCGGACTGTGCTGCAGAAACTCCGGACCCCAAATATTCTGATAATGAAAATATTCTCTCAAACGTATGATAACGGAGAAGAATTAACATAGAACGTTTTTGTTTGATTGCCTATCTGTTTAAGACAAGAGAAAACTTTGAAAAAGCACCATTTTCTTTCAACCTATGTCGATTCGATATCCAGTTAACTCGAAATAAAAGATATCACAGAGAATCTTCCATATTTGCTTCGTACTTGAATACTTCATTGAATATAGATGTAAACGGCAAACCAACAACTCATCTTAATGACAAACGGGATGATTTCATCTTTTCTATCGTTATCTTCCAATATCTATGTAGCAATACTTCATTATCACCTGCGTATGTTGTTTATGTCTTTCAACTGATTTGGTACACGTGAGCTTGTTCTGCTTATGGACAGTTTTAACACGAGGTAGGCTAATGACAAACAAGTTTATGTTCTAGGTGTTTCAACAGTCTTGTTTAAAGTCAGCATTTCGCAAATGTTATGGTAGTTATAACAATCTAGTTTCCGAATACAGTCTGTCATGAGGTTTAATCCTGTCTAACGTGTTTCGTATCAATTCTTAGGCCGTTATTCAGACTCTGACTTTGACTATAGATTGATTGTATCTTGTTTTAACGTCCCTTTCGAGAATTTTCACTCATATGGAGTCGTCACCAATACCGATGAAGGGCTTCAAACTTAGACGTATTTTCGGCGTTCACGGCCTTACAAACAAAACACATCGAAAAATATACTGTTTGGTATAGAATACATTCCTTTGATAGGTGTTGAACTATTGACCCATTACTATAATCTGGCATGGTGGATTTATTTGAATTTCTTCCTTAACCTGGACGGGTCCAAATACTCGTCCGATTCGTTCATTTTTCACTCCTGTCGAGACGTATACAACTTTAGATGAAGTGTTAACATTTTGAGTTATGCATGGTGCTCACGGCCGCAGCAGGTAGTGTTATGACTCTTGGCGAAGGATCAGGCACTATCTATGAAAATGTCTATGGTTTGACGGCACGCTGGGACCGAGAACGGAGCCCGGGCTTAACATTAGGTATATTAAAGCAGGATAATGTAAGATAACTCCAAACGGAGTTTCTTCCCCTTTTCAAACGTTCAGCGGTGAAAAAATATAAATTTTTGCATATGGACAATTACAAAATATTATCGTACGTTTTTTTTTTATATATATATACCTGGTATATTTAGCATAACTAGTGATTTACAATCCAAGTTCTACAAAATCTATAACACAGAAACGAATTTGAATCGAATATGAGGATATTTCGTCTGATGTACTAATATCAAATCTTATATATTTTTGGACTTTCCATGACAAATCAAATCTAGCAATTTTAAAGTTAATGCTAACATTTATTATAATTTATTCATTAATGCACATTACACGATACAATTTTGAATTCGATTGAGAACCGTTCTTAGCTCACTGATTTTGACTACAGATAACTCAGTTTACTTGATCAAGATATAGGGCTTATGGCAGGTATGGTCGGTCGACAGGGGATGCTTACTCCTCCTAGACACAAGATCCCACCTCTGGTATATCCAGGGGTCCGTGTTTGCCCAACTATCTATTTTGTATTACATATAGGAGTTATGAGATTGATCACTGTTCGTTATCTTCACCTTTCACAGAATTTGGAATGATTTAATTACCTTATGGAACTATCAAGTTTGATATACTTTAATGAATACAATCTTGATAATTTGGTAAAAACCGATTGCATGAAGTAATTGTACACACTATCTTACGTCTACAAATTCAAGTGGTACATGTAACTTGACGAAGTGATTGTAAATATATAACTTATGTAAATATATAAGACGATTCTACTTCGATCGATAGCCACATTGTGATTCTTAGTACGTGAGGAGAAAATCTAAGACATGGGACATATTTGAAATGTAATGTAGAACGTGTGATGATAAAGATTTTGAGGCTTGACCCAGGAAGTCGTACCTCTCATGCGTTGCAGCTCATGAAACCAAGGAATGACTTACTTTGGGACCATGACTTACAAACATAATATTTAACTAGAGATAGTTTTTATGAAAAACAAATGTCTTCCCAGCTCCCTAAATTGGAAGTGCTCCAAACGAAACCTCATCCCCTTAATGTACTGCATAGTATGGAGGAGTAAGCATGAGCAGGAACATAAACATTATGAACTCCAATAAGCCACATAGGAGAAGTGTTCACAAACTAGTTTACACCTCCACCCCTCAGATCCACTATACCTTCAAGGATAACAATTGGATCCTCCTGTTCCGATAATTGTACAAAATTTGAAGTTAATCGGATAAGCAATATAGGAGGAGAAGTGATCACAACCTATTTTAACATTATCCACCCCTCTTAGATCTGCTATAACTTTTAGAAAAATAATTGGATCCTCCTGTCCCGACAATATGCATATCTACAAATAGCAATGAAGCTTTGTACAAATTTTGAAATATATCAGATAACCCATATAGGAGAATTGTTCACAAGCCATTATGCATCCTCCACCCCTCTTAGATTCACTATAACTTTTAGGAAAATAATTGGATCCTCCTGTCCAACCAATGTGCACATCTACAAATGGTAATTAAGCATTGTACAAAGTTTGAAGTCTATCCGATAAGCGCGATATAGGAGGAGAAGCGTTCACAAGATTTTGTGATAGACAGACGGACGGACAGACGACGGACAACAGGGATCAGAAAAGCTCAGAGATAGAGCATTTTCAAAAATAGAATATTTGTTGGCAAAATATAAGTTAGACACTTACTTTCACTACAGTTAGGGGACCCTGACCACCCAGAGGAACACGCACAGGATCCGTTAACATTGTTATTATATAAAGAACGGCCTAGCAGTTGGTATGAAATATGTCAGACAGCATTCAATATACATGTATGTCATTTATAGTTAAAGCGCACATATATTTGTATTCTAAAAGTTGACAGTATCATACAAAAGTTTTTGGAAATATATGTTTGCACTTTATTGATCATTTTTTGTACTAATTGGCGATCATATGAAATACCAAGGCTGAAAAGGATTTTTTTTGGATATTTTTAAAACTATATGATGCAAAGAATATTAACAAGAAACACAGTATTAAGAATTACTCTGTGTGCAGTTGTGAGTCCTCCATCCCGGTTTACATCCGTATGTACAGCTGCCTGTGATATGGTCACATGACTGGTTGACACAGTTCTCATTACATCGCACAGAACAGTTTTCTCCATAAAACGTAGCATTGCAAACTAAAAGAAGAGAAATAGACAATGCTGATAATATTAATAATAATAATAATAAGGCCTTTATTTATCCAGGATTATATATTTAGCGATAACACTAGTTTTCAATATGGGCCAGCATAGAACATACATACTGACAGATATTAGTAAAATAATGCAAATAAACTTAAGAAAAGATTTTGAATTTAAGATAAATAGGTACAAAATAAAGCCTAAACATTATGGTGATGATCGCTAAGATAATTTATCTCAAAACATTGAAATTGACTACGTTAGGTAGGTATATTTCGCAACTGATTTATTTTCGCTAATACCCTAAAAGGGTCAATCCAATGTTACGTGAATTTACGTATTACTTTAGACTACCAATAATCAGTATTGTGCAAATAAAAACCGGAGCAAAATCGTTTTTCAATGCATCCTGGCAAAAATAGCACAAAGGAAATATTTCCATGGATACCATATCTAGTTTTCTTTGATAATACTTGATGAATAACATGTACTTTGAATAAAATCAAAATGAACTTTCATAACACAGCTCATAAACTGTTACATAGCATGTCATATTTCATATTGCCATGAAGCCGATACTTTTCATAAAACCTATTTTTAAAGAAAAAAATATTGAGAGGTTTGACAAATCCCTTCATTCAAAAACACCATACCATTCAGAATAAGGAGACAATTATCTCGTTATAACGAAATAGCTAATTCGTTATAACGAGATAACTAACTCGTTATAACGATATACTAACTCGTTATATACGAGATAATGAATTTGTTATAACGAGATAACTAACTCATTATAACGAGATACTAACTGATTATAACGAAATAATTAATTCATTATAACGAGATACTAACTCGTTATAACGAGATACTAACTCCTTATAACGAGATAATTAACTCGTTATAACGAGATACTAAATCGATTTAGATGGGCTTTTTTCACCTTTTGAAAGTGAACCTAACCGGCTATCGTACATAAACTCTTTAGCATAGGCCTATATTTTGCACCCCTTCGCCAACAATGGTGGCGCATCTATTTGAGTGAAAAATTCTCGAATGGAACGTAAAACTATATGAAATTAATTAAAACACCCTGTTTACATTTCCGTTCAATCAAGTATGCTCTAAAGAGCGATATTATCGCACAGTGTACACAAAAATGCCATTGTTTGGATTCTTTTTTATATGTGACAGAAGGATAAGGTCAGAGAGCCAGATGTAATATGTATGTGAATCGTCAACATTTCTGGAGAATGAGTTGTCTAATCATAAGGAGATGCATTGTCTGTGGTCATTTATGTCGCACACATGACTCTAGATATGGTTTCCACACCACTTCCGAGGTTGCGGTAGCTCAGTGATGGAGTATTCGCCTTGTACACGGGAGGTCATGAGTTCGATTCCCTCTCATGCCATGATCACCTCAAACCTACGATGTAACCACACATGTAGGTAGTGGTTGCTCTTTTACTAGACACTCGACATTTAGAAGTTAGAATCATAATCTTCCGGATATGACCTTAAAAACGGAGATCCCATATCGCGACAGGCTTTTGCACAATAAAGACTCCGCAGTTGTGTTAAGTAGGGTCATCGAAATATGTCAAGAAAAAAGCATTAATAAACAGATCAATTTTTGACAAATTCTGTAAACACAACTCTTTGATACGAAAACAATATTTATATGTCATTAAGTACACATAGACCTCCCATACATTTTTCACCCGACCGACATTCTCTACATCAGCTGTGTATCACGTGATCAAATATCAAGATAAAATCGTACCGTGAATGTATATATCGTTCAATTGGCACGGTATCCAGATATCAATGCAAGTTAAAGTTAATATAACTTCAAAGCATATTATTTTTTTAATTTGAAATGTGTTTGGAACAAGTTTATCGTAACTTGTAACATGTCTAATTTTTGCATTGAATATGCAAGATGCAGCGATTTTTACATATACGAAGTTGAATCTAGCCTGAAAAACATGTTTTTTGTTGACGCCACAACTTCCTCACCTAACTTTCCCTTTGCACTGAAGCTCACATGTCACACAAATCAAACATCTTTCATTCAAAAACCTCGGGGTGTCGTGCCGATGCTGAATTTTTTTATATACGGAAACCCTGTTTATGCAAATGAGTCCATTGTGAAAGTCACTATACGTGCAGATCAGGGGCGATATCTAGATCACAATATAATACGTAAATTACCTTAGCATGTATGTTATATAAAGAAGATATTGAAACTATTTCAATATCAAAGAGAATTAATATAACCCATTTGACAGAAACTTTTACACGTTTTATCGTTTGACAGCGGTGGTAAATAACGACAAAAATGTTTGACATTTCCAACCGCAACAGGACTGTAGATATATACGTCATGACCTTCGTCATGACGTATTTTTCATTGTGACGTCATGTAATGTACCAGTGCGGTAAAGTACATTTATGTACAGCACTGAATTTATGGGGAAAGCCTTAACTCAACCGCCTCTTGCTACGTTCCTGCGTTCTAAGTATAGATTTAAATTTGCAGTGCTTTACTTACAGCTGGTGACGAGAGTGAAAAATTATCGACGAGACTTAAAATAACTTACCAATCAACCACACCATTCCTATTTATCTCCGAATTTCGTTTTCCGCTATGCCTTAGTTGTGACAAAACACAATTTGAACACAAGTTCCTGCGCATATATTGAAACAATGCATTGAGAGTTTCTTGCCACCCATCACTTTAATCATAAACAAGTCGCTGTTGGAATCTATTGTTCCTAATGACTTTAAGCAGGCAATCGTTCGACCATTACTGAAAAAGCCAGGGCTTGACAAAGAAATTTTCAAAAACTATCGCCCTGTGTCAAATCTCTCGTTTCTTTCGAAGATTCTTGAAAAGGTTATTGTAAAACGAATCGAAACCCACCTGGATATACATCAACTGCATGACAATTTTCAGTCCGCGTACAGAACGGGACACTCTACAGAAACTGCACTAATGAAGGTACATCATGACATCGTATGTGCACTTGACAATAACAGTTGCGCTATCCTTGTATTGCTCGACCTCTCTGTGGCTTTCGATGTCGTAGACCACAATATCCTATTGCAATGTGTGGAAAACATGTTTGGTATCACTGGATATACATTGAAATGGATTAAATGCTATCTTAGTGATAGATATCAATGTGTTGCCGTCGGTTCATCTTTGTCTGATGCTTGTCTCCTCGAATGTGGTGTACCGCAAGGCTCAGTCCTGGGTCCGAGACTCTACTGTCTTTTTTCAAAACCGTTAGGGGAAGTATGCAGACGTCATGATATGACGTATCATGTATACACCGATGAAACCCAGATCTATATCATCTTTGAACCTAGTGACAATTGGACTGATATGTCTCAAAGACTCTCAAGTTGTTTAACGGACATACGTATGTGAATGAGTATTAACCTCCTCAAACTCAATGAAGATAAAACTGAACTTGTAGTCTTCGCACCAAAACACATACTTAAAGATATGAGCAGTTTTGATCTTGAATTTGGTGATTGTGTTGCAAGTGATTCATCTTTCGTAAAAACTTAAGGCGTATTCTTTGACAAATCCCTTACTATGGAAAAACACTGTCTCTCTATTTCCCGATCAGCATAGGTGAACATTCGCAGAATTGGCTGTATCCGTTCATTTATCAATGATGAAGCATGTAAAACTATAGTAAACTCGCTAGTTACATCCAGATTAGATTACGGAAATGCATTGCTTTATGGTGTTCCTTCTAAACACACCAGCAAACTTCAGAGGGCACAAAACTTAGCTGCAAAATTAATAACACGCTCAAAAAAATCCGACCATATTACTCCTGTTCTAATAGATCTTCACTGGCTCCCAGTTGAATACAAAATTCAATATAAGATACTTCTTCATACTTTCAAATCTCTGAACAACCTATCTCCAGTTTACATAAAGGATATCCTTACAGTTTACAATCCCACACGATCACTAAGATCCGAATTTCTGCATCTTCTCCAAGTACCTCGGACACGTACAAAAACATATGGGGATCGACGTTTGGACAAGGCTGCATCGAGTCTCTGGAATTATCTGCCTTTTAAACTCATACAATGTACTTCATTGTCTAATTTTAAAGTGGACCTCAAAACGTATCTCTTTAGATTAGCGCTGTTAACAAAAACAAAAACAAAATAAAAACAAAAAACCCTGCTGTTTGTTATTATACCTATGTCCTTTTTATGTATTTAATTATTCCTAAGGGTTGTTTTAAATTGTTTCATGTGTTATAAGGGTAATCATATCATATCGCTATATATTAATAATAATATTTATGCATTTTAATTCTGAAACTATGAGTATTTTATTCACATGTATGTGCAAATCGATTTTATATTATCTTTTCTTTCACATTTGTAAAGCGCTTTAGAGAACTAATGTTGATAGGGCGCTATATAAATCTTTTAATTACAATTACAATTTGAACAAAATCTGTTTATCAAAAAGTGTTTATCAACACATGCGAGATAGTTAACAATATGAACAAGAGTATGCAAGAAACTACATCAGATGTTACTAAAAACCTGTCTACTATTTTACTCCGAGATCAGGGAATAAACCATTGACTGAAGATATAGGCCTACAAAACACGACTACCAACGTGAAAGGTGGCTTTCGGAAAATATCAAACATTGCATGTAGATGTAACTGACGTCACACAAAAAGATCAAAAAGATCAAACGAAGTAAGAACATTACAGTACTCCATTATCCATAACGAATTGTGTTTCACTGGTATGTTCATCCATGTAAGGTATTTCATTTTTACTGATTAACTTCCCTAAATGAATAATGAAGGCAACAAACGTCTAAAGATAAAGGACAGGCAGGTGTAGATGTGTATGTATGCTCTTTTGAGTAAAAAAGTACCATTCTAAGTTCGTTAGACTATTATATTACATTGTTCAATAAGAACTGAATACCTACTTTCTTCACATTTACTTCCTTGAAATCCATCGTCACATCCATGTTCACAATGTCCGTCTCTATGGTTACAATGATTACTTTCAGATCGGCAATGGGGACTGCAGTTCTCTGAACAATTCAATCCATACCAGCCAACTGAACATACAATTCAATCCATACCAGCCAACTGAACATGCTATCAATGTGAAATATGATAATTTATAATTTCATCATATCAAAAATGTTCTTGAGCAAAACATGGCCAGATTCAAGTACCAAAATCATTCAATGATAACCATATTAGATATATATCATGTATGCATAGTTCTTCAGATGAACGTGCTGGAAGCCAAAGATAGATTCAAAAATTATAAGACTGGTGGGAAAAGAACCCCGAACACACACAAACATGATGTGAATGATCAAACAGCACAAATATGAAACCAAATGTTATGATATTAAATAATGTAACTGTACCAATAATTTCGCGAATAACAGTGGGTACTTCCCACATGCTTAACAAATAATGGGATAGCAGGAAATAGTCCAGTGGAGAAACAAATTATACGCAGTATATTTCATCTTCTTGTTATTGCAAAGATGATTATGTCATTTACTACTGACATGTTATAATATGTATACATACTTAAAATAGGTATTTTCATAATATATATTATTTAATTTGATTATTGCGACTAAGTTTGTACTTATGATAAGTACATGTATGTCATGTAGTGACTCTGTACTTCAGGAGAAGGCTTCTATAGGCTCTACCTGCTACCTAATCCTATTATGATATACATTATACAGTTATTGACTGGGTCCGGTGACAACTGCTGTCTGATTGACCAGAGAACGGATCTGTTGCCTGAAACCCTAAGCTGATGGCCACAGATCGTTCGAGGGTTAAACAACATAGCCGTTGTCTGAAGACACAGTCTATAACTGTTATGTTATACGCCTTTATTTTCTACGTGTAGTTTTCACCAGATGCACATGCATGGATTGTTGACTTCAAACAAGACAGTATGATTGCGTACATTTATCAACATATCTATTACATTTGTAGTTTAAAAGAAAACACATCCAATGTCCTAATTAATAATCAATAATTACATTTTTCGTATTTCTGCTCTGTGTTTCATCTAATAGATATGAGAGTTGGTTTAACAGTTAAAATGTTGGTTCTAAATCGTATAAGTTTTAAATGGGAAAATATCTAGGTTGATAACAAAATAAACTAGTTCTAATTGTAACGGGGACCGTTACATATATTCCTCAAACCTCCTCAATTAAAAAGTGATGTCATTGTAAACCTATAGCAATAATCAGTTTATTTTAGTCTTTGATTACATGTGGTACGTTCCAAGAAATGAAAGAAAGCAATGCACGTGCATACAAAGGCACGCGTGTATGATTCCGCACTTTTGTTGATATCATTCAAAGGGCATTTGTATCATATACCCACAGTATGAATTTCATAACGTTTGCATCAATCATAAGGAAGTTATAGTGATTTTAAAACGTCCAATCAGAATTCAGCATACGTTCATGCACGTGATGAGCAGTAATTTTAGCCACAGCAATTTGTAAGAAATACCAAGACACATTTATAACCTTAACATCAAAAGAATTTGATGAAAAACAAAAACAAAAACGGTATCGTCCTTTAAAAAATGAACATTTGAAAAACGACGCACGCGCATGCGCGTGTGCTTTTGCATTTTTCATTACACAGTTATAACAATATACATATCATCTACCAATACTGTAAATATCAACTCATTCGCTTTTTAAATAAGATAGTTACAAACGTTTTAGTATTATCCAATAAAAAAGAAACGCAAGTGAATGCTCGCGCAGATCGGTAATTTTGACCATGCACACCAGTTACGGGTCTCAACATCAATTAAGATCACTCCAGGAGGAGTTACTTTCCCTTTTCAAATGTTCAGCGTGGAAAGCTATAAACTTTTGCAAAGGGACAATTACAAAATTTGACTCGAAAATGAGGATATTTCGTCTGATGTACTGATATAGAATCTTTTTTGTTTTTGACTTTTAATGACATATTAAATGTAACAATCATGAAGTTAGTGCCAACATTTACTATAATTCATTCAATAATGTACATTATAGGATAGAATTTTGAATTCGATTGACAAAATTTGGAGTGATTTAATTACCTTATGCAACTTTGATATACTTTAAAGAATACAATCATGATAATTTGGTAAAAACCGATTGCATGAAGTAATTGTACACAACATCATACGTCTACAAATTGAAGTGGTACATGTAACTTGACGAAATGATTGTAAATAGAACTATTCTACTTCGATCGATACACACATTGTGATTCTTAGTACCTGAGGAAAACAATTGAAATGTAGTGTAGGGCGTGTGATTACAAACTCAAAAGATCTTGAGGCTTGACCCAGGAAGCCGTTGCTTTCATCACTGACTTTGCGACCATGACTTACGAATGTAATATTTAACTAGAGATTGTTTTTATGAAAAACAAATGTCTCGCCAGCTCCCTAAATTGGAAGTGCTCCAAATAAAACCTCCCTTTAATGTACTGCTTGGTATGAAGGAGAAAGCATGAGCAGGAAAATATACACTATGAACTGCAATAAGCCACATAGGAAAAGTGTTCATCAACTATTTTACCACCCACCCCTCATATCCACCAGAACTTTAAGGATAACAAATGGACCCACCTGTTCCGATAATTGTACAAAATTTGAAGTTAATCGGATGAGCAATATAGGAGAAGAAATGATCACAAGCTATTTTAACATTATCCACCCCTCTTAGATCTGCTATAACTTTTAGAAAAATAATTGGAACATCCTGTCCCGACAATGTGCACATCTACCAATGGCAATGAAGCATTGTACAAAGTTTCAAGTGCAAGGTGAAGATAACGAACAGTGATCAATCTCATAACTCCTACAAGCAATACAAAATAGATAGTTGGGCAAACACGGACCCCTGGACACACCAGAGGTGGGATCAGGTGCCTAGGAGGAGTAAGCATCCCCTGTTGACCGGTCACAGCCGTCGTGAGCCCCATATCCTGATCAGGTAAACGGAGTTATACGCAGTCAAATCAGTGTGCCAAGAACGGCTTAACAATCGGTATGAAACACGTCAGACAGCATTTGACCCAATGTGAGGTTGTATTGACGAACTAGATCGTTATAACGACCATAGAATTTGCGAAATGCTGACTTCAATCGAGACTGCTGAAATCCCTGTACCATCAACTTGTTTGTCAGTAGCTTACCTCGATTTAAAAACTGACTATACCCAGAACAAGCTCTTGCATATCAAATCAGTTGAGTCTATCCGATAAGCTATATAGGAGGGGAAGCGTTCACAAGATTTTGTGACAGACAGACGGATGGATGGATGAAAAGTACAACAAGAGGCCCATGGGCCACATCGCTCACCTGAGTCACCTTGGTCCATATCAGAATATTTTCCATATCTA